>NC_086244.1:19114867-19714867 GCF_036321145.2 Pelmatolapia mariae | reverse complement strand
CCTGGTCACGTAGTGCATATCGGCTAAAGTATTCCTCCACCACTTCCAGAGAGTTGCTGTTAAAAAGAGGCACAATTTTAAAAAGCACAGAGTGCACTGTACCCAAGTGTGTGTAACCAGTGATCACTGTATGCAGGCATGGTGATCACTGTGATCCCTGTATGCAGGCATGGTGATCACTGTGATCACAACTGCACCCAAGCACAGAAATCCAGGACAGCTGTCTCAGTGAAAGTAATTAGCAAATTCACAAGGCAAACGACAACACGGTGTCACAGCTTACAAAAATGGTCCTAATTAAAAATGATGTCCAGAGATTGTGTTGATGAAAGAGAGACAAAGCAAGAGAAATACTGAAAAATAAATGGGTACAATCTTGCTGGAACACAGACACAGACTATAAGAGACAAACACCAAAATTTATCAAACAGTTACCTGATAAAAGGGTGAATTGGTTCAGTCAGCACTACTTTCTTCACGGTTTCATCACCACCCTACAAAACATCACATTTTTAAAATCAAACATTGCAGAACATTTGAGGCAGATACATTTCTCTAGTATGCTACTCATAAAACAACAAATAAGACAACAGTCTGATTAATAATCAAATCAGAGTCCTAAGACTGTGCAGATGTAAGGAAAACAGTCACTTTTAACTCAATAAGTACCGTATTACAGAGTTCATACACATTTTTCAGGGTCAAATTCAAGCACTTTCAAGGTCCATTTTCAAGCTTTTCCAGCACATTACCCAAAAAAAGAATGCATGTTTCACTTAGCATATAGGGTACAAACTCAAAAAACACATTTCTCTTAAAAATTAAGATTTGCAAATGCAGATTTCTTTCCTATTTGGCACAAAAAATAGGAGACAGATGTTTGTTTTTTTAACTAGTTAATCACCCACACCTCCAAAAATGGGGGCAAAAGGGAGGAGATTACCTTTAATCTGTTATAAAACGAAGAAATATAAGTGCCGACATGAGTAGTGTCCACAGAAACCTCTGAATCTCAGGTAAAATCTCATATAAACCATTTTTACAAAGACCAAACAAAGCAAAGACACCAAACAGTTTCGAGCAGTTACGTCACCATGAATCTGTGGACAGGTAATATCCATATTTTGATTTATGATTTTCTAGAGTTAAATGTGAACCGAAGCATATTTTCAAAGGTGTTATATGCTATAAAATACTTTTAAAAATTAGGCGAGGGATATAAAAAATCTAATTTTTCTATGTTTGAGTCACAGCAACGTTGACATAGTAACATCTGCAGTAATATTTACACGTCTGATGACACCTCACAAGTGTTACCTTTATTTTGATACCAAGACTGTTTACACAGAGTCTGTAACTGCACAGAAATACTTCATTTATTTTGTTCATTTCATTTTCGAGCAGAAAGCTCAGAAAACCCCTGGGGGCCTAACAGGTTAAAGTTAATTCCCAATAAAACCAACTGTAAATTGTTTAACTACATTGCTGTCTGTATTACTGTAAAAGTCATAAATGATCACCTTTAAAGTGTTTGTGCTAATAACACCATGTACAATAAGACAGGAATGGAGCACTGACTGGGAGAGGCTTTGAACAGATGACATACTCAGTTCAATTCAACATATAAGACTTTAAGAATGCACAAGCATCTACCTAAAATCTATTTATTTAGTCTATCATCTGTGATATTATTAGGTACAATTATAATGTATTGTTCATCTCCATTAAATAAACAGGCAACCTTAAAGTATGAAATATTCATATATTAAAACATTTAAATTTGTCTATTGTCTCAGTGGCCCCACTGAGCTTGAAGCCATTTATAATTTATAAAAATAATCAGATTTTGAATGAAAGCGAGGGAACTTTGGTAGCACAAAAAAGTGGCTATTCTTTGTGCCCATATAGATCAGTCCCTCTTATTACCATTATTTCCTTAAGCCTTAAGTTGGCTAGTTAAGTATTGGACTAACGTTTAAAGCTTTTACTTGAGTGAAGTAACTCACATTACTGCTACTGCTAAGTAATGTTAGCCAAATTCACAGCATATTCTATAAATCACCATGCCATAACTAACTGCTATAATAGCACTACCGTACTACATCACACTCAATGCATTTCAATCATTTCTCCAGCAAGTTTGATAGCAAGCAAAATAATTATAATAGTTTAAAAAATTTGCACGTGTTATGTACACATTCTCAAAAATTATTTACTAGGACTCACCTATCATGTGACTCGAGAGCGCAAACTCTACCATTGTCATTTCCATCAAACACTCATTAAAACAGAAATCTCCAGGCATGTTAGCGCACTCACCCCTGACTGCCCGGGGGAGGGGCGGGGTCACACACTGAAACAGACTGACATGCAGAGGAGCTACGCAGCCCAGGTGGAGAAATTTTGCTTTAAGACTTTGCGACTCATTTTCTTTCTCTATCTGATAAGAAAACTATTCGGTCAGATAGTTATTTGTGGTGAATGAAATACAGTTTCAAGCACTTTTAAGCACCACATCTGAAATTCATGCACTTTTCAAACCTTGAAAAGACAATATTAAAATTCAAGCATTTTCGAGGATTTCAAGTACCCGTACAAACCCTGGTATTAGTCTGTTTTATCTTTTTTAATTTTTAATAAATGCTTTTTTTATTTTGTTTTAAGAGTCTTAATATTTGTACTTCATGTCTATCTATTACATGCTGTTCAAGCTGAATGAAGCACATTGTAATGTAGGTGCGACACTTTGTTCTAATTATAATAATCATAGTTCACCATCTTATTGTAGTAGTCTTATTTGGTCTGGCAGGACAAGTAGCTTTTGGTGGTTTATGTGCAATGCATCAATTGACTGACTTTTCTCTCACTGCGTTACATTCAAATTATGTTTTAGCAATCCCAACCTGTCAACTGTGGTTATATCCAATAACATCTGTTAATTACAGTTTATAAAAAAAAGAAACAAAAAACTTTAATTGATTAGGTTTGGAAGTAGAAAGTACTTACAAAGGACTTCTATTAAAAGTTGAAGTACTCGTACCTTGACCAGGCTGAGGTATTCTGTCACAGCAGAGCGCGCTGCTACAGAGAGTTTCCGGGCAGCTTCATCACACACCCAACAATGTACTCCTCTTCTGCCAGAATAAACCCACAGACGGTGCTGGAAACCAAAGTCATCTGGAAGTAACACAAAAACCAGCACATGCTTGAATTTCAACAAAAATCCACACAAGCTGTCACCTGGCACCGAATCTGTGATGACCAAACCTTGAAGAGCTCTATCCAGGATACGGATGGCGATGGTCATTAAGGTCCAGCACTTGGAGCAGATGTCAGCAGCACTAAAATGACAGTTTTAAAGTGTTATGTGGGCGATGAAACGGTCAGGATATTCCGACTAAACTGCGACAGGAAATAAATAAATATTCACCTACCTGCAGCAGCTTCGGACGTCATCATAATCTGTCATATCGATATCAAACACAAGCTCCTTCTCCAGAGCCTGGAAGGTCCCCGACTTCACAGTGTTGTGTTGACTTGGCTGTGGGCAACAGAGAGAGACAAACATACTCCATACATATGTCTGCTGTGATGCACAAACTCTGTAAGGTGTGGAAAATTACCCTGTGGCTGTACACTGCTCCCACGTCAATCTTGTAGGGGTTCATCTTCTGCATTTCTTTCTCTAGCTCATTCTGCGTGCTGAACGACTGGTAGCGTACATAGATGTCATCTTTCAGGGTAAACGAGAACTCCCGATTTTGAAAGTAGTTTTTCTGCACTGAGATTGTACAAGAAAAACAAAGGAACAAATAACACAACAAGACACACACATTAGTCCTGTATTTGGGAATTTTTAACTCTCTGTCTAACTCTTAATAGTTTTACATGTCAGCATCACAGAGCAGTGGATCCTGGCTTTACTGTGAACGGCACTTTTACAGTTTTATTTATAAGCAAATGTTACAGTTCTGCATCCATCCATTCTGGAATGAGGAATGAAAGTCAGTAGATGTAATACAAAATAAATGTCTGTGAATGAGAGGGAGACAGGTGTAACAGTGAAGTTGCAAGGAGGAGCGGTAGTAAAGGTCGATATATTTATATATCTGCAGTTACAATAATGGCTAGTGCACAACAGAGGTCAAGAAGAGAGTGCCAGCATGGTAGAGACAAGTGACAGAAGGATAGCAGCAAGAGTGAAAGGAAAGGTCTGCTAAATGGTAGTGAGATCTGTTGTATGAATTGGAGACAGGGGCACTGTCAAAAAGTAAGGAGGTTGATCCGGAGGTGGCAGAGATGAAGATTCTCAGGTTTTTATTGAGAGTGACCAGGAGACGAAGAGAGCCGAGATGGATGTATGCACAGAAGGGACAGTGAATGTACTGGGCAAAGGATTTTGAATATGGAGGTGCCAAGCAGGAGGAAAAGAGGAAGACCACTGTGCAGTTTCATGGTTGTACTGAAGGAGGACATGCAGAGGGCTGGTGTGACAGAGGAGGATGTCAGGGACAGGGTAAGATGGAGGAAGAGGATCCACTCTGGTGTTAAATGGCATACAAATCAATATATGTGATGAATGCTCACATTTTTTCTGCAGATCAGCTGTGTGTCTAATGCGATGTTTATGCTGGATAAATGATAACGTGCTGAATACGTGAATTATTTTAAAACACTTCAAACAAAACAAACATTTGTTTCATAACTGGCTAGTGGCTTATTTTAAAGAATTTCAGCATCCCTGTTAAATAACAGCATTACTACAGAGTTCATAGGGATACATAAATACAAAATCATTTTACTTTTTACTGATGAATGTAGAGGCATTAATATCAAGCTAAAATGGTTGAATAGGATGACTTACTTAAATTGGAAGAAAGTCAAATCCAGAATAATTCTTCCATTTTAGTGCCTAACAAAACACGTAACTTCCTACATAACACAACACGGATCAACACCCCCAGTTATTTAGCCGCATTTATGCTAGGTTTCCATGCCTGTGTACTCACCTCCTCCGTAGCTCAGCCAGCGGTAATACTGGGAGAATGGGAAGAGCCGCCGGTAGTACAGCGGTAAAAGGTCCGGCAGAGAAGCCGGATCATAGTCTGATGATGGCATAATATGATAGCTAAAATTAGCTTTGGATGTAAAAATATTGTCAAGACGCTAACTACACTATGACAGCTCACTGTGTTGTTTTACGCCAAGGGTAGCGCGGGAAAACTCTCAAGCAACGGCCAAAACCAATGACACAAGGTTAGGCCAGTGACATCACCACAACCCGGAAGTTGCAAGGCAAAAATTTTTTTTTTCCGTCACCCGTTTCCCTTTTAGGCCATAAAAAATCAACGAGGGCAAAATCATCCAGGGTAATCAGAATTTTTTAAACTATTGCTGCATCGAAACGTTACTATAACACTGACAATGGCTTTCTTTCTTTCTTTCTTTCTTCTGGTTTTACTTAACCTTGTAATATTAGTCCTAGAAGCTTAAAAAGGCGGACGTGACGCCAGTGAAGCCTCTGAGCCTCTGTTCATGGGACATGAGGTCGTTTGGCAGCAATAACTATAAAAGACAATATGACAAAATAAAAAAGCTGTGGCAAACATTATAAATTAATTATTTAAAAAATAAAGTAGCTCAATGAGTAAACATGAAAACAAAACACAAAGAGCACAGAATATAATACAATAAAGTGGCTTTTGGTAAAGTAGCTCCATAAATTACTATATTATTATAAATCCATCCAACCATTGCTCTCTCCTTATCCCTCCTCCATTTTTTGCTTTTTGCTTTTGTCCTTGATACTACCAGTACCTGCAGCCCATTCAAGTCACACATATGACGCGCTCTTCCAGGTTAGAACATGCAGACACGCTGCAAGGTTTGCTGTGTGGCATAGCATCAGGCCCTTACATCCTTCAGTGGATGTTGGGAGACCCAGCTTTGATACAAATGTTTCATGATGGTTTATGCTTCATCACCGACCGATATCCCTGAAGTTATTTCTTTGGTTTATACAGCGATGAAGTGTTTATTTGAGTGTTTTTAGAGTAACGTAAATATAAATGAACTACAAGGGTCTGGGGGCCTGAGCAAAGGAAACAAAAAGACTGGAGTCTGAAATGCCACATGATGGGCCATAGGACAAAACAACATTCCTCTGTAAACTAATTAGAAACTGAAAGCAAACAAACAAAAATGGGGGGAAAAACTGGCTAATGTATCCTCCATCAAGGAAGAATAAGAAAAGACAAAGAACGGTAATAGAGAGATGCCTCATCAAAGGTTTCTTTATCTTCAAGCCTTCTTTAAATTTACTTCATCCTCACGCATTGAATAAAAAATGTTGATTGAAAGAGTGAACTGGAGTGGAAAAGAGAAGAAATACAATACTATCAATTCAATTTTTCCTAAGCTGCACTTTGTGCTGTACATCCCTAGAGGGCAGTAAAGTCTCATGACAATAATTTGTACTTTCCCACATTAATCCACATTTCAGGAAATTTGTTTTCTTTTAGTAGTTTTCATCATCCTGGCAGATCAGTTGTACTAAAACACTCAGTTATTCTGTTTCTTGCATCTTTAGTATGAGCAGTAAACACTCAGGAAAGAATAGAGGACACTTCCACAGTTTTCAGTGAAGCACGGACGAAATGGTGCCAAATACGGGATCCAAATGAGCTAAACAAGGACAAACAGCAGCTTATTTCAGCTCTTTTTTGGGTTGATTGATTGATTCATGCCATTTTTACTCTTCAGTCACATCCACCCTTTGCTTTGACATTTGAAAAGGCCACATGCGCTTTCAAGACAAAAAGTGTCAGGCATGGAGCCTCTTTCTGTCCTGCCCATCAGTCTGGGTTGCTGCACTATTAGTGTTTCAGCTTTCACTGTGGTGCATCAAACACCTCCTGACTGAAGTGGTGCTGCTCACAGTGAAGGTTGAGAGGTGTGCAGCCACAAGAGCCCTTGTCAGCTTTTGTACTTCTAATGTGAAACAACACTCTCTGTTTGCAGTGTTGTACTTTAAATATGTCTGGCTCTGTAATATTGTTCATTCCGTCTCATCTCCAGACTTGAATCTCTGTACACCCCTGACACTCTGTTTTTATTTCAGAACAAACAACAAACCTTCAAAATCATCTTTCCCCATTGAAGACATAACAGTAACTTGTAGCTTCTAATATACAGGAAATATTTAAAGGGAAAACATTCTTCATATGCACTAAATTTAATCTCCCTCTTCCCTATTCACACACACATGTAAATGCTGAGCAAGCCAACTACAGTAACATGTGTAATAACTGCACTCTAGATTGATGGTAATGAACCAGCTTCAGTGAACTGTGCCACACTCAAGAGCAACTGATAGACAAGTAATAACAATGCATTTCCTTTTATGATTGCACTTTATGCTAATACACCACTCATACCCTGATTTGCATAGTGCAAGAGCTCTCAACCTCATCTTACTTGAATTATGCAAATTTTTTTCACTGCAAGGCATATTGGATGCGATGCATTTTTCCCCCTTCTGAATCAATTTCTAGAAATCATTTGAATCAGATTTGGGATCAATGACTTCTGTTGCTTTCATCCACAATTCTACTGTATATTAGAGTAGCAAATTAATGCACATTTACATTCAGGAGTTTGTAATATCGAGCATTTCTGTGAGTTGTTCTATTTAAGCTCTCCAGTGGCTCATCATGCATGTAGACACATACTGTAACACATAGCAACCAGTCACAGCCGCACGCTCAATGCTAAATGTCAGTGGGGCAAGTTAGATAAGGTAAAACACAGAGTGAAGATACAACTTTCAGCTGTTGAATGTAGGTCAGACTGCTGTCAGGTGTCCACGGAGCCCACTGGCCAGCACCATAGGCCATTGTGTTTGCTGTACATGAGGAGTCGTAGTTTTGCGATGATTTAAAAGTCACTGTGTCTTTAGATGGCCAAAGTGTGCCACTGTCACCTTTCATCAGGAAAACCTGGTGAAACAGGCTAATAGAAACCCTAAAACCAGTCTGCAATGACACAAAAATGCATGTCCAAAGATACAGTAACCTTACCACAGGAGTTATGAGAGCTAATTGTTTTCATTTTTGGATCCCACTGCTTGCTTTTAATCCTGGTCTACTTGTGTCTGCATACATATGTTTACGTATGTTTACATATACCGTGTGTTAATATGAGAATGACTTCTACTGACTCGATTAAGGCAGGGGGCTTGAGATGGGACAGTCATTATGCAAATGTACTATTTATAAAGTTCGGGAAACCTGCAGTCAGCTAAGACAGAAGAACAGACAGAACATTTCTCCCACTGAAAACACTTCATCCAGAATCTTTTTTTTTTTTGGGGGGGGGGGGGGGGGGGGGGGGGGGATTTCCTTACCTGGATGATTGGACATAGACTCATATTGGAAATGTAATAATTTATTAATTTAGCAAACAGAGGACTCAGTAGGATGTGAAAGAACCATTCACACCTACAATAGCCTGGCGCATCTCCTTCCACATGCTGGTCAACAGCTTGGCTACACACTGCTGTGGGATGACATCTCATTCTTCAACCAGCATTTGTTGCAAGTCAGCCAATGTGATTGTGTTGGTCAGAGAATAAGATGCTGGCCTCTGTTTGTTAAATGAATCAATTGTTAAATTGCCAAAGTCTTGTTTCTTCAGACATTAATCAACCAATCCAATAAATGACACCAAAATTCAATTCAATTCAATACATCTAGTGTTAAATCCCAACAGCAGTTACCTCAAGATGCTTTTTATTGTAAGGTAAAGACCCTAATAATACAGAGAAACTCCAACAATCAGACGTCTCCCTGTGAGCAAGCACTTGTTGACAATGAGAAGGAAAAACCTTTGGCAGAACCAGGCTAACCAAGTTAAAGCAAAATTAGATGTCTTGCAATTACAGAGAAGATTTGGCAAGTTTTCCATGGGCACAACACACTTGCTCAACTCAAGATTGTTACAACAAAGAAACAATCACCCCAAAACAAGTTTAAAATGAAACTTAAGTTTATTTTTACTACATGGGTTTATATTTGATTGTACAAAACCTTGGATACCAATTTTTCTTTATAAACTTAATATAGGTGAACAGTGTGTAGTAGTACATTTATTCTTTAGGTAATAGACGGTTGTAAATACAATTTGCTGTACATAAACATACACTTGGTTCCATCTTTATCTTCTGTTTATGTACATAAACAACATGTACCACCTCTATTTTGCTACTCTTTAATGAGGTTTTACTTGAGTCTAAATAAAATGATCTAATTCTGGAGAGAATAGTAGTGTAGAAACAACATAGTCATAAAATGTTGAGTTTCACAGAAACTTCAAACAGTCACTGTTGGCTTTTCACAGATTTCACAAATGGGGAAATGTTAATCTGAGGAGGCTGACCTCGCGATTGAGTCATTCAAAAAATTCCTGCAAACTCGTTTAAAACAAACAGTCCACCAAAGTGTTTGTAGTATGCAGGGTGTTTCACACAAAGATACAGTTAGGACACTAACAGGGAGAAATGGAGCATGAGGAAGTGAGGTAACAGAGTGTATAAACAGACATTTCAATGAAGCAAGACAATAGGACACATTTATGTGGTTTCGCTGTCAGGTTGCAGCTTCTGGTCCATTCAAAGTTTCTCACTTTACATTATTCTCGTAAAAAGCCCTCTGCATTTATGTTGTGCACACCGCACCATGCTCCATTTCCTCTCTGCCACACAGCTGACACTCTTGAATTATCTGTTATTGTCCGGACTGATGAAACCAACTGTCATTTGTTTGATTTAGCAGGCAGCACTTTGCCCTGTACGCTGCACACTGTATGTTACACAAACACGTGCACACATGCAGTCACTCATATGTTTTGTGTGAAAATAACTGCATCCTTACATGACCATGACACAAGAATTCAATTAACAGAGTCTTTCAGGCTACATATACATCACCAGATTCAGAGTAGCTTTATTTGTATGTGATCCTACACTTTGAACCATTTCAGTTGAGCCTTTTCATGACAAAATGACCTTTGACCTTAGGTATGGCAAAGTTTAAGGGGGAGAATAAAACTTGTGTATGTGTATGCTTTGTTTTCTCTGGTCTTTTCTTGCACTCATTGCTGACTTTGTTGTTACACTGCACACAAAACCATCACTGACACCACTCATATAACAGATGAGGTGCTTTTGATGACTCCTGGATGCACCTACAAAAACCGCCTGACAGAAGAGGAATTTGCACTACAGTTGATTTACATGAATCACATTTTCCAGAGTTGGCAAATATTTCCCTACGAGTATCTGTTTTTATTAGCTGTGAACAAAATTAGACTCATAGCCAGAGATGCCTGAAGTTTTCCAGGAAGAAAACAAAAGACAATGAAAATCCCCTTAAACTTGTGGATTTACTGTCACTGGAAGGGTTTTGTATTTACTTAAAGAGATACCGTAATTTAGCACTGCTGATGCTTATTTGCCCTGTTAATTTGAGAATTTGGTGAAAAAATAGATACCACTCTCATTTCTGTCTGTTAACCATGAGTCATGGAGCTGTTTACTTTTGACAATAACCAGGAAAAGGGGGGAAATAGCTTGCCTGGGTTTGCCCAAAGGTAATAAAAATCTGCTTAGCAGAGCTCACCATATAATACTGTCTTTAATCTGTTTATTTCTAGAAATACTGGATTGGCTGGGCACAAAAACATCTGGATAAACTGCTGGATGCCCCTATAACCTAAATGCACCTGCGTGCCAAGAAGTAACTTTGCACATAAACCTGCTTTAAAATAGAAATTTTTACTCTTTGTTTTAGCAGGTTAAATAAATAATATCTGAAATAATTAGTGAACTTCAGAGGCAATTTGGACACAGACAGGCTTTCTGTTTCTTTCTGCTCCCATCAGAATGAAATTAATGTCCTTCTTTAACTCTTTGTAATACTTCTGTGAAAAGTCTCCAACAATCTTTAACAAGAAATAGTAGAAAGTGTAGAACTCCAATGCAGATATTTTCAATTCTGAGGTTTAACTGCATGTCATGAGTTATACACTGTATTTGTTATCCTGGCTTAAAGTTCCACAAGCCACTGTTGGAAGCTTTATTTGACTTGGATTCAAAAATTCAAGAGGCATAAAAATGACTAAAACACAGTTTGGAGTATTTTGAGGCTTTGGAAAGCATTTTTTAAATACTTTTTTTTTTAAAGCCATGAGCACATAAGCTTGATAAGTATCACTGAATCTAAAGAGGCAGTTGGGAAAGCCATCAATGTTTCAGAATCAAACAGGCAAACGGAGCTGTGAAGAAGCTTTTTGGGGTGGCTGTAGCTCAGGTGGTCTGCTCCAGTCTGCATGCTAAATAAACCCAAGTTGCTCTCCGATGCATCTATTGACATATGAATGTGTGTGAATGTTAGATAGAAAGAGCATAGAAAAACGTGCTAGTGTTAATGGGTGAATGAGGCAAGCTGTGATAGGCGCGTTGAGTGCACAGAGTAGAAAAGAGCTATATATATATTTACCAAGAATCTGATGATATTTATAAGTGTGACCAGGTGTCCCACTTGGAACGAAACACTACTTTTTATTCTTTTTCACCCCTTAATATATATATTTAACTGTTTTGCTTTTTAAAATGCATTTTATTTATTCTTTTTTACAATTTTTTTTTTACTATTTATGCTGCTTTACGCCATTTTTTAGTGCCTTCATTTAATGCTTTGGCTGCTCTAACGCCTGCTTTGGGATTTGGGTTCCCATTTATGCTCATTGTAGATACTTTTACACGAATTACACGTAGATATTTGTCCATAAAATAATTTATGTCAATCTTGCTACCTGTATGGTTTGTTAATTTTTTTTAAGTCAAGTTCGGCTTATCTATTATTATTATTATTTTTATTTTTTTGGTCTAGCCAGGCAGGGCAGCATTTCACACTTTTTTGTATATAATTTTTTAAACACAAAACGCAAAAAACTAAAAATTATACTCTCCTTTTTTATAATTTTCACATTTTCCAAGCCATCCAGTGGTTTGGATTAGACCCTGAGTGGTGGCCCGTTCTGGCCCTCACGCCTTATGTTTAACATCCCTGGTCTAATGTGTCCTCTAATGTCCCACATAAACAGTAAACAAAGTGTCGAAAATAAAAGCAGAAGAACATTCGTTTGTACTATTAAATAAAAGGATACTCGAGGTGAACAAGCTGCTCCTCCAACCCTATTAGAAGATGAGCTCTCGTGCACGGCCCTCCTCCTGCGACTCGCGCACTGCGCAGCGCCCATTGGTTGGCGCGACAATATAAAGTTCCGCAGTGACTCCTTCACTGACTGCTGCTCAGCCTCACTCACTCACTGCACGAGGACAGCGCGTACGGTACCCGGCGTCCGAGAGGATTTACCAAACTTTCCCGCATTTGCACTCGGGCTTCCTTTGAAGGTCTCCCTGTTTTATTCCAGCATGAAGGAGCGAAGACTCACACAGCCGTTTGTAGGGAGGTGTAAGCTGGTGCTGGTCGGGGACGTCCAATGCGGTAAAACAGCGATGTTACAAGTCTTGGTGAAGGACTGCTATCCAGAGGTATGAGATTTCTGCACACGTCTCATGTGTCTGCAGTCGTTTTAGGATCAATACTGAGGAAAAATCCCTAAAAAATGTCTCATTATCATTCATTTATACGATGTTGTAGATTCTGTTCTGCATTTTTTTTGGTATAATTGGTATAATTATAAATAGTGTGTAAGCTATAATAAATGATTTTTTTTTAGCTATTTTTAGCTCACACACACATATACATATATATAATGCTGCTGACATTTAAGCATCAAGTCATGAACTGATGTGTTGATTTTGTTTAAATGTAAAAAAAAAGAAAAAGAAGCAAAATTTAATCTAGAATAATATGTGAGAATATGTTGTAATTTCTTTTCTTACTGACTGATTAATTAAATCTACTTGTTTCTGTGTGTGTTTGTCTTTTTTAAATCTCTTTCTTTCATTGTTTCCAGACTTATGTCCCTACTGTGTTTGAGAACTACACAGCCTGTCTGGAGCTTGAAGACCAGCGTGTGGAGCTCAGCCTTTGGGACACATCAGGTGAGCTCCTCTTCTGTCTACCTCCAATTCAGTGTTATTTTAACTTTTGCTGCTTAGGTTGGGCAGTAAAGTAAGGTAATTTGATTCACTGCTGGGATAAAGGGTCATTATTGGGAAACTCAGCCAGCCTGGAGTTGGTGAATCAAACCACATCCCGTGCATTGTTTGGCTTACAGTTTTGATGCTGTTTACTCAGTCTTCACATTCTGTCAATCCTGTTTTGATGCAGTTAAGCAGCTTTTCAGTGGTGTGAGATCTGCTAAGAGATCAGTGATCGGCAGGTCTGAGCCGCAAGCCTGCCTGGATTACTTTAAGAACATCTGGAGCCAAACATCCAGTTTTACATGTGAAATCCTAATGAGCCAAATCTAGATTAAAAAGAGACCCCAGTTTGAAAAACTATGAAACTGTTATTACGAATCAATAATCTTGATGGCTGGTAGACACATAAAATAAATCTGCTGGTTGTTGCTTTTGATCCTTACATCCTTTTTTTGTGATTTCAATATTAAATCACAAAAAAAGATAATAATAATCTGTCATAAAAACTGAGACCAAAACCTTCATATATGCAGTTTACAAAGATATTAGACTAATTAAAAACATGGTGTTTACCATTTGTGTTTGAAAACTGCCTTAAGTAACTAATCAATTTAGCAGCTGATTCAATTCCAGCACACTCAGCTGATCAATCAAGCCTGAATTTGCTGGCCTCTGGCCACAACGTGGACAAAGTCAAGCTATCAATGTCACAAAAGAGTAAAGCAAAAGTAGATTGGATTATTTAGGTCCTAAAGATAAAGCACACACTAGAATTTGCTGCTTCTAGTTTTTTTAATGTGATTTTTTTTTTTTTTAGTTAAGATTTCGGGCTTGTAGGTAGGTTGAACAAATCAAGGTCTTAGCAGATGTCGCCATAACCTCTGTGAAAAGAAAAGAAATCAGCAGATAACGTATCATGAAAACAATTGTTGTTTCTTCTTTTGTTTTTATTTTTTAGTTCCAAATGTTTCGTGTGCTTTGTGCCTCTGGGTTAATGTGGTAACTTCAGTAGCCAGCTGACCTTTGAATGTACATAGAAATTATGTAAATAGGATCAATAAGCAAAGGCATCCGGTGCACTACAGATTTATTTCATAACAGCACTGGCTGAGGTTTTGTGTTCAGAGGAAGTTGAGCGGTGCCAGTTGGCCTTCAGTGGGGTTGTTTAACAGGGGGGCGAGGGGGATGCCTCGTCCACGCAGGGGGTGGAAGTCCACACGAGTGTGGATGAGCGCGTGTTTGTGCGCGCCCCGTCTTTACTATGCGTGTAACCGTGTGTGTGCGGCGTACAGTCGCTGTGAACAGAAGGCACCAGTGAGGGATACTGAGAGAAAAGAGAAGCATGACCTCCTCACTGCCTTATGGTGTGTGCTGCTTTGAAAAAAGAGGTCTTATGTAACTGAAAGCAGCACTGAACTAATGTAGGTTTGTGTGTTTGTCTCCCACGAAGTGAAAACTTTCTGGACAGTCACCCTTTCCAGAGGAAACGTTGCATAAGGCCGATTTACATTTAGAGCACAAACATAAACACGAGCTTCCCATCTCTCTTTGTTTTGCTTATTAATTCTGCTTTCCTGTTGTCTTTATTCAAACATGTAGAAGACGATTTTTGATTATGGATTTCAATATTTTCACATTTAACCAAGCTAACTGTTTGGTAGAGAAATGAAGACTGAGCGTTATAACTTCCTGAAGCACAAATTGGTTCCTCGAGATGTCTTAAGGTATTCGGTGTCCACAGAATTTGATATGTCTTATAAACTAATTATTATCATTTCAGATTTACTGACACTACCTAAGGAGAAAAAAAGATTTTTACCCTATTTCTATGTGCATCTTAAGTTTCTTTGCATATGAAAGGCTGTTTTATTTCTCATTTATATTAAGACAGTCTTATAGTCCTCTTGGTGTACAAAGATGAGTGCAGCTCCCACCATTTGCTTTTTTGTGTGAGAGTAGAGCAGACAGTTGCAACAGATCAGCTCCTGTTTGCTCAGCTAAAAGGGTTTTGTGTGCGTGTGTGTGTGTTTGGCTTGTCTTGTTTGTGTGTCCAGGCAGGGGGCTGCTAATGTGTGGGAGGTGGTAGGTGCTAGAAGTTGTGTCCTCTTTAGATGTGTCTGCCTCCTCTTTCTCAAGCCTTACATCACCCTGGATAGTTATGTGACGGCCGCTTTGATTCCCTCTGAAAGATAGAGGTTGTGTAAGTTGACCTACTTTGCAGCTTTAAGTCCAAAAATTTAGACGGGCTGAACCAACCAAGAGTTAGTTTGAACAGGTTTGCTTCGTGGCAGTAATATTGTTGTAAAACGTTCAGTTAATGTCTCAGCGGACTGTAAAGCTCATCAAGATAACATGATTGTTTGTTTGTCCAGCTGGGGGACTAATAGAAAAATCTATCTTTGCTATAATTATGACCTCTTATATCAGCACAGAAGGCTTGAAGTTAACCTCGGAGGACAGGAGAAGGAAATTACATTTTAGTGTTAGTGTGTGCGGAGTGATTAGGTAGCAGAGGGAAGACAATAGAAAGCGGATGTCCCGTCAGTCTGTTTTTAGCACTTCCTGAGAATGATATAAAAAAAAGTTGCTTTTTTTGGAATTGTAAGCTAAATATGTTTCCTTAATGTCATAATTCACTAGGACAAACAAGGTGTTATACTTATGTAACAATGCTCAGGAGGAGGTTTTTATATTCTAGGGCTTTAAGTTTGATAGAGGAAAAAGCCTTCAAATACATTTTAAAAATGTGCAATGATGTCAAGGTATCTGCAAGGGCTAAGAAATCAGAAGATCAACCTTTAATACTAAAGGTATTAAAGGTACTACTCTCCTTTAAGTGAGATTTAAGTGGACAACACAGCCTCTCAGTACAGTGATTGCTCCACAAAAGACTATAGTGAAGCAAATAATCATAAATAAATTTTGGGTACTATACAGCAGTGCTATAAAATTTGATGTCATTTTCCAGCAGGTGTATGTAAATTCTTATTGTTTTTGCTGGTTTCCATTGAGCTGAGTATTTGAAACTGTGGATCGTGAAATACAGCATAAGGTTTTGGAGTAATTGTTTAAAAATAACTTTAAAAGAAGCATTTGGACAACTAAAAGTGTTAAGTTAAGATGGATAATAGTTCCTTACGTAGCAGGTTGAATATAAGGCTTCAGCTAGCAGTAGTTTAGGTTGGGTTAGCAAAAACACTAGATGTATCTTCTTAGCCTAGTTTGCTAAAAAAACACAGCAACAATCCACCTAAAAGCATAACATAGATCTGTATATTATATCTTATTTGTCTATACAAATACCACTGTTTGAGAGTTGTTATGGTCTGTAGTCTGTGGACTCTGTGTTTATGCTTAAGTTTATTAATATTCTGAGGTTTTGTTTATTTTGGGTTGTTTGTGATTATCCCTAGTGTTTTGTGTCCTCTGTGTTCTCCTTTTCCACGTTTCATGTTCTGCCTCCCCAATCTGTGTTAAGTTTGCGTGTTTAGAGTATTGTCGGTGTGTTTCCTGTTTTATTTTGAAGGTCCGTTTCTCTTGTCAGTGTTTCTAGTTTCGCTTCCCCTTGTCTCCTTATGTCCAATTAATCCCAGCCGCGTCTCCCTCCTGTCTCACATTCCCTGATTGCCCTGTGTGTATTTAAGCCCTGTGTTTTCTTGGGTGCGTTGCTGGTTTGTCTGTGTTCTTTCCCTGCCTCATTCTGTTAGCTCCCTGCATCCCCGTTTCGGGTTGGTGTTTTGTTAGTTTCTCCCAGTATAGGTTCCTTAGCTTCTGTTTCTCGCCTGCTGCGTTTTTTTTTTTTTTTTGTTTGTTTCGCTTACCGGTTTAATAAAGTTCACCTGCATCTGATACTGCCTGCATCTTGGGTTCTACTTTCAACCTCCACTCGTCTGCCAATGCAGACCTGACAAGAGTAATGTGTTTGATGCTGTTGAATAATGTTTCAACAACAAACACTGCAGAAAAATGAAGAAGAAGCATATCATATACATTTTTGCGGCTTTGATTATCAGTTGCAGTTCAGTGAGTGGCGATAACAACAGTTACTGTGCTTGACTGAAAAGCAGTCTGACAGTAGAGCCCACTGACATTTTAGATTGTTTTTTTTTTATTATTGTTGGACAGATCCACGCTAGCTGCTTTCATCTCTTTTCATCCACAATGGAGATTATTTGAATTCTTCACTACAAAGATAAAGAAAAGTGTTTTCCAAAAATGTTACATACCTTCCAAGCACAACCTTCCAACACTTGCATGAGAATTTATGTTTAGTTTTTTTTTTCATTAGGGAATAATAAAATATTGCGATTCTGATTTTGATATAGAGATATACTAATTTTACTAACAGGCCATTATTTTAGGTACACATGTTCAGCTGCTTGTTGCAAATATCTAATCAGCCAGTCACACGACAGCAAGACGTCAAGACGGTCAAGACAAACTGCTGAAGTTCAAACTTAGCATCTGCTGCAGCACGCAGATGCCAGGGTCATAATTTGGCGTCATGGATTCATCCTTCCTATCATCAGCTGTTTAGTGTTTGTTGTGCCGGTTTAGTGGATAATATTTTTCTTTGCATAATTTGGGGTCATTAGTACCAAGTGAGCATTATTTAACAGCCACAGCTTACCCAAGTATTGTTGCTGACCATGTCCATCCCTTTATGACCACAGTGCACTCATGTCACAAAGCTTAGATCATCTCAAACTGGTTTCTTGAACATAAGAGTGACTTTACTGTACTCAAATGAGCTCCACAGTCACCAGTGTGTATTTCTTTATTAGAGAACAAATATGTAAAGAGTTTACCTGAACATTTAACCAGGGTTTCTATTTTATCATTCAAAACTCTGGTATGAAAACTTTTCTATTGAATCATTGAAAGATAGTTGCACTGTCTGACTCACTGAGTTAGTGTACTTTTCTGGAAAATTTCCCATCAGTGGGAAGGCTCCAGGCTTTGTGAAACTCTCATGAGCTTGGCAGGGGTGTATGTGTCTGTTTGTGTTTGTACTGTGTTAATGTGAGTAGGATGACTGTGATGGAACATTATAATACTGTCAGTTGGCACACCGTAGAAAGAGCAGTCATATTTTTGTTTTTGCTGGCTAACAAAATTGAAAAAAAGCTTTCAGTTTTCAAAGATGTTATTTTGTGCCGAGTGTCCGACTGTGGAGGGTTGAGTTCTTAGGACCGAAGAGCATGACAGGTTATAGAAATAAAAAAGTAAAAGCTTTACTTACAAAAATAGGTTCAAGGATGGAAAATCCAGGCAGGCAGACAAAGCACACAGTCCAGGCAGTGATAAAGTCAAAGTACAGGCAAATTTAACCCCGTAACGACTAATGTGAGACTTTTACATCATCAAAAAAAAAAACTCAAGTAAATTGAACAATAAATAAAAATTGCCAGATGTAGCAAATATGATACAAATTAAAACTCATATGCCCAAATTAATATTTAATGAATCTAAAATATTGTCAAAAGGTTCAATAAACACTCATTTTTTTAAATGGCATTTTCTTGCAATTATTTCATGGTTCAGGCTTTGAATGACTAAAAAGAAATCAGAATCAGAACCACAATGTTGCATAGATGTGACATAAACTGCCAGTCTGACATATAACTAGCAGAGGAATGGGTGTATACACTGTGTGGTAAATTAGTAAAGGTGAGCAAAGCCCATAAAACGAGCAAAACATTTATTAAAAATGAAAACTGTGGTGTATTAGAACACCATCTTATGCATGCTACCCATTCTTTGCACCTGTGGCAGCTGATCCATTGTGTGCGATGCCTTTTTAAGACAGTGGGGTGCACACATTTGTCAGCTTGAACATGCCCCAGGTGATGCAGCAGGCAGGAAAAGCAGTGCAGGCAGGAGTGGCTGGTCTAAAGACGCAGCAGAATGGATCACGAGACACAAAAACCAAACTAAATGAAAGGAGAAGCTCGGAATCCTAAATCTCTAGCTTCCTAAATTCCATATTTAGAAAATTAAAGTCTCATTTTGTCAATTCTCTGTCTCGTTAGGTTCTCCGTACTACGACAATGTCAGGCCTCTCTGCTACAGCGACTCAGACGCAGTCCTCTTATGCTTTGACATCAGCCGACCGGACACAGTAGACGGTGCACTCAAGAAGGTATGTATCCCTGCAGTTTGCCCTCATTGATCAGATGTCTGCCATCCCTCATGTCTATTCTTGCCCAGTTAAACCTGTTTCCTTTCTTTGCAGTGGAAAGCAGAAATCCAGGACTTCTGCCCCAGCACTCGGATCCTGCTAGTAGGCTGCAAGACGGACCTGCGCACAGACGTGTGCACCCGCATGGAGCTGTCCAATCAGAAACAGGCTCCAATCTCCCACGAGCAGGTCTGTTCCTCATCTACTTTTTGCTCCTCAGTAACTGCTTAAGCTTCTGTCTCCATCCTGTCTACAAGCCCCTCCTTTGTCTTTGATTTCCTCCGACCCGAACTCATCTCTTCCTTCAACTTTATAGGGTTCATCATTAGCCAAGCAGCTTGGAGCCGAGGCTTACTTGGAGTGCTCAGCTTTCACATCAGAGAAGAGCATCCACAGTGTTTTCCGTACCGCGGCTCTGGCCTGCATGAACAAACTCCAGCCCGCCAATAAGCCCAGCCCAGTCCGGCGCCTCTCCAAGAGACTCCTACACCTGCCCAGCAAGACGGAGCTCCTCTCCTCCACCTTCAGCAAGGACAAGTCCAAGAGCTGCTCCATCATGTGAATACTACTGAGATAAATGTGGCAAAAGGACAAATGAACGAGACTGTAGCTGGCTCAGCGGGGGTGCCTGGTGTGCAAGGGAAAGAGAGCAATTATGTGGATTTTTACAAAGCCTCTCTCTCTCTCCTTTGCAGCTTCCTCCTGCAAACTCCTGTCAACCGCTTCCAGAAAGATCACTTTCTATATTCAACTCCAGTGCTGAAGTTTTGATCATGACTTGCCACCAGCATAACAATATCTGCAGAGAGAGAGAATTTGTTTGATGTTCAATTAAACCATGTGCTAGCAGAGCATAACAGGCGCTTTAAGGTGCTGTGAATCGTCTTGAATAAGGTCACTACTGCCTCTTTACCAAAGGAAGGGGTTGTAACTATTACATCTGACTGCATTTAAAATTCTGAAGGCAGTGCCCTTTCCCATCCATCTTTGTTTGAATGTCTGTCTGAGGTCACCGTATGGGCTGAGTGACGAGATTAAATGTAAAATCTGACATCTGACAGGAATTGGTATCAACAGAAATACGGTGCGGGGGATTGAAAATGGCAGGCCTGGAGAAATTCCTCTCCCAGCTGACCCCTCTCGGTGTATCGGTTGGAAATGAAAGCTGACAGTGGAGAAAAGGTGGAGAGAGAGGAGGGGTTTGGCGAGCAGAGCGCTCATTTGCAAAGGCAGCGGGAGGACAAACCGAGAGCTCGTCTGAAGGAGCACAATGTGACTCAGCACTCACATGATCTGCAAAACAGTCACGGGTTGGACGGGCTGTGCTTAAAAACAAATAAACAAACACGTGCATGTCTTTGTGGATTCTCTTGCCATTACCCATCATCACCCACCACTGCAGTCTTTTGTTCAGTGTTACTAACCATAGGCCTTTATTATGGCACTGATGAATCATCTTACCCTGCTTAATGGATATCGGTTTTTATACATGTTCCAGCATAAAAATGAAGTTGTTCTTGCTGGGCCTTCATCGATTACACAAAGATGTCCTTTTACACAACACAAACTCGATAGATGTATTTTGGTGTACCAAAAGAAATCTTTCTTTTCAAATCCCTCTCCTGCTAGACGTTTAAGGACAAGTAGTCCTGGGAGGCTTAGGAGCCATAAACGTGCTTATCAGGGTTCATGAACTCCAGGGGCTGATTTTAAGGGGTATGCAACTGATTAGCAATTTTACCAACAGAAAATTACCCGATGGACAATGGACTGTTAAAAAAGGAAGACCAAAATTGGGTCATACTTTTCTCCTTCTTTTCAAAAATCTTGACACAGGCCTACAATTTCAATAATGAACCCTCCATTATAATTTCTAAGCTGGAAAGGTGGCTAGTGTTCATTCTCAATGGGCCCAAAATTGTATAAGTGTGTGGAACATTAGGATAACTCACAAAAGAAGAAGCCTAGACCTTTTCTTTGGGCTGTCTTATGACAACAAATGAGACTTCTCTTTTTTTACATCCATGCTAGTAGTAGCTAATCAAGCCTTGCATTGATTGACACCAATGTATTAAGAAACACTTGAAGATTGCTTGTCTGGTATTTCAACCACAAAATATTTTCCAGCTTCATGAACTTTCTGGCACAGTATCCGCTCTTTAACTCTTTAAATCTGCCTGCTTATAGAATAAAATGACCGGGTGTGCATCAGAAGTTAGTGAGGGTGATCTCTGCCTATGCAGCTATGCTTGGAAAAACCCAGAAACTGTTCTAAAGTTTGTCAAACCCTGGCTTTATTGATATATACTGAGGTGCTAAAAGTCATCATTAAGGGACAAGGGAGGTTGTCAAATGCCATTTTGATGGGGAAGTTAAGCAGTAGTTTGTCCCAAAAGCTGTTAACAGACTCTGATTTGTAATGTGGAGAAGTTCCTCTTAAAGCTTAATTCTTGACTAAATTTCCTTGAGAGAGGAAGAGGCTGCTCCTGACTTTTTTCTTCCTCATTTCTTTTTTTTATGCATTAGACATATATATATATAATCCGGCCTTTTTCCCCCCGGTGGATGCTTCTACTTTGTTGTGGCTGTCATGGGTGTTTTTGTAGCTGATGATGTTGTTCTTGTATTCACCGGAGTCTTCTGGCATTAGCTGCTGTTGACAGCTCGGCTAATGGAGGACTTGATGATTTGTAGGTCTGCGCCGAGAAGCCCGGCGATGTGCGGATCACTGGAATTTAACGTGTTGCCTAGCAACAGTGTGAGCAGGGGCAGTTCCTGTTTCTCGGAGAGGAGGAGGGAGGGATCTCTCAGAGAAGGCGCCTAACCTTTTTATTTGTAGCATTTAGACAGAAGGAACAGCAAAGGTGATGGCTGCACATATCGGAGCAGCGGACTGTTGGAGATGTCCCGAGCCGTCACGTGTTGTCTAAAACTTGTCTTTGTAACACTACTGCAGTCATTTTTTCACTCCTCAGTCCTGCCTGGAACATCATGTCACCCTTAAGTTGCATTTGTCTAATGTACAGCCATTATTTAAGTCTCTCTCTCTGTTTTTTTTTTTTTTTTTTTTTGTATATATCCTTTTAGAAATTCCCCAAAGAATGTCAGTGAAGCAAAACTAAATGTTCATGTGAAGTTGCCAATTATTGCTTAAATTATTGACTGAGTTCTGTACTTGTTAATGCCATACACTAACTTCTAAGTCTTTTACTTAATAAATATGTCTGAAGTTTATTTTAAGTCTGTGTTTCTGTGTTAAGCTTATTAAAGGTGAAACTTTGATGGATGTATTAAGTCAGTTTTCTTTATGCAACCTGATATCACAAATCTGTTGGTGCACTCTGACTCTGAAGGATCCCTCTTGGACAGACCTATGTACTGACCAGTGATTATAAAGAAATCCACACCCACCCTGACTGACTCCCCCCTATATCTCTCTACTTTGGTCAAAGTACATCACACTGCACTTTTCAAGGTTTTGTTTAGCAGGAGCAAGTGATTATTTGGGTACTTTAATCAAATTCCAAGACTGATAGCTTGGCAGCACATTGTCTATTTTGTCTTAAAGATAACCTTTAATATCACTCACTCTTACTTTCCTGATCGAGGACACAATGGCCTACTTCACAGTCATCACAAAGAAATGTGGCATTACAAATAACACTGTATGCTTGAATGAAAAACCTTACAAATAGTACCAATGGCAAGGCTGCATTTAAAAGGATTTGTGGACAACAATGATCAAGTCAAAACAAGGCTCTGGACGTACTAATGAAACATGAGCACACGACTAAACACACACACGTCCAGTGCTGCATGCATTCATCTCATTACGTAATCCTGGTTTTGATCACAAGTACCAGAATGGTGATAAAGGTGATTTAAGTGACAAGTATGTATGCAGAAAAGCATCTCCGATCGTACAACACACAAAAACCTTAAAGTAGATGGGCTACAGCTGCAGAAGACCACACCATGTGTTGATCCTCTCAGCCAAAAATAGGAAAGGACGCAATTGCCGTCTTGTTCACCAAAACAAGACAACAGAAGATTGGAAAAATGTTGCCCACTCTATGGCAACATTCAGATCAGTCAGAATTTAAAATAAACAACATGGAAACGGGGAGGGTGGTTAATCTTTTTTTGATATACCTGAAATGTACCCGATTTTAAGATCACTCCTAGGTGCACAGGTAACCATGTTAGCAAGTCTGTAGCACTTAATGCGAACCTAAAAAAACAACTCTATATACACTGATGACACTGGCTGTTGTAGAAAGCCACCAGAGGTCTTCTGTTCCCCAGCACAGGCCATGAATAATAAGCCTAAACACAGAGAACCACTCCTTGAGGTCAACTGGGTGGGGTGGGGGTTTTGTGATCATAGATTATCTGTTTTCAAGCCTTAACAACAACAACAACTTGATAACACATGTAGTGTTTAAACCTAAAACAGCTCTTTACCTTCAGCACAACAGGAGTTTTAATGCGTTAACTGCATATTGAACTGGGGGATAGTGGGGAACTGGAAACACAGATAAGCTGCTGTTTGAATCGTAAATAAACGACTGTCACAATTTGTTTTGACCACAGCCTGTATTAACAAGCTAGCAAGAGAACATCTATTCAGTTAGCTGAAAAATCTTAAGCTTTGCCATTTTTTATTTAGTAATGAGTTCTCTCTTAGGAAGCAAATAACCAGGATAAGCTTGAACCTATGACTTGCTAGCATGATGCTGTGGTGTCTGTTAAACCTTGTGTTTCTGCTATAAGGTTAAACTTTTTTAAATGGAGTCATTTCTTAAATAAATTATCCCTCTGCTATTTCAGTGGTTTCCGTTTCTTTTGCCTTTCCTTGTTTACACAAACCATCCTCCCTGACCTCCACCTCTAAATTTGCTTTGTCTTTCGCCCGGCTGATATTGGCCCTTATCAGAATCTCCTTGGCTACGTCCTGCTCTCCCACTGATGATAGGACATGGATGAAAGGTCTGAATGTTTGCAATGCCTGAGCTATCACACACAGGATACAGCATTAACTTATCCAGTACAGTCAAGGCAATTGTGGGAATATTCTCTGCACCGGCAGCTTCAGATAAATTTCATCTCTTGGCTCCTCCAACATTGATTTTCTACAACAAGAAATGGAATAGCGGTCTGATCATCTTTTGGATAAACAGGGCTGCCAGCCAGCCTGTCTCCCTACGATAGTCCCTTCTCTTATCTTTTCCTACAGTTTCTGTCTCTCTGTTTTTCTTCAGTACATTTATCAAAAAATTTGCCCATGTACATTACATGTCTCCGCAAATCAGATAACGGTCTGACAAAAGCGTACTGAGCCTGTCATCCATGGCAGGTTGCTCGAAGGCATGATTATTCTTTACGATCACAGTCACGGCAGGCATGTGGTCTTTTGACAAATACTGCACCTTTGTGGTTTGCGAAATGTAACTCCTGAGCTGGTTATACTGCAGACTGCCATTAAAATGATAATTGAACATGTATGGGAATATACCTACAGGCTATCTTGTGTATAACTTTGATCATACTTTCATGTCTGACTGTGAAATATGAAGCTAGACTAGAAATAAAGCTATATAAAAGCTATATAGTAACAGATATAAAGCATTTGTTATAAACACATAAAAAGGAGTTTAGTTTTATAGTTGATTATCTGTTAAATTATGCTCAGTTGATATTTTATTTTCGGTAGGGATCATATCATGCAAAGCTACTCTAGTCGAGTCCCAGGATATTGAAGTTTTAATTTCCTTTTACTTGGCAGTGGATAAAAGCAAAAAAAAGAAAAAGAAAAAGAAAAAAAAAGCTGATTTATTGATCAAATTAACTCCATCTTCTATGGCAGCTTCTGAAAAACAATCCCTGCTTGGAAAACAGATTTGTGCAGCCCAGAAGAAGCACATGTGGCACTGACATATTTGATGTAAACTAATGAACAGGTCAGCAGCAAGTGATCTGTGCAGTCTAGACATTTGTCCCTTCCTCTCATGATGGATAGGAGCCTGCAGCACAGACGGTGAGACTGCCGAGGACCGGGATCAGGATCCAGAGGGAGGATGACTGAGGGAAGAGCGCTGCCATCTGAAACCCTCTTGAGGAGCTGGAGAAAATGGTCGCTTGTGCAGAGCATCTCATTACTACACAAGCACATCATCTATCAGACATGGCAGTGCAGACCCACACGAAACACACACGTGTTGCAGGTTCACACACACACACAATCAAACTATTGCACACATCTTGCACAGCAGCAGCAGAAAAGGAAGCTGAGGAGAGAATATGGGTTGGCAAAGCTATGCTGTCTGATTGCTGATGAGCGATCTGCACACTGACATGTAGGTTACGTTCTCTCTGTGCAGTGAGCTTTGCCACAGCTGCTCTGACAGTCTCGTAATTCCTGTCTCAGGATGGAAAATGGGGTTGCAGTCGAAGGCTCAGCTGGATGAGGAGCAGAGGAATGACTGTCCTACATGAGCAACCCTCTGTTTCAAACTAGCACACTACTATATCTGCATAATCCATGAACTGTAAGCAATAGTTTGATACTTGGAAAGATGAAAACCACTTGCAGCAAAAGTTAACAAATCAACAGAACATAGGGATAAATAAGTCTTTGCCTACCACCTGGGTCTAGACACATATATTTGCCAGAACAGAAATGAACTTAAAACAAGTACTTAGTATCTTGGTTATCCTTTGTCAACCACAGTTTGTGAGCCTTCCAAATTCCCATCACATATATGTTTATATCTGTCATCTCTTCTCTGAATAAAAGAACAAACTAGCAGTCCTGGCACAGCTACAAACATGAGTAAAATCAGAGCTGATTTTTTTCTGATTGTGCAGGACTTCGTAATGTTTCATGCAATCAGTCCATCTCTGTGTGTCTGATTTTTGAGTCCAGAGCTGCTCTGATGTGATGGCTTCATGCAGCTCTCGGCCTGTTTGTCAGTGAGCTTCTGGCTATTTAATGAGGCATACAAACATCACTAGACAGCACGCAGCACAGCCTCTGTAGCCTTAAACCCTGAGGATTCATTCTTTTTAATATTAACCACATTACGCTGTTTTAGCATTTGCATGCAGTGCACAACAAGCTGAAAATCAAATACAGCGCTCAATAAATATGGGATAGGTGTCATTGGGGCACTATCAATTATACCCATACGGGGCAATTTTAAGTTCGTATGTGTATCTGTGGGCAAATTATCTGCAGCTTCAGGCAGCCATGCGTAATCATGCACATGTGAACTGGTGTATGAATGTGTGTCAGGGTGTGCTGTGTATACTAAGCAGTTTAGCGTGTCTGCTCTGCTTCCCAAGAGCAGAAAGGTGAGCGAGGTTCACATTGACAGCACTCAACTCATCTGCTGGAATGATAAGACTTATTGTGTCCCTGCTTGGGGTAAATAACCTCCCTGCTATGTCCTTTGCACTCCCCCTTTATATAACCCTTTCACTGATGCTGCTCACCTTCACCAGTTCTATCCCTCTTCCTACATACATGCCCCGTTTGGCACACCCTTAGGGCATGTCATGAGTGAATGCTCTTCTAGCACTTTAATTAGACAACTGCGCCTGGCATTGGGGAATATGGGGGGAAGGGAGCTAAGGCTGGGGCCCATGAGGTGCCTGGGATGGGGGTTGACTTTAGTTAGGAGTTGGGAGAAATATAGGAGATGATGTTTCATCCAATCATGTGACAGAAGCCTGTTTCCAGGGCTTCAAGTGATAATAATCACTGATCAGCAGAGCCATTTCCATGTCAGATCGTAAAACAATGGCCTGAACAGTGTCACTACTCTGGTATTGATTCCTTTCTCAATCAAAGCCTAACTTTAACTATTATCAATCATCAGCTGCTTGTGATTAGAACTGAGTAACAGTCAATGTTACACAATGCTGGTCGAAAGCAAGTCACCTTCCTCACTTAAAGAATGATTAAGTGGTTGTAAAGACTTTTGGTCATAGAAATATCCAATAAGGGTAATTGTTTTCCAGTTACTGTAATTCTTCACATTCTTGCCGTCTCTGCCCTTCATCTGTTTCTTGTGCAGGCATTTATTCATCCCATGTCACGTCTCTTCATCTTCCCACCTCTTGTCACTGCTCGTCTCCTCTGCCTCTTTACAGCAGAAGCGTCAAAAACAAAACTGCTGCTCGTTAGGAAAATAATAGTGAGTGGATTTCTTTTTTTAGGTTCATCTGTTGTGCTGAATCTTTACTCTGTGCAGCGCTCAGTGGAGCTGTTGCACAGAAGTCAAGCTCCTGATGGCAAACATGGTGTAGTCAAGATGAAGAAAACCGGTGTGCATTTGTATATGCGTAACAGTGATGTGTACTCATGTTAAAAAGAAAGTACACCCTCTGTCAATTCTAAGCTTTTACATATTGGAGCATAATAAAAAAAGATCTGGTCCTTAGCAGGTTTTAAAAGTGTGTAAACACAAAATCAGGTGAACTACAAACCTTCACATATTGCATTGTGTTACTGTTTATTAAAAAAAAAACTGAAGGCAAATGCAGAAGCAGTGTGCAAAAAACTAAGGACCCTCCTCACTGCTTCTACTGAAATTAGGAGGGTAAGAAGCAGCCAGGTGCTACTAATCAAATACACTTGATTAACTGATTATTAGCCAGTGTGAGCGTCTCCATAAAAGCAGTTTGTTTTGGCAGTTTGCTGATCTGGAGTATTCAGGTGTGTGTTAACACAGCGCCAAGGCGGAAAGATATAATCAGTGATCTCAGAGAAGCAACTGTTACAGTCTTGGAAGCGATATAGAAGGCCATTTCCAAACAATTTGAACTCCATCATTCTACAGTGAGAACAATTATTCACCGGTGGACATTCAAGACAGTTGCTGAACATCCTGTCAGGCCAAACAAAGTTTAGAGAAACTGCAAATAAAAACCCAAAAGCTGTCAAATTTTAAAGGCCTACAGCTAGTATGTTATAAAAAGACTGAATAAGTATAGTTTGTTTGGAAGGGTCACCAAGAGAAAGCCCCTTATCCCTAAAAAGAACATGTCAACACAGCACAACAGCACAAATGTTTGCAAAGTGGAATCTGAACAAACTACAGGACTTCTGGAACAATGTTCTTTGGATAGATGAGATCAAAGTGGCCATAAAGCCATGTAAAACCAAACTCACCTGTTTTTTTCAATCATAAATTCCTCTGTGTACCAAAGTATTCTAAAGTTAAATGTGAGGCCATCTGTCTGATGGCTAAAGCTTATCACAAACTGGCTGGTGCAAGAGGACAATGCACTACGCTCAGCAGCAAATCTACATCAGAAAGGCTGACAAAAGAAAAGAATCAAGGAGCTGAATGGTTCAGAACTGAACCTGACTGAGATGTTGTTCCAGGGCCTTTAAAGAGCTCTGTATAAATAAATGCCAACAAACCTCGATGAACTGAAGCAACGCTGTAAAGATGAGCGGGCGGATATTCATCCACAATGATGTGAGAGACCGATAAAATCAAACAGAAAACAATTATTTCACTGCTAACAGTGATTTACATGCTACTAAATAACACACTGCTTCTGCATTTTGGCTCAGTTTTTGCTGAGTAAAGAAAGACACGGCGTCATATGTGTGTGTGTTTCATCTCAGGTTGTATTTGAATTATTTTAAAACCCAAAAAGGACAGGATGATTTTTAATTATGTCCTAAAGTGTGACACGTTAGAAATGAAAGGCTTTCATTTTTTTACACGACTGCATGTCAGCGCTTACAAATGCCAAAATTGATTTGTGCAGTTTTATGACTCATTATTTTATTGAGATTGTTAACATAAATATTTGATTGTGAATCCATAAAAACACATACACATATAAACCCATGTTCAGAACCTAATATTATATAAGATTAATGCAAATTCTGCTATATTCTAATAATTTTACATCTAAAAACTTATAAACTGTTGTCATTCCTGAATATCACAGGAGAATATTTGCATTTTTAAATTCCTTTCTCTTTCCATTGCAGTTTTATAGCACATCTCAGGGTGGTGTCACTCAACTTTCTCTCCATCTCTTAGCCTCAGAGGATTTTTTTTTTTGTAAAGAAAGTACAAATTTCAGTACCACCAGCATCACAATCAGATGTCTTTCTTGGACACAGTGCATACTTGGTGTTGGGCCTGTTTTCAGCTTTAGAAGATAATTTTTCATGTGTGTTGGAGCTCTCGCTGTTGCTACTATATGCATGTAATAAATGGGCACTGTTTTGCGTTTTTCCATGTTTATTTTATTTATTTGCTTATTGATTTTTTTTTCAGTACCTCAGGCTGCCCTTGCTTTATGGAATGCATGTGTTTTTGCACCTTAATGGAACAAAAAGGTCTTCTTGATTTGTTTGCTTAGCCTGACTGTCTTTATGTTACCTACATGGCTATCAAACAAGACAAGTACTGCTTTACCCCATCTGTTTTGTGAGATACATCAGCTTACCTCTGTGCTGACGTAGACTCTGGGTTCAGAGGCTCTAAACCATAAAATATACATTATGTTAGTCTTTAATGCAATAGGAAAAGGAAGTGAAAAGATTAGCAGAGATTTTAAAAGTTGGACCTAATCCTCAGCAGGCATGTTTGTCATAGCTGAATGAGTCAAGCTGGAATTAACAGCATTAACCCTTATTGGTTATGTTCAGGGGTTTCAGGCCACGGTACTCTTAATGGACGGACTTATGTGCAACTTACATCCTCAGACACTGATACAAGTTGTTGTTACGGCTCAGTTAAGACTCATCGAAACAAAGCAAACTAGCAAGAAGCATAAACTGTTCTAAATGAACAGAAGGTCAGTGAATAAAACCCGATTGTTACTGTCTTGCCAGTCTATTGTTTTCTTTTCTCCTCCTGTTGTTTGTGTGTGTGTGTGTGTGTGTTTTCTTTCTTTATTATTTTTATACCATCATCTTTGATCTGTTCCTACTGAAACGGTTCACCTTCAGAAGGGCTCCATAAATCTCTTTTGATCTCGCCCTGGAAGAAAATCCACGTCCAGAATATGAATCAGCATCCAGCCAATCCAGACTGTAGTCAAGCAAAGCACCATCTAAAATGTCTTTCATCATAAGACACATGCATACACACACAAAGAAAGAATGGCTAAGATTACAGGGAAGAACATATTCTAGCTTTGGCACAAACAGAACAGCACTCCTTGAATTTTAATCTGCTCCAAAGGATAGCCGCTCTAAGTGCTGCTCAGCAGACAACACTGTTTCATCATATCAGCAGGTCTGCATAGCATTTAGGGTTTTATCAGGCAATAATAGGCCAAGAAGACAACATCCAACAGAAATGAAAATATCTTTCAGTACTGTGTGAAATAGCTTAGATAGATTCCACAGGTCTGCAACCAAAAAAAAACTGCAAAGGATTTTTTGACTGGTTCTTATAGATTTTTACTCACTGAAACTGGGACAAATATTCCATCTCGTCAGGTTTTCTTGCAAAACTCATGTTTTTAGTTTAATTAAATGCACAATTTCCGATTTTAAACTGAAATCTGGTATCCTATACTTGTGTCAAAAAACCACGTCCCAAAAAAGCATGTCCCAACAGCTTTGTTTTGTTCATAGCGAAATAATCTCAGAAATCTCAGAAAAATTATGCATAGTTAATTGCAATAAAATATTGATTTTTTTTTTTAAATGTAAACTCCACATGTTTGCAAAAAGAAAAGTACTTGATGGAGGGAAATGGAGATCATTTTTGGATTCAGCACCCTAAAAAACATAAAATTTACCAAATATATCCCATGCAGCTGAAAACCCCCCTTTTTTTGCGGACCTGTGTATCTATCTACCGTGATAACTCGCAACCTATCGCCATCTCGTGCCCAAAATGAAAAAAATACAACATAATAGAAAAAGTAATTTTGTTCAGGCATTTAGGCGTCTATGTGCTAAACATTCAGGGCCCTGACGTAAACTTACTTTTTTGGGAGGGAAATGTAGTTTCAAACGTTGCCTTTTAGCTGCTAGTTTCCACTCATTCGTAACAGCCAGTACTACAGCTCCCACAATTCCTGGCGTGCTCCAGTTCGCGTTGTGGGCGACATGGCGTCTTCTTGAAGCGTAGATAAATCGCAACTGTTTTGTTGACAAGTGATTGAGGTAAGCGCTAAATGTTTGTAAGTAACAGAGCCTCTGACTGCGCTGTCCTACCTGCGATTAGCTGATTTTAATTTGGTTTAATCGGAGCTCGCTTGAGCAGCTTTCTTGGAGATAGTTAGCCTTTTTGCTAGCTAACGTAAGAAGCTAGCTAGCTTGATGCATTTATTCTGCAGAGAATAGGAGGTAATTCAGTTTCTCTTCTCGTTTAACAAGTTAGTTATTGTTGTTATTGGTTTGCAATTTCTGTCCGTACCAAAAATGTGTCGTGATTTGTTGCTCTTAGAGTTTAATCGCGTTTTCTATCGGAGAGTATTGAGGAATAACAGCTATTTTCACTTTTTGGGGCACATCCTGATACCCGTTTTTAGGGCATAAGAAACTTCTGCATCCACAAAACATACATACGTTATTTCTGTATTACTATTGTTTTCATGTGCTTTCTTTTTTCGTATTTCACATTCTGATTGAGTTCAAAATTGTCAGCCATTAAAAAATGATCAAAATTACAGAAATTACAGACAGAAAAATTAGACCAAAGATTTGAGCCAAATACACAAACGGACAAAGGTTGCAACACCCTTCCTTGCATGATCAGAAACAAAACAAAACATCATCACTCTGATCATCAGGCTACCCTTTTTACTTCTTCTTTTGCTATTGATAAGATATATGGCGTGAATAATGTAAATATGTTTCACAATTTCAATATTGTCTGAACCAGAGACTCCCACTTTCTTCAAGTAATAGACACAGATATTTGGCCTTAAATATTGAAATGACATTGCTTAAGTAGTTGTCCAGATAAAGCCATTTGAAAATGACTCCACCGAAAACTCTAAATAGGCTCGAAAATATCCCTAGCTTCATCACAAAAATAGTCTTATGAGCACACTAACACTAGAGAGCTTTAATTTGACAGCTTGTCTCTTAAGAAGTGTATCATCACCCTGAAATATTTCTTCAGGGAAATCAAGGATGGCCAGGCTAGGAATTTTTCTCAAATTTAGTCAACTGATATGCAATGAACCATGAACCATGATGAATGTAAAATTAGCTAAAACCCAGGAAGTAGGTACTAATGTTCATATAGTTTTGCTGGAAATGTATGCCTTTTATTTCTCTGTGAAGTATTTTTTGGAACTCGAGCTAATTCAATTAGAGGTGAAAAGAAAAACTGGATTTGGAGATGCTTACACAGCAGTAAACAATAAACAGTAACAGCTGGCAAACGCATGATCTGTACTCATTGTACATAAAGCAAATATAATGTAATATTAATATATGTCCTGCCACTGTGGTGTGATAACAGTTTTCACTTTTGTAAATGCAGTGAAAGCAGAGTTTAATGTCTGGTCTTTGTGCAGATGGCAGCTGACTCCACAGACAAGAAGGATGCGGACTCTTCGGGGACCAAAGACCGAGAGAGGAAACGCAGCCGTTCGCGAGACAGAGATCGTAAAGTCTCACCTTCACGCAAGCGCCATCGTTCCCGTGAACGAAACCGCTCTAAATCTCCCGAAAGGTAACCGCTGCACAAAAAGAACCCATCAGGAACACCAGACTGACTTCTAGCTATTAATCTTACTGCGTACTTGTGTTATCTTTCCCGTAAGCTTTTTTGTGTCTGTGATTTTGTGTTATTACGGTAGAGATCGACGCATGAAAGACAAGGACAGAGACAAGGACCGAGACAGAGATAAGGACAGAGACAGGAGCCGTAAGGACAGAGACAGCCATCGGCGCGATAAAGATCGCAGCAGGAGATCCAGGTATGTGACACTGATTAAGCTTCTTCGGTCAAAGCTGGTAAAGAAGATTTTTAGTAATATTTCATAATCCATGTTTGCCTGAATAACACGCCACAATTTTTCAAATTAACAAAAATTTGATATTCAAAGGAATTAAACCCAAATATAAGTGAAAATATTGTCAGTGCACAGTATTTTTGGCACTGACATGACTGTTGCCTCATATTAGAAAATGCCGATATGGCCAACTGTTAGCAGTGAGGGTTTTTTTTCTCATAAATAAGCCTCGATCCTGCCCATTAGTTCATCCTATGTCTGAAAGAAGCGGTTTTACCTCCTCTCCCTTTAAGTCACCTTTCTTCTCAGAAGTCAGTTCTCAGCTGCACTTTCTCACTTGTTAACTAAACTCTTACCAAACATCCAGACATTTGGATTTTGCTACAGTTAACACTTCAGCTAAATTTCTGTTTTGCCGTATTTACATTTTTGTCATCTATAGAAGCGCTTCTCCAAGATCAAAGGATGCCAAGATAAAGAAAGAGAAGGATATAAAAGGAGAAGATGAAGAGGATGAAAAAAAGAAGAAGGAAAAGGTAAAAATCTGGTTTGGTGTTTGTGTAAATTTGAACTGCCGCTTCGGTTATTATTTTGGGTGTTTGACATGTGCTGTTGTTCAGGTCCAGCCGCTCTCTTTGGAGGAGCTTCTGGCCAAGAAGAAGGCAGAGGAGGAAGCTGAGGCAAAGGTGAGAACATCCATCCGTCTTTCCTTTTGTCCATTTTCTAAAGCTTTTCTGGGGCCAGGGCACTTGGGCGGAAGTCTAAGCAAAGATGGCCAGATCTCCCTATTCCCACCCACCTCCCTCCAGCTCATCCATGGGAACACCAAGACGGTTCCCAGGCTAAGCATCCAGCACACCACACGGTGACTCCAGTAAGGCTGGATACTCTGAACTGTTGTAAGGCTAAATGGCAGTCAGAACCAGTTTCCCAACCCAAAGATGTTGGGAAGCAACACTTGCGTCCACCATGAATAACCTTAACTTTATACCCATGCCTGCCCACGTCCTGTCACTGAAGGCGACTCCAGATTGTAACACAGTCAACTCCTCTTTAGGAAACTGGTTCCCCTTAAATCCAGGCCAACACATATTGCATCCAACCCCTACGGCACTGCAGGTGTTGGCATGCCAATGTCTCCTCTTCATGCTGTATCCGACTGAGCCCTGTGGGCTAAGGGCCAGCTACCAAGCACTCTCGCTTGAGCTCCTTCCGGACTCCAGAGTGGGGAACCAAAAACTATGTTCTGCACGGGGTGAACTAGTCCTGAACTAGGTTTTTTTTTTTCTGCGTTTATGTTTTGTGAATTGCTCTTCATCTGGGAGATTTACTTTTCAATTTAAGATTATATTTTCTTTTAATTAATATTATTTCTTTTGCTTTGTGTTTTTCAGCCCAAGTTCCTGTCAAAAGCAGAGCGAGAAGCCGAAGCTTTGAAGCGCAGAGAGCAAGAGACTGAAGAGAGAAGGAGGATGATTGAAGAGGAGAGAAAGAAGAGAAGGACGTTTCAGGACATAGGGAGAAAAATGCTGGGTGTGTTTCAGCCTCTAACCTGAAACAGTTTGCATTTAATTAAAGGATGTTAACGTGTCGATAACCACCGTGATTCTTTGTTACAGAGGACCCTCAGGAAAGGGAGAGACGGGAGCGTAGGGAGCGAATGGAACGAGAGAACAACGGCAATGAAGATGATGATGAGCGACAGAAGCTCAGAGAGGAGAAAGATAAAGGCAAAGAACTCCAGGCTATCAAGGTTCGTTGCATGAGAAAGAGTTAAGATTACAGTTGTGTACAGATTGGGCTGACAGAAACTTTATTGTGTGTAGACTAACACACAAAACTTCCACTTATTATTTTGAGGGGCTTGAAAATTCCTAGGGGAAACTGGAAAAGCAGAATTTAAACTAATGTCCACAAATTATTCACAGGAGCGTTATCTTGGTGGGATCAAAAAACGGCGACGGACTCGCCACCTGAACGACAGGAAATTTGTGTTTGAATGGGATGCTTCTGAAGACACTTCGGTCGACTACAACCCGATGTAAGTGGATCGTGAGCACAAAATATATCCACAGATTAGGTCTTTGCGTTCCCTCGCTAAACTCTCGCGATCGGTCTTTCCAGTTACAAAGAGAAGCATCAGGTGCAGCTCTACGGACGAGGCTTCATCGCCGGCATCGACTTAAAGCAGCAGAAAAGGGAGCAGTCGCGTTTCTATGGTGACCTGATGGAGAAAAGGCGCACGCTGGAAGAGAAGGAGCAGGAGGAGTAAGTAGAGTGGAGCAAAAGCATACAGTCGAATCTAAAACATGGAGCTAAAAGGGGACATGCTCATTTCCTACTTTTCATTCTTTACCAGAGTAGTTTTGCATGATTTCTCAGAATAAAAGTAAGAAATGTGATGTTTAGAATGTGATTATTGGTTTCAAGTAGCTCAACACAATGTGTAACCTCATCTGAATGTTCGGTGTGTTCTTACTTTTAGGCTACTTTGTTAGTCTGTGTTTATTTTTTTTAGTCTGTTTTTAATAAAGCTAAATCAAAGTTAGTCTGAAACCTTATGTATCTATAATGGAAAATGATCCTGTATCCATAGTTTCACCTTCAGCTTCCGCCCACCCCCCATCTAATCTTTGTTTTACCTCGCTTCAGGACAAGACTGAAGAAGATGCGTAAGAAGGAGGCCAAGCAGCGCTGGGATGACAGACACTGGTCTCAAAAGAAGCTGGACGAGATGACAGACAGAGACTGGCGAATCTTCAGAGAGGATTACAGCATCACCACCAAGGGAGGAAAAATCCCAAATCCCATCAGGAACTGGAAGGAGTACCCGCTGCCTGCACACATTCTGGAGGTCATCGACAAATGCGGCTATAAGGTCAGCTAGGGTTCAACTTATCTGGTTCTGTGTTTTGTAATTTTTCTTTTTTAAATTATTCTGTAGCTGTTCACTGTTTTTCACTGTGTTCAATTCAGTCTCCAGTAAGGAATTTTTTTATTAATTTTTTTCTCTCCAGGACCCGACACCGATTCAGAGGCAGGCCATTCCCATTGGTTTACAGAACCGTGACATTATTGGTGTGGCTGAGACCGGTAGCGGTAAAACTGCTGCTTTCCTGATTCCACTGCTGGTCTGGATCACCACCCTGCCAAAAATAGACAGGTAATGGTGTCTAAGATCCAATAATCTTCAGCAATTTCAGAAATAATAACTCTGCATTTGGACTGTCTTACTGTGCCTCTACGATCTCTTATGGTCCTTTGCTCTGTGTATGACTGGATGCAGGATCGAAGACTCAGACCAGGGTCCTTACGCTGTGATCTTAGCTCCGACTCGTGAGTTGGCGCAGCAGATCGAGGAAGAAACCATAAAGTTTGGTAAACCGCTCGGCATCCGAACAGTGGCTGTGATCGGAGGAATCTCCAGAGAGGACCAAGGCTTCCGACTCAGGATGGGTTGTGAGGTAAAACGGAGAGGGCTAGTTTAAGAAAAAAAAAGTGTTTCTGCCTGTGAAGCAAACTGAAGCCTCACTAACAAGTAGTTTTTAGTAGTTTTTGTTTGCTGTCAGTATTTTTACATCAATAGAAGCCCAAGAGGCTACTGAAATAAACTCAGCAGAAAGGCGAAGATGGTGCAGGACTACTGTTGCATTTGCAGAGCAGTAATGATCTCATCACAGGTGTAGTTTATGGAGGAGCTGCAGGCTCCAGGTGAAGTGAGAGAGGTTTCTTCAGCAACTCTCACTGTAACCGCAACCAGAACCTTCAGAGGTAACCCCCCCCCCCCCCCCCCCAAAAAAAACCCACAAACAAACAGAAAAACAAAACACCAAAAAAGGTGTTTTATCAAACCACCTGAAGAACAAGCTTAAAAGAGAATGAAAGCTCCAATCCACTGCTTGTGTTAAACAGAAGCGGCGTTACCGAATAAAGAATCCAAACTGCTTGTCTTGTTTGCCACTAGCTCTTAAATTTGGCAGCTTTCTTGCAGACTTGGCTGCTGTCAGCCTGCAGCCAAGTTTATTTAATGTGTGTGGATGGTTACACTCCTGATTCACTCTGTTTACAGTAGAATGTTTCCAATCTTTATTTACAGTCTCCCACATTAAGAGCTAAATGGGAGGACACAGATATAGTACACACATGCTTCTTGATAGTTTTGTGCACATTCAAAACATGGACTGAAAGATGCTGCTGAACAAATTCAGCAGGATGTAAATTGTGCACATTTGCCAAATTGTGAATAAATTAAAAAGTGCAGAGAGTTGTGGGCTAACTCACCGAGCCATGAATATCTGTAATATATTTGATGAAGGCATGAAGAATTGTGCTTTCATGATTGGGCTCCAAATTGGCACTTTTTTCAGTTGTGTTATTTTTTTTTTCTTGCTCTTATAATTTCCAGGCTTCCAAGTTTATTTCATACTTTGTTTCTATAACTAACTTTGAGCATCAGTATCATGGGATTTGTCATTGTTTGAATGGTAAAACTGCATCAGTTTCATGTCTACGGCATAGAGCATCTCTTGATGCTCTATGCCGTAGAGCATGTTTTGTGTGTGTTTGTGATGTGTAGTGCTTCTGTCAGTGTGTATATTATGTGAGTAAAGAAAGAGGGAAGCGGTACAGATGGTGGTACAAACAGTCCACATGGCTCATTCTCAGACGCTGTTAGCTTAGCAGCTTAAATACACACAGACTTTACACTGTTTTTTGGCAGGAAGTCCATCCTGGCTTTTTATCCATAAGGTGAGGATTGTACTTGAAAATCATCTGTTCACCAGCGTCATATTTGTTTACATCGTCTAACAGATTGTTATTGCCACGCCCGGCCGTCTGATTGACGTGTTGGAGAACCGCTACCTGGTACTGAGCCGCTGCACCTACGTGGTCCTCGATGAGGCCGATCGTATGATTGACATGGGCTTCGAGCCCGACGTCCAAAAGATTCTGGAGTACATCCCGGTGACCAATCAGAAGCCAGACACCGAAGAGGCGGAGGACCCTGAGAAAATGACGATGAACTTTGAATCTGGGAAACATAAATACAGACAAGTAGGTCTTTCTTTAGCAGTTGGAATCTTCTGAAGGCACCACATGATTATTTGTTGAGTGTTTTCACTGACTGTGTCTGATTGCACCGTACAGACGGTCATGTTCACAGCTACCATGCCTCCCGCTGTGGAGAGACTGGCCAGGAGCTACCTGAGACGTCCTGCTGTGGTGTACATCGGGTCTGCTGGAAAGCCTCACGAGAGAGTCGAACAGAAGGTTCTGCTTATGTCGGAGGGAGAGAAGAGGTGAGACGGCTGCAAGCATTAATCTTAAACACCAAAAATTTCACTTGCATCAAGGTTCTAAATGTTTTGTATAATGTGCCCTTTGCAGGAAGAAGCTGCTGGAGGTTTTGTCGCACGGCTTCGAGCCTCCGATTATCATCTTTGTCAACCAGAAGAAGGGTTGCGACGTGCTGGCCAAGTCTCTGGAGAAGATGGGGGTAAGTCACTGTAACCTGGACCACAATGGATCTCAATTTGGGGTCAAGATTTGGTAGAAGCTTCATGCTTTGGAGTAAAAAAAGTAGCAATCATGTCAGGGGTGTCAAATATAAGGCCTGGGGACCAGAATAGGCCTGAGAAAGACTCCAGTCCAGCTCACTGGATGATTTTGGAAATATGTGAAAGACAGCGTTTTGGACTTTAGAGGTTTTAAATATTTCCTACAGATAAAGACCTGAAGCATTGCCACTCATAATACACCAAATCAATTAATGGATAAACAGCTAAATGACATTTGATGTTTGTGCCAGCCTGTAGAAATTTCTGGGGACATTTTCTATGAAATATCAACAAATATTTGATTGATTGCCTTAAAATTATGCTCAGATAATAGAAGTTTTTGTTTTCCTACTAGCAGATCAAATTGTCTTGTTGCAGTAAAATTATATTAATCACTCAAAAAAACCCACAGTTTTAGTATAAAGAAGAAGTTATGAAAATTTGGAAAACCAGATACATTAAAAGCCAACAACGGCTTTTTAATGCACAGTATTAGCCTCAGCTGTACTTTGTGTTCAGTGCTAGTGTTGCATCCTGACATAATGCTGAGTTTCGCCGTTTGTTGTCGGAATTTTTATTCAAAATACACAAGAAAGCCAATAAATCTAAGATGGAGGTTTAGTTTTAATTCACTTTGGTTTCTGATTTCCTAAAATACTAAATATTTTGAGCAAAGGTTAACCTCCACTGTTCCTCCTTCTCTTCTTCTTTGTAGTACAATGCTTGCACGCTGCATGGTGGCAAAGGCCAGGAGCAGAGAGAGTTTGCGCTTTCCAATCTCAAGGCGGGAGCCAAAGATATCCTGGTGGCCACAGACGTTGCTGGGCGAGGTATCGATATCCAGGACGTCTCCATGGTCATTAACTACGACATGGCAAAGAACATCGAAGGTAAGAGGCCTCATCTGGTGTGCAGTGTTTGTTTATTGACTGAAATTTCATTTTTGCCATAGGAATCGCTAAATGATTCACTGAATCGTTGTTGCACTTTCTCTTCTTGCAGACTACATCCATCGTATCGGTCGTACGGGTCGTGCTGGTAAGAGTGGTGTAGCCATGACTTTCCTCACTAAAGAGGACTCGGCGGTGTTTTACGACCTGAAGCAGGCCATCCTCGAGAGTCCCGTCTCCACCTGCCCTCCAGAGCTGGCTAACCATCCAGATGCTCAGCATAAACCTGGAACCATCCTGACCAAGAAGAGACGCGAGGAGACCATTTTTGCCTAAAATGACCTTTATTAACTGAAGGGGGAGGGAAAAACCCCACCAACTGTTTATTTTTCTCCCTCTCAGGATCTGCTCTCTAGGTTACTCTCACACATTTTGTTGTTCTTTCCCACCTTGTCTTTGTGTTTTGGTCCCATCTGTGCATACAGAAACACAGTAACTGGTGCCGAAGTCGTCAGCACACTGGTTCTCATCAGTGTGGGTGGATTTTAAGATAACTTTGTTTTGCGTCTGTAAGCCAGAGCCGGGAGCAGTATGCAGGACCCCAATCTGATCTGATCTGTACTGTATAAATACCCAATGCACCAAATTACAGGCAGGATGTGAGTGTAGATGAGCAGTAAGTGCTGTGTTTTTAGTCATAATTTGAGTTTTCTATGTAAGAAACCTTTACCAGAAGTGACACCAGTTTTCTTTGCTTCAGATACATCATTTGATTAAAATGGAAACAGCTGTTTTAAATGTATGATGTGAATACAGCAAATTTGAGCTTCTTAACTGTCATACTGAGTTTTTTTTGTTTTGTTTTGTTTTGCATTAAATTACACGGGAAATGTGGAGTTTTCACAAGTAGAAGAGCAGTGTTTCCTTTCAACATGCCAATAATAGAGCTCTTCATATCTCCTTTAGTTTTCCTCTTGGTATTTCCCACCAATATTCTTTAACCTTTTTATTCCTTTATTTAAACAGAAAAACTCTTTGATCCCATTATCTTTTATATGGGAAAACTCTTTAAAGCTCTTTATGTGTTTATCATATCTGTACTGTTTCCTTTATCTATGCAATGTGGCTCACCACCTTCAGGAGGCACCATAGGGGTCGGGTGCAGTGTGTGTGTTGGGCGGAGGCAATGGCAGTCCAATCACCAGCTGTTGAGGCAGGCTTTTTGGACTTGTTGCAGTAATAATGATAGAGTAATGCAAAACTCCCTATTTCTTCAAAATTTACATTTGAAAATGAAGGAATATCGAACTATTACCTGGCAATTACGTGGTAGTTAAGTGGGACATCATAATAACACCATAATACTGAAGTTCAGTCATTTCTGCTAATACAAAGAGAGGCAGAAAGTTCTGTTTTTGAAACTATAAATAACTATAACTTTGTCAGTAAGGAATGTTTTAAATCTAGTCTTAAAAGTAGAGAGGGTGTCCAAACTGGGACTTGTTCTACAGAAGAGGGGCCTGGAAGCTGAAGGCTCTGCCTCCCATTCTTCTTTTAAATATCCTTGGAACCACAAGTAAGCCAGCAGTCTGAGAGTGTGGTGCTCTATTGGGGGCACTATGAGGTGTTTAAGATAAATACCTCATAGATTATTCAAGATCTTGTATTTGAGGGCAAAGACTTTAAATTCAAAAATGACTCCAAGATTCCTCACAGTGTTACCAGAAGCCAGGAAATGCCACCCAGGGTAAGTACCTGGTTACACACCATGTTTCTAAGATTTTTTAGGCCCAGTATAATAACTTAACTTAGAGGTCATCCACAGCTTTGTCTTTAAGACATTCCTGATGGCTAACTAACTGGTATGTTTCATCTGACTTTATGGATAGATAAAGCTGTGTATCATCTGTATAGCAATGAAAATGTAAGGTATTCCTTCTAATAATACTGTCTAAGGAAGCATGTATAATGCATATAGAATTGGTCCCAGCACAGAACCTTGTGAAACTCCATAATTAACTTTACTGTGTGAAAAGGACACTATACATGAATGAATTGGAATCTATTCGGTATGCTTCAAACCACTCCAGCACAGTACCTTTAATACATATTGCATGCTCATGCAAACCAATGCATGTCATTGGTATCAAATGCTCATAAATGAGTCCACTGTCGGCAGCCATAAGAAAATCATTCATAACCTTCACAGTGTTTTTGTACAGTGATGTTTTGAATCCTGACTGAAACTCTGTTAATCCAGTTGGAGATCCACTTAATTTTTATGGCAGACAGCTTCCTGCTACACATAAATGCTCATGGGTATTGGTCAGTAAATGACAATGAAAGACAAATGAGTTACACCATTAAAAGTACATAAAATGTCATGTTTATTTAGTTTAATTCATATTTTACTTAACATTGTAAATCTATTTTCAAATAGAAAGCATTCTATACAGCATCAGGCAGGAAATGTCTCACTTTTTTACACATTTGCTGTCTCTTTTGATAAATAGAGGGAAGAGGCGTGTCGGGTCACGCTAGCACGCTGTGGTAGTCTGGTGGATATATGGTTATATTTAGTGCAGTTATTGCATTACAAAGCAACCATCCCAAAAAAAAGTAGTGCAATTTTTTTTTCTCTACTCACACAAAAGAGGAAGTCCAGATGGTCTAAGGCGTTTAAAAGTTTTTCAATGTTAGGCTTTGTATTGCATACAGAATAAGACAGAGGAAACTGAAGTATAACTCTTGTAAAAATTGTGCTTCATAAATCGAAAAACCTTCAACTGTTTTATCAGTTGCTAAATTGGTCCGCGTTGAAAAACCATACTCTGCCAAAATATAACGAAATGAGCTAATTGTTGAACTAAGACATGCAGGGCTTAGATAATCCACTCATTAGATCACAAATTAACAAAATCAAAGGCCTGATCTGGGACGGGTTTTTTTTCCCCCCAGTGAGTGACTTTATTGTGGAAGAATGTCCTCAGTGTTAAAGGTGTGTGAAGGAATAAACAGATCTTTTTAGTAATCGTGTTGTTGGTGGTGCGAGGAGTGAGTAGCCCCAAAGACAAGACTATCACTACAAGACGACGAGGAGAGTCAGAATCGATGCATTACTAAAATACTTCAAAAGAAACAATCAGATTTCATGCAACACTTGCATAGATTTTTTTCTTAATTTTTTTTTTCAATCATGCTGATTTTTTTTTCTCTTTAAAATATACAGAACACTAGATAGAGATACCTGTGACACATGGAAGCAGTAAACCAGGGTTTCCTATCAGCCGGCCGTGACAACAATCCACCCTGTGTAATGAACAGAGCTGGGCCGCCGCTCATCAGCATCGCGTCCACCTCGTCGTCGGCTCACGGACTAGAAATGGCGCAGGAACAGAATGACGTGTCACGAGTGCTACAAGTCCTCGGGGAGCACGACACGGTCGTTACATGGAGCTGAGCGCGAGAGTGTTGTAGGACATACACCTGAGGATCCGCCTTTGTAAAAACCAGCTGTAAAACTGCAGTACGCAAACAATGTTCCACACAAAAAATATCCGAGGAGAGGGAGGTGGATGTAAGGGGAGTGAGATCAGTCTAGAAACTGTGGATGCTACAATCAATAACGTGCTACAATCGAATTTACGGGGCGATAGGTTGTGCGACCAAGTGGTGCTGGAGGTGCAAAAGGCATGCAAGCTTACATTCTCTGAAGCCTGGATTTGAAGAGGAGCTGCAGCTGTGCAGCATGTGCTTGAAATATGTGTATGAGTGGATGTAAACAAGCGTATGTTTTTTTTTGTTTTTGTTTGTTTTTTGGCAAGGAATTCATCCTTTAAAAGATTTAAAACATTCCCTTTCATGGTTGTGTTTACATTCTCTGTGCCCATTCAAAGATTTTTTTTTCTTAAGAGAGTGATTGTGCAACAGCAAAGACGAGCGATGCCCAGAACTTACTGCACTGTAGGTGACGCTGACGCTGTACTGCAGCTTCACATCGATTACTTACGTTGTAACTGTTTAGAGACTGTACAAGTGTCTCTCCAAAAATTTCCGTTCACCGAACACATGGATGGCAACAAACAAGTCTATATAAACAAAATCAAACAAATAAAGTAGCAGTGCCCATTCAGTATATACATTGATTCAGCGGTAGACATTCCTACGTTAGTTTATCCATAAAGGTCATTCACTTCCTGTTCTGACGTTAATGTGCAAATAGTCTTAAAATTATACATGCAATAGTAAAGATCGTTAAAAGTCTTAGGAATTTTAAGGCCAGTATATGAGACATCCTACAACAGAGAAACCTTAGGCAAAGCAGCTAAAGTTTGAGTTTGCGTACAGCTGGTAGCCTGAAACCTTTCCCTTTCAGAGGTGAGTAGGCCCCTTTGACTCTTGAGTCTGGAAGATTGTGATTGGTCGATAAATTGGGCATCTGTTTGTGTTTGTTTCCAATTGGCACTAAAGTTTGGCAAATCTGGGAACAAATTTCATCTCTAAGTTGCTAGTTTGGGACTGTGCGGTGGGTGGAGGGCTTGGGGTGGAGCTAGAGGCTGGGAGGGGCCCCTTGTCTCAGTAAGTGTCTCGGGGCCAGGGGCGGCTGCGCTGGCGGTTCCTCTGGTTGTGACCTTGCTGAGCTTCGCGCTGGAGCAGCCTGTCTTGTGACTCGTGCCCGTTGGCGCTGTGGGCACCACCCGTATGCCCGCGGTGAGAGGGGTACATGTCCCTATATGTGCGAGCGTGGCAGGGAGAGGCGTATTCATCCTCCTCCTCCTCCTCCTCTTCTTCCTCTTCCTCCTCTTCATCCTCCTCGCCCCCCCTGTGACAGGGGCTCCCCCTCCGGCCACGAGAAAGCGAGTCGCTGGCTTCGTCAGATGGCATAAGACTGTCCTGCTCCAGGGGGGAGTGGGCCTCCTCACCGGCCTCCTCTTCCTCATCACCCTCCAAGCCTGCTGTCTCACAAGGCTGCGGCTGGTTCTTGTTCTGGATGATTCAAGTGGTCATGCAGGAAAAAACAAATAAAGGCAGAGTCACATCAAAGCTTGGACTCAGGATATCGTCTCGAAGGAAAAACACAAAATAAGGCAAACACTACATCAGTAAGGACTTTGAAGGAATTGTGGGAGTCTGTCTGAAAGGAAAATTCTGGTTTCTTTCCCATTATTTCCCACTGAAGTGACTATTTTGAGCCTACAGAAGACATTGAGCTCTCCAAGTCTCTGATCACAGTGTGATCAGATCAATGCCCAACCGTCGTTCTAAGTGGTCAGTTTTTATGTTTATTTTTAGTAGATTTAAATTAAGACTTTAAAATGATTCATACAAAATTGTTTTTTTTCTTTTCCATGAACAGCATGAAGTTAGCATTACCCTCAGTGACCAATAGAATATGGCAGACTCAAATCATTCCTCACATACCCACGTGTGCCTTTAAAAAGCTTCTTACTGAACACAAAGTGACACCCTAATGTAGGAGTTTAGGTACAGTTTAGACCACAGTCTTTGTTCTGTTTAAACAGGTGTCGAGTATTAAACGAGTATAAAGGGCAAAGGTGTCACTTTTATTTTTGCTGAAGAGCCGTGCCCAGTTTTATTTGATCTTGGTTAGTAAAACTACTGAATAATGACCAATGAAACAATGTATCATCTTTGTATCTTTGTGTTAGTGTTTGAAAAGGTTCAATCTTCACTAACAATCCCTTACAATCAGATAGGAAAAAGCCTCAGATGTCTTAAGAAAAAGAAAAAGAAGTGCAATTTCATCACATTTAGATGGTCATTGCAAAAAAAACCCAACAAAAACAAAAGAACTTAAGTGAAATATATATGTTGATATCTTTGTCAGTAAAACTGCTGCAAAACTGATGACGATTCAGACCTCTTGCTCACATAAAAAGTTATAATGTGATCACTCTTAACACCAAAATACTTCCTGATACAAAATACAGAGAAAAGTCACAAAAATAATGCCGTGCATGTCTGCAGTTTTTACAATTTGAAAAGCTACCTAGTAGGCCACATTGGACCCTTTGGCGGGCCACTTACAATTCCTTGTCCATATCTTGGACACCCCTGCAATTCAGTGCTACTTTTATGATTCTTTATACGGCCTGAGGACTGTGGGCTCTGTAATCTCTCTTCTACATCGGGATTGCATTAACAGTAAGTAAGAGTAAGACAACAACACAAACTATTGATATCGATTGATAAAAGATGTAAGTACGTCCTCTACTGCTCGTAGTGCTATATTTTCTTATGTAACTCCAGCCCACACCACCCTGAATTGGATAAATGGTAAAGAAAATCGATGAATGGATGGATATTCCAATGTAAAGTAAGCTACCGTAACCCAAAAGCTTAATTCCGTGACACAGAGCTGCAGAACTACAGTTGTGGTCAGAAGTTTGCATTGCACTTATAATCGACATGAATGTCATGGTAATATAGGGCTTTGATTTCTGCTAATGCTAATGATTTCTTTGAACTGTTACTTTTCCACAGTGGAATAATTGTACAGCATACATCTTTAATGAAAAAAATGAATGGGTGCACAAATTTTAATTTATTCTGTTTTTTCTGTAATCCACACAGGCTCAAATATATACATATTACACATATTTGGTTAAATGTTCCTTAGCAAGATTCACCTCGACCTCATGCTTTTGATTGTCATCAACAACCATCTGCCGTAATTCTTCCCAGGACATTTGACCACTCTTCCTGGCAGAATTGGAAGAGTTCATAAAATTTTTTGGTTTTCTGGCACAGACCCGACTTTTAAACATATTCTACGAGGTTTCAAAATTTATTCCAGACGCTTAATGTTAGCTTTATCCAGTCCAAAAGCATTTTTGATGTGTGTTTGCGATCGTTGTCCTGTTTGATCACCCAATTATCTCCATGTTTCAACTGTCCAGCTGTCTGTTGATCTGAGGTAAAGGTGAAGAATTTGCATGTAGTCTTCTTCTTCTTCATTTTTCCATCCACTTTGTGTAATGCACCAGTACCGCTGACAGGAAAACAGCCCCAGAACATGATGCTGCCAGTGTATGTATATGTTTGAGCCTGTATATATACTTCTGTCCCTGTGTGAATTAGAGAAAATTCAAAATAAATTCAAACTTGTGCACCTACTTGGCACCGCTCGAATTATTAAAATGTTTGCTGTGCAACGATTCCACCCTGGAGAAAGAAGCCAAAATGACCATGACATTCATGCTCATGATGAGTGTATGTAAACTTCTGACCACAACTGTAGGTAACATTAAAAAAGCCTATATAATGACCAAAAAACTCCTATTTTTACTAAAATTGTAAGAAATAGCAAATGTGATGTATAAGCTCAGAGATATTGTGGCATTTTCTAAAATATCAAGTTATGGAAAACTGGGATTACTTGTTCTTTAATCAACCTACAGTCAGTGTCATAAACTGCAGGTAAGTAAACTGCAGAAATAACACAGAGCTGAGCACTATAAAAGGGTGATAGTGTTCATAAGTGGCATGCAGAAGTGCAGCAGTGTTGTTATCTTCAAAGTCCTTTGTTTTGTCGGTGTGTGTATAGATTAATACAACAGACACTGAACAAAAAAATGCATGTGAAACGGCTGAATGGATGTTCAGGAAGTTCCTCTTGGAGGTAAAAAGTTATTTTGCCGATGCTGTGGACTCAGTTTTTTTGTGTAAATTTGCATTTAGTTCAGGTGAAAGCATCGTTTAAGCACCCATCACTTGCTTTAATTAGCATCATTCAGGTAGCTTCATGTGCCACAGTGAGTGGGGACAGCATTCACAAAGCATGCTTGGAAACTGAACACAATAGGGAAAGTTAGATTTAACACAACCAATATATTTCAATTGTAGTATTAAAATGGAGGCAGAGCTTAGCTGCTTTGTGAATAAAGCTTGTGGAGCAGTGATTCACCTGAAACCATCCAAGTAAAGGAAAAGAGGCAGGATGCAGTAAATTAAAGACAAACAACAACAGAAAAACAAAAACACACCAGGTCTAATCTTTTCTGAGATTTGAATGAATAAAATGCTTTTCATTCACTGTCTCAGCCGCAGGGTCGTGTTCGGGTGTCGGAGGTGCGAAAGAGGGGTGCAAATATATATACATATTATATAAACCCTACTACTCACCCCAGTTTGTACGCGATCATTCAATTAATTCCTGTGTTTCAGAAAACTGCAAAGATGTTAAGCATGGATGAGTGAGAGGACAGACAAGACAACTGGAGACAATTAAACAAAACACAGGAGTGAAGCCTGAGATGGGAAGAGCTGGCAAAGACAGTGACAACATACAATGTGTTCAAAAAACAAGGCTCGTTGTCAAAAGTCTTACATTATTTTAAAAGCGTATATTTACGCTCTCCTGATTTATGTACACACTCAGAGACAAACTTACCTGTAGGCTAGAGATGGCAGAAGGCGGGGTCATGAGACTCTGCTCCAATAGTGGATTAAGAGGGGTGTTTCCTGGGAGGTGAGTGGCACGCCAGTAAACCTCCAAGTATTCAGCCAAATGCTCACAAGCGTCTTCCAACTGGTTCTCATCCAAAATGACATCAAACATATCCTAAAAATGTACAACATGAAAAATTAGACTGTAACTCAGTGGCATTCTGTTAGGACAAGCAAGGCAAGCAGTGCTTGCATTATTAAATCTAGAAATAAAGTAAAATACATTGAAACACACCAAACTATAGCGATCTCTCTCCTTTCATCTCAGACAGTGCTGTCATAAGGCACCTTGCCTGTCAATTAATGCGCACCCAGTCTGTATATTACTACCATCTTGTGTTAGGCAGTTGGCTATTGTCGCTGAAAGCTGTGCTTATTTCATGACATAGCAAAGTGTAGTCGTCTCCTTCTCTGAGGGGGTGTCTGTTTCCTGCTAACAATAACTGGTGCTAGGCAAGCTGAGAGGCCAGCAGTTTTTTTTCTGGTGGTTTGCGCATGGGCACTGCGGATAAACCTCTGGTCTTTGATGGTAAACTAAGGGGAGAGCAGAGTGCGAGGCAAGCTACTGCTGGTCTGCTTTCACTGCTTCAAGATCAGTTATGACCTGCGATTTGTGTGGAAACACAGCTAGCATTAGCAAATGAACGGGCTTCAGTGATAGCATTATAGCATCAGAGGAGTTTTCTCTTGCTAATCACCTTGGCCAACTTGTGCGATGTAGAGGAGATGGCACGTGAAAACGTTTTTAATAACTCTTCAATACATTAGAAAGGAAAGCTATGACAAGGCAGCTCTGACCATGCCTGGTCTAATAAAACAGGCAAGTTGAGCAGGCGCAAGCTCAGGAGCACTTTTAGATTAGCATCTATGAGAATGTCTGAGTGCAATAAGCTTAACCAGCTGTTTTGCCAAAACTCCACCTTTATTTTTCATTCATATTTTAATCCCCCTGTAGATACTAACAGTTAACCATGCCACACACTGCTCAAGCCTTTAATTCAGATGATTTTTTTGATATTAAATATTTGAATATACTTTTTGAAAAATCAAAAAAATCATTTTACATGATCATGTAAAATGTCCAAACTGTATGGACTAATTACAAACTGTAGCACTCACAGGGGGGCACTGAGAGAGTTTGTCTGCAGCCATCATCTGCACGTTCAGGTGCTTGCTCTGAGACTTCCCCCTGGATTTGATCAGCCTCTGGAGCACCTGAGAAAAAGAAAAAGACGGTGTAAGAAACCAAGAAAGATAAGACTGCCTGAATCTAATGTTCATGAGCAAGGTGTACCTTTGGTGAGGAAACTTTAACATAGACAATGATGGGTGCAAGGGAGGTTTTGGCGAGCTGTGCGGGATGGTTGATGGTGTCTGCGTCCAGAACAACCAGTTGCAGGGTTTTGGCGAGTTCAAATATCCTTTCAATCTCACTCTGAACCTCAGCTGCACAGACAAGAAACATTAGATTATCAAAGTTGCTTCCATTCCCTAAATGTAAAATAGAGGTGGGCAACCTCACGCACTGTCTATGGTCTTGCCGGAAAATACAACAATTTTGGTTTGTCATAAAGTGTGAACTGGATAAGATCTTCACCACTGACTCTGAATGCACTCCATTGTGCATGCTACTTGGAGTAGCAAACGACAAAATCAGGGGAAAGCAGCTCCACGCACTGTTAACGTTCTGTGCAAGGAAATGTGTACTTTTGAACTGGATCACGGACACGGCCCCATCTAAGACTCAATGGCACCGGATGGTACTGGAATATGTGTCACTAGATTTCCTAACATGCAAGTTACATAGTAGGGACAAAAAGTTTCATAAAATTTGGGACCCATTTATGGCGTATGCCGGTTTGGATATTTCTGCTATTTTACATATTTGTATTGTTAATTGTATCTCATAATCAAAGTGTCTGGATTTTCTATTTATTTATTTGTATTCTTGAGCCAGGTTGTTTGTTTTGTCTGTTTTGTTTTATTTTATTCTGTTATGTTGGTTTTGTTTTGTTTAATGATGGTGTCAGTGTAAAGTTTAAAACTCAATAAATACATGGAAGAAAAAAAAAAGTTGCTTCCCTTCAAAAAAACGAAAGAAAAAAGAAACTTGTGGAACTTTCATACTGGCATCAGCATAGCTTACCTAAGCTCGAGCGAGTGTTAGATCTCTCCATTATGGGTCTTTTGTTGAGGACAGATCTCTTGGCTAAGGACAGGTCGGCAGTTACACGGGTGATTGAGATTCTGTGGACAAGTTGCAAAATGCAGGTAAATATACACTGAAACTCTTTCACTGAAATAAAGGCCTGGCTTTCACCAACTACTTGATTTATTATATAATCTCCCAATTTTACTGACCTTCCCTCAAATCTGTGTTTCAGGAAGTCAAAGAGAGCTTTCTGCATCATATCTGTCACCTTTGGGAACATAAGAAAAACAATCAATTACAAACACATTATAAATCAAAAGGCTAAGACATCCTGCTTCCTCTTATCGTTTTTCAAATTTATGCTGCTAGAGCTGTTCATGTTAGTACTAAACATGGTCAAAGTATCAAATAAACCAAAATGTCATGCTTCAGACTGCGCTTAACACTTGACTCTGGACATTTTTTTTCTATTCTTGGCTTGGTATTTTATCAGTGAAAGTGGATCCATCCCTCCACCTGCTAATCAGCCAATCAGAAGAATGCTATTTTGAAGGGAGGATGGCAGGAGGTAAAACAGCTTCTTTCAGGGAGTGGATAAAATGTACTTAGCACCAAGGCCCAATTTAACATAAATAAAGATTTTTTTAAGATTTGAATCCTGCAAAGCGGTTTTAGTGAAGTCAAAAATTTATAAGTAAATAAAAAGTACAATTCTGAAAATTACCAAAACAGATCAAATAAAAAAAACAAAACATAAAATGTTTTGGCCTACTACAGTAAAGCGTACTAGGTACACTTGTTAGACTGTTCGCTAAATGTCTAATTAGCCAATCACATGGCAGAAACCCAGAAAGTCCACTTGAGTAAAAGTACAGTTACTTCATAAAAGACAAAAGCTTGAGTACAGGAGTCATGAAAACAATTACTTGTGCAAAAGGATGAAACTGTCTACTGAAAAATAACTTACGAGTAAAAAAGAGACATAAACATGCAACTGTATCAATAGTCCAGCTTTGATGAAATTCTTGATCCTAATTTCCTAAAAGTAGTAAGTAGTGTTAATTACAGACTGCATAATCATCCAAATTTCCAAAAACTGTAATGGCTGCCAAATGGCCCTTAACAAAGTATAAATTCAGGGTCTGAGGACTTTCATAAATGCAAAATCATAGTGTCATTTTCTCATTATGAGTGTAGACTAAATAGCAAAAAAGTCATCATTTAATATTTGAATATTTTCCAATAACTTTCAAAGGACAAATTCACACGAGCTAATAACGAATGCAGCAGTGCCCGGGCAGTGTGAACAGAGCAAATAGTGCAGGGGAAAGCAGTCGTTCTGTCTGCTGGAGGTGAAATGGGGAGAGGCTGACCTCATAGCCCTTCAGCGATGGTCCCACGAGAACCACCGGCCTCATAGAGGGCACCACATCATAGGGAGGGACATGTTCCTACCAGAAATAGAGGAGGACAGGAAAGGGGATAAAGAACAGCGAAAACAGGGGTGAGAAATGATGGGAGTTGGGTTTGGTTGTTGTTTTTTCCCCTCATATTCAATCAAACAATGACCGAAAAACCAGTATTAAGACCTGAAGTTATTTAAATGCATTTTGGTTTTATAACATTACATAACAATAATTACTGGTATTAGTTAATCAGCTAACCTGACAATGAGACAGGTGACAGAAAAGGGATTGGTTAGTTGTAAAATATTTAAAGGTTTTGCTAAAATCACCCATTTTAAGATCTGGTGCTTCCAGTGTACTACTATTATTTTAATATTAACTCCATAAAAAAACAATTAAGCAACCTCCTACACTCACAATCTGCTACACCAAGCCTGTTTGTAGTTTCTAATTGTATAACCTATTTTTGTTTACTTTCCACGGCCTCTCTTACTTTAGGGAATTCAGTATTATCTTCTACAAACTCTGTGTTGTTTAGAGCGAAAAATTAAAAATAAAAGCATGAATTATAAGCAAATTCTACATCATCATAAAGTACCAGAACCTACCTGTTTTTGCTTCTGTTTAGCTTGTGAAAACAAGAAAATAGCAATCAGTGACAGAAACTGATAAAAGACAGCAGAAGCTGCTTTTTGTTTCAGGACCAGAAGAAGGTTTGCTGTACTTACATTCACCTGCAGATGGCGGCGTCGTCCTCCAGCTCCCTGTCACCATGTCTCCTAAACTTGAGGAGTTACCTCCTGTTTTCCTGCAGAAGCAGCAGCAAAGACACATTGAATTACCAAAGCTGTTTTGTGGAAATAGATCACCTGAGATGAAATGAAATAGCTGACCTCTGTTTCTGCTCCTGTTTCAGTCGCATTGCCTCCAGTCGTAGAGGGCTGGGGATGAAGGTGATGTCTGCTCCTTCTTTTACTAGCCGGCCGATCCACCAGTCATTATTGTACTTCTGTTAAATTCAGTTTAAAAGTAGCACTGGTTTACATACAGCATATGTCTTGTTTTAATATAATGAAAGGGCATATTATTATCATTATTATTATTAGTAGTAGTACTAGTATTATTCAAAAGAGATAATCTCACTTCTTTGATGTGCAGGAAGTCTTTGGCATCGAAGTTGACTGCAGCTCCTTGGACTGGACAGTCCTCATCCAGAGCTCCACAGTAACTCACATTCGTCTTTACTGCAAACGCTACAGGTTTGGACTGTGGTGTCAACAAATAAGAACATGAAGAAGACTTGTCAGTGATGCAAATGCGCTGCGAACATGTGAGACTCGAGGACCAGAACAGAGTGCAATAGATCAACTCCTTGTTACTTGAAAACAGACTTCCTTTGATTGAATCAGCAACCAATCACACAGCACAAAAGATGGTGACCAGACTAGCAGATTATCAAAGGATGTGACCGGTTGGTAATATGCCAAATATGTGGCTCAAATAGGAACGCACCAATACAACATTTACATTGGATAATGGTCAGATCCTGACTCAGAAATCAGTGACAGTGATTGTGCACATGATGTCACCTTTCATATTGTTCTGTTTACTTCACCACACAACAGCAGCAGCTAGCAGAAGCACTAACAGCAAAGTGTTAGCAGTTTAGATGCCTCCTTTACCAACAACCCGTCTTTCTAATAACAATTATTTTTAAAGTTACGTCAACACACTGCTTGTTTGTTCACTTATTATATTCAGTCAGAAAAATATCAGGTAAAAGCTGGTGCAAAACTTGTTGGAAAGCTTTTAATATGGTTACAGTAGCATAATGTGTCATAGTCAACTCAAATAATATTATTTTGCTCCAACTGTCCTCTGAAAAGTAAACTAGCACAACTGTATAAGACAAAGGTACTTAGACTAGTGCAAATACATTTGATAAATCCATTATTTATCTTGGGCCTGTTGTTGCTTTTTTTTTTACCAATTAATATCAACTCATTAAAACTATACTCTTGGATCTATTTATTTGTTACAGAGTTAGGAAAGATATGTTTAAAATTAATAGTGATGCTTCCATAAACATAACAAATGATTTCCTGTCTCTTCCTCATAGTGATGAACAAAGCTTGATAATTTAACAGCCATGTCAGACCAGTACATGCTATCCACAGAGACCCAAAGCCAAGGTATCACCATCATATCAGAAACTGATTTGGATGAGAAACATTTGGATGAGTGCTAGGCTAAAATATCACAGACGGACCCACAGCAACTCAACTTTGTTTAAAATGTAAGAGTTCCCATAGAGGTTGAGATGAATGTATCCCCTCTGTCTGCAGTGATGGTCTAATAATGGTACCTTAAAACCAAAAAATTAAATATCCCTCAGCAATATCACTTCAACAATGAAATCTTTGCAGCTTATATTGTGTAACCTGAACAATCAGCACTGTCGATATTATCTGAAAGTGGTCTGTGGCTGTTATACTTTCCAATACGAATACAGCTTTCTGAAGATTTGATCATGTGTAGGCTGGCAACAAATATCTGGGGCGTTATATTTTTACCATACCCCAAAAACAGAGTGTCAGTGAACACATTTATGCTGACGCTGAGACAGAGATGTTACAATTAATCCCTGTCAGATGTGTCCTCTCCAACTCAAAAAGGTTTTCTTGATCCTGATGTTGGTTTGGTAGGAATAACAAATATTGTATTGAACAATATTATCTTGCTAAAAACATCAAGAATTACTGTTTAGTTTACTTTTAATACTTTATTTTTTTTAAACTAAAAGAAATCAAATCTTTTTGAAAAGATAAAAATATGTAAAAGGTTAATTTAGGCCAGCAAACATAGTACCAAGCTATAAAGTGGTATGAGAGAAGGTGCTTCACCTTCTGTAATGGGATTGCTCTAAATTTAATTCTTCTCTAAATTCCTTTAACGAACATGAAGCTGATCTTTTGAGTTTTTTTAAAGGTTTTTTTCCTGCTGGAGCCGCTGATAAGCGGAGAGAGCAGATGACGTCTGATCTGATGTTTGGTAAAACTCAACTAGACTTGTTGAAGACAGCAGACTCGGATGCAGCAACAACAAACAAAGTTAAAGCAGCAAGCAAACAAACAAAAAAACAAAGCTAAAGCAGGGAGGGAAACCAGTGGGATTTTATGACAGTGATATTGTCAGTAGTAAAGGCTGTGTAATGATTTTACTGTGAAGACTCTCGTGGACTCTTATAATATAATTCTGTAATTTACAATTTGTTATAATAATTTATTTCTGTTTTATTTTGAAATTCATTACCTTCTGTTATTACTGCAACCTCTACTTCCTCCCATTGTTTCTGCTTTCCCACTAATTTAAATATACATTCTGTTGCCAGACTGTCTCAGGACATTGTTGAGGTTTCAAGTATTTTCCAATGTTTTAGTAAAACTATTTGATTTAATTTGATTTATATTGTGCTAAATAAAAGCAACAGTTGCCTCAACACACTTTATCTTTCAAGATAAGGACCCTACAATAACAGAGAGAAAACCCCAACAACCAGATGACGCCCCATGAGCAAGCATCTGGTGACAGTGGGAAGAAAGAACTACCTTTTAACAGGAAAGAACATCTGGCAGAACCAGGCTCAGGGAGGGGCAGCCATCTGCTCCTCTCTAAGCCTGCAAGTGAGGGGATGGAGACAGGACAAAATAAGCAATCTGTCATGTATGAACCCCTGCCAGTTTTGTGAGCACGTTTTTTGCTTTATCCCTGTGAGTTTTGGAGGGTTTTTGTACTCAGCCTTTTGCCTGCTTCTTTGTCACTTGTCTGCTACCTGAGATAACTGATATACTGACTTTTATTTTGCTTCTGAGTCTTGGTTTGGCTCAGCCATTGCAGTTTATATTTAAATTTGAAATGACTGGCCAGGGAGAATGTTAGAAGCAACACAAAGTCTTTCTTTTGTCCCACAGTTTACAGGGATCCATTGGCTCAACCTGGGAAGCAAGGCTAGACAGATTTTACTCTGGGTGATTTTTTTTAAATTTTATTTTTAAACTGACTAAATGGATATTAAAAGTTCCGACAAAGTTGTTAAGTTGGCAACAATGAAAGGAAGTGAAATGAATAAGACAAACACCCAAACAATACAAACGATGAAAAATGATTAGATTTTCAGATTTCTTTGTAAAAGCACCCACATTAACATCTCCTTTCCTGACTTTTACCTTCAACCTAGACTCTTCTACTTCAAAATTCAACTAGAGAGATAGAGCCAAATGTTTCTTACATATTTTAGTTCATAAACAGTCTAAACACAGCAATGTGTAGCTACGATAATGACTGTATGGCGTACCTTAGCTCTGTCGAGCTGCTGTTGTGCCTGGCGCTCGGCTTCACGCCGATACGCCTCGCGGTCCTCCTCTGCTGACAGGTCTGAATCAGATGGTCTACTGGTGTACGAATCAGCTGACCCCTGTCGGGAAAGAGTGACATGATATTAGTGACACAGTGTTTAATAACTCAGTGAGTCACATGAAGATCATCCAGTCATGTTAAGATTACTTAGGCTGTATTACTGTTTGTTTTTTCTTTCATCTGCTTCTCCCTTTTAGCGTTTGTTTGAGTGCAGGTGTGCATGCAAATATGTGCCTGTACTCATGAACACATTCATGTGTGTGCATCTACAAAACAATGTGTTGCTCTCCCACACCAGCCATCTTCTGAGAGGCCAAATATAGCACAAAGGAGGCAAGAGCTTCCTCTTCTCTCCTGCTTGGCCCCAATCCAGTCCATCATCCCCCACAGTGCAGCATATATACATCATTTATTCCCCTGTTTATTCTCCAAGGACATCTCCTCATTAACAAAATATATGCTGGTTATCATTTTTCATTGTAGGACACATACCAAGGATGGCTAGCATGTCATGCTGAGGGCAAGGGATAAAGCAAACAAAGAGTTATTTTACACAATAAGTAAAATAGTGAAAATAGCTTCATAGGTCCTTCTTTTATTCACAAAAAACTCTCATTTTCTTAAAATAGCTGCAACCATTAGTCAATTAATCAATTAGTCAATCAACTAAAAATGAACAGGGAAATATTTAGGTAAACATTTTAATCAGATTCCAGTACCTCAAGTGTGACTTTTTCTGGTTTTTCTTGATCTTATGTGGGAGTAAAGTTAATATTATGGTTCTGAACTGTTAATGGAAAAAAAGGCTTTTCAAAATAGCCCCACAGATTCAATCAATAGTAATAATAACCATTACAGTTTGTATACAATGTACAAATGGACTTCCACAGTAATAGTTTGGTTACTGCATGTCCCTGTGAGCGTGTGAGTTCTCCTATATTTGGCTTCTCTTAAGGAACTCAGTCCTGAATCTGTCAGCAAAAAGAAAACCAAGTCAGAGGAGACAAAATACAAAGGGGGTTGTGGCAGGAGAGAAAGAAAAATCTGTGGTGGTGGACATGAAAACGCTCAGGTAAACCTCTCACAAGTAGCTGCAGGAGTCTAAATGACATGATCAGCCATATTGTTGTAAATAAAACAAAATGTTGAGAAACTAAAAAACAGCAGAAATACAGTTCACTTTGGTTTTCCTCTCCTCCAGAGTGCAGCGATTCAGTCCCGATCATCCATCTTGCCCACATATACAAATAGATCCTCTGGAGGACCAATTAGCAACAGCAAAACAAAAAGAAGTACAGGCACATAATATAGACACACACACACATACACAAAGTGTCCAGACATACCCCCCCCTCCACAAAACAAAACAAAACAAACAAAAAAAGAACCAGCCAGCACCTTTGCTTTCTGTGCACTTCAAAATGCATGCATGCAATCCAAAATAAATCATCATCTACAGTACCACTGCAAGCGAACACCTCTCCTCGTTTCTTTTTTTGGTGTGGTGGTGTCTGTTAGATAACTAGATCTGATTTCTAGCACTCAGAAGCTCTGCAAGGCAACACTGCACCAGTGCCAGAGAGCAGCACCGTCAGAAAAAAGGAGGGTGAGAAAGAACGGGTAGAAACAGACAGCGAGAGGGGGGGGGGGAGAAGAGAGAGAAGGTGGGGTGAATACTGTTGACAAGACATACTGAAAAGAGGATGTTTACGAGTGAGTGATGGAGATGCGAGAGGTTTTATGCAACGATAAAGACAGGCTATCTAACGGGAAAGATGAGATTAGGACAGAATAAAATGCTGTGAAGGACTGGAATGAGACCTACATATCTTTCCTTACTGCAGATACCCGAAAAGATGGGAAACAGAGGGAGGTGGAGGTGGTGGTGGTGGAGGGAGGGACCGTGACCACATGAGACAGACGCACACAGATACCGGAGAGAATTGCATACCTGGCTGATTAGCAGGACGGCGCTAGAGTCTGATAAAGACATGAATGTGAATTTTCTCACTCTAACAGCGATCCCTGTCTTCACTGGGAATGCTCACAAACACACAGAGACATAAAAGCGGAATAAATATGGTGGTGGGCGCAGAGGAAAGGTGTTATGTCAGAGTGCCTTTTAATGATGTTAGAACACAGAGAGCTTTTCGTTAATAACGTTTAGACAGGGGAGCATGCACCTGTGCTGCACACTCACTACCTTACCAACTGTTAAATTCTCCAAAGAGCAGCTTTACCACCAACGTCTTTTAGGTGAAGCTTGGCTGCATTGCAGAGTGTAACAATATAAGAACATCCTTATTGTGTTTTCTAAGGATGTCTTGTTTTTTGTTTCTGTTTTTTTGCTGCTAATGTCCCTGTCTGCAGACTAAATTTAACTCTGTTCCTTCCTACTCTGCTTCTGTGATTATTCTTCACACACTGCAACACTGATGGCCCCAACTCCACAGGGAGGGGCCAACAGGGAAGTGTGTCATCTAACTAGTCGAGTCCTCAGAGGGCCAAGTCATCCTACAGGCTAGGGACCGAACAACAGAGGATTTCCACACTAATTTGATTAGGCGGATTTCACTGATACTGTTCTGTTCTTTCCCCCCTCCTTCTGATAAGACATGTAGAGATTTCTTTACTACTGGCTCAAGACTAATGAATTTCTTAGCCATGGTAGAGTAACTTTACAGAAGCACAACCCCATTAACAACAAGGAACAACTGATTATTGATTTATGATGTTGATAAATCTTATTAGAAGAAAAATGTGGCTTTTGAGCTGCTAAATACGAGAAGGTGGCATAAACTCAGTTAATCTGATATTAGACATCATGTGTACATGTGTTGTGGTAACAAAGCAGCAGCTTTCCTTGGATTAAATTACATGTGGGTTCGTCCCTATGATGTGACGTCTTTAATATTATGTGTAGTAACTTGAGCTGCCGTTAATACAAAAATTGGGTGTATATTTTACGCAAGTACCTCCAAAAATCAGATGTAAAGTTATTGACTGTATTAACCCTATTAACATTTTATATTTTACCTCTTTTCACCTTCATTGACATAATTTATCACTTGTTTACTTGTTCTCCCAAATTTGATTTCAATGTGAAAATGCAGTCGCTACATGAAGTTTAAGGTTTACAGGCAGCAAAACCTTGGGAAACTCACATGACCTTACCACTGAAAACAAAGAACAGTAAACACAAGCTCCAGCTGAGACTGATGTGAAGGTCTTTAGTTTTGAAGTGACTCTGTAATTAGTATTGGACAAACTGAAATTTTGATCTCATTAAATGCACAGTAGTGTCTCGTCATCCTCTTAAAGTCTGGGCAAAATCCATCCAATAGCTGTTGAGTAAATCCTGGCAATCAGCAGACTGGCATCCATCCCTGCTGCCATGTGGCTAACACAGCAAAAAACAATGCATACCTGCCCTCTGTTTTGCTGACAATAGTATTTCACAGTATGCCATAGTGGTATTATTACTGCACAAGTGGGCTTTTACACGTTGGCTCATACTTCTGTCAGTAGTGTATACAATATTTTAAAAAATTAATTCCATTATTATTAAAAAAAAATAAAGCGAAACCACACAAAAAATTAAAAAATAATCTCATTTTGCCTCTGTTAACAAAAATGACATTTGTGCCTGTTATGTTAAAAAAAAATCTGTTGGCCTTGACTAACACGATATCTTTGCCTCACCTGATAAACTAAAAAAAGCAGACACAACCTCTATCTTGATCACAACTCATTTTGAAGCTTCTCTGGTCTCTTTTCTTTATCCTCCATCTGTCTTTCCTGTTCTTGAATATAGTGACAAGGCCACTCCCAGCTGTTAACAGACTGTTGTGCTACTGTGTAAACTGCTGTTCTTCAGTGTTCATATCATGCATAAAATGATGCCCTGTACATATTTACAGTGATGTTAGGTGAACAGAATTTGTTAATCAATACTTTAGATATTCTCTAAACATCTCATGTGATGGCAGTTGGTCCTGAAAGCTGTCATGCACGCACATACATAACCTTCTTCCTTAAAAAGAAACTGCGTAATTTAAGAATGTCTGTGTTTTCGCGTTTTTTGCAAGGCCACTATTAAACATAAAATCTGAAGTGAGCCCGAGGACCAGGGCTAATGCAAACCGAAGAAGCTGCTAAATAATCAAATCGAAACTTTATTTCAATGTCAAGATCAAGTCGTACATGGTGACAAACATGTTTTTTAGAACTGTGCCACATTGTAACTCCAGTGTTTTCCCCAGGCTGAGATTTACAGTTTAACAGTTCTCCCTAAACGCCTCACTTGTTAACTCTGACATCATTAGCCATTTCAGGGCTCCAAATGTTCCTTCTGTTCCCAAAAGCAAACAAACACTGAGGCACCAATGAGGCTTAAGAATGGTCCAAATTCTTTCAGCTCTAATAAAATGATGAGTGTAGCTGTTTCAGGTATTACTGTAAAGTTTAACTTGACAAAAAGAGGACGTACAAGTTTAATCTAGCTAGCTGGAATCTAAAGATGATACACCGTGTTCTGACTGAAGGACTGGGCAATAAAGTGAATAACGTCTGTGTTTTGAAAGACAACACAAAAGGCCAATGACAATGAGAATAGTACTGTGCCAAACCAATCAGGTGGCTGGAACAGAGTTGGAGCCACATCAGGTTAGACTGAGGAGTCTAGGAGGCGTGGGCTACCACAGCTGTATACACCAGCACAACAACAGAAAATCAAGCAGTGCCATCCCTGCACAGCTACAATTTACCTGCACAATGCAAGACTTTACAACACTCTTTCTCCCGTACCATGCCTTATGACAAAAACGAAGAGACACAGATGCATCACAAATGCAAGCGCCTGTGTTATTGTAACACCTGATGTCAGTAAGTACAGTCAAAAACACTGAACTTTAGCAGCTGATTAATGTAACTGACCCTTGTTACTAACTCCCTGGCCATAAACACACTGAGTGTAGAGAGACAGCTGAACAGCTGTGTCACACTTCTCTACCGCATCAGATTTCATCTGATCCGTGTATGAATCTTGCTGCCCACCTCACTGCGACTGTACTGCACTCCCTGGGCTGTAAATTTTTTTCACAGTCGAGTGAATATGAGTTTTTTAAATGTTCTCCTTTGTTTACATTTGAGCGTTTCTTACATTTGTACTAAGGATATTTAAACAGAATGCTTTGTTTGTTTTTTTGTCTTATTTATGTTTTTGTTTCTCAACAATTTAAACCAGTTTGAATCTATACAAATTAAGGGTTTTTTAAATAGTTTTAGCAGATTAAGATTTCATTTTGAATGAATCTCTATGTATTTATTTGGAATTGACAAAAAAAAAGTAGTTTTTCATTTTGGTTTTTTTTCAGTAACACTTTAAGCTTTTAACTTGTCAGAATAAAGATGATAGTTTACTGTATATACCTAAAGACATATAATGTTCTACAGCAGCGGTCCCCATGGACCGGTTTATGTCCGACAATATTTTTATGGACCAGCCTTTAAGGTGTCGCGGATAAATACAACAAAATAAAACCAGTACCCCCCAAAAAAGAAGATTTATTCATAACACACGGGGAAAGATTCATGGAAAACATGTTAAAGATAAAAACGATAAAAAAATAACGCTAAAAACCGATAAAAACCCTGAAAACCATAAATTTCACACCCAAGCCTCAACTCTCGCATCCCGGCACCAAGCGACTCTACAGTATATATAGCATGTTTAACTTATACCAGAAAATAGATATTATTTTAAATCAAAAGTAACCTTGTATTGTCACTGATTTGATTTATATAACTAACTAAATAAATAAATATAGATAAATGTCAGTGTTGACTTATATGAAAAAAATATTGTGATTGAGATTTTTTTTGGCATATTAAGAAAGTAAAAAATGTATCACACTGCTGTAACTTTAGATGTAAATAAAAACCTTAAACTAAACACCAGTCACATTTAGAGGGTAATTTTGGTTGGACTCTTTGTATAATGATATCCTACTTCGTCGCTAGCTACAGAGCTATGGTTAGGCTAATATAAACACATTAGCAAAGGAAGATGTGGGATGACGGTTAAATGCTCTCAACAGAAGTACATATTGAGGGTCTTGAATTGAAAGAGAAAAATACCATCATATGGCAGGTATAAGACACAGAAAACAGACAAAACTTTAACCATGATGATGCCTAAAATGAGCCTACTGAGGCTAGTCGTTAATATCTGTTGTACGGCCCGGAGTACTTTCTATGTAAAGGTCGTGATTCTAAGTTTCGTGTCTACATTGAGTTTAATAGAAAATCCACAAATCCAAATGATTTTCAAAGTGTATAGATCAAATACATACAGAGACTCCTTCTTTTTTGAGAGAAATAAAATGCAGGGACAGCATGCTAATGCAAATTTCTATGGTTTTATTAAACCATAGGAAGCAGATTGTCCAGAGCAGCAGCAAAATACATTATTCAGCATGCTGAAAACCCTTTCCCTCTTTGCAAAAATTCTGAGCAAAAGCTCCAGCAATCAGGATATCCAGCAACCAAATATCTAATTTCAAAAAGTGTTCGATTAGCTGCGCGGTCGTAATTCAACGTCAGCGAGTTCCACGAGCTACAGTGCTCTCTGAAACACACTGCAATAAATCAGTCTGTGATTACATCAATATGGAAGGCAAGATCAGGCATACTGCATGTCAAACTGCAAAACTCAGAAGAGGTGTGAAGAGCAGCGGAGGCAATCATAAAGTCAAACAGGTGAACGAATGAGCGAAACAACGAGGATGAAAGAGGAAGACAAAGCAAAAGAGAGACAGGTGAAGCGGCTACAACATGATCCTTTAGAGATGTTAGGAAATCAATAGAAGAAGAAGAATCTGACTGTATTATAAGTCTTTGTACTTACTCAGTTGATGTGGTGATGGTGATGCTGCCAGTCCCTCCCTCTCTATAAACTACATGCTGTGTGCAGACAGACCGCACTATGTCCCATCACCTTACCTCACTACAACCTGCACTGGAGCAGACACCGGCAACACCTTCTTTTTCTATTCTTACCTCATCACATCACAACACAACAACGAGCGCAGCTTTTGCGTCACCTGATCAAACCACCTCTTTAAATTTACATCACATTCTTACTCATTTCCATTACAGTCCAATTCATCGGAGGAGAAACTGAAGAAACTGCTGTTATTATCATGCACTCCCTGAAGATTTCTCCTCCGGTCTCAAAGCCTCGCGTCCTACATATAACACATACATCCATACTGCTTATTGTATCCTGCTGCAGAAATGAGTCATACTCCACTGCTCCTACATAGACACCCCACCCCTATCACAGACAAGAAACTATCTGCTCTGTTTGTGAATTTACTCCTTCTGCATAAAACACTTTGTCATATCAGCAATGGGAGCAGGAGGAGGCGGGGTGCCTGTTGTGCATGCAGAGAGAAGGTAATGATTGAAAAGAAACCAAAAAGGTGCTCGTGTGAACACTGAACCCACACATCACATCGCCCGAGGCCTTCAAAATGAGAGTCATGAATATTTTAAACCGTGCAATATTCTCTGGAAATCTGGAGATTGTCATTAAGCCTCGCGATCGGGATAACTAATGTCCCCTCCTGAAGAAGATGTCTGCTCAGCCCTTTTTTCCCCCCTTCTTCTTCTTCTTTTTCTCACGCCTCTCAGTTACACTGTTCCTCATTCCTGTTCTGTGGATGAAATCGAGGTATTTTATTTATTTATTTTACAGACCCTTATGCTTGCAGATTATTCACACCTATAAGAAAGGAACATGATGCCTTTACCCCTTAAAATCCTCTAAGTAAATGTAATGTGGAGATTAATGAAGAAGTGGATAATGAACTGTTTCAACTACTTTACCAAATTTTTGCTGCTTCTAGCCTCTCAAATTAAGAAGATGCTGCTTATTTGTATCATAAAAGATAGTAAACGAGCTGTGGGTGAAGGCGAAGCTGTCGATTCACTGGTAACAAAAGTTTGTACAGTCATCTACATCTGTGGGCTGTGGGTAGTGACCAAAAGAACAAGATTGTGGATATAAGGGTGTCTGGTGTCATCTGGTCTATAAAACACTCACAAAACAGTGCAGAAAACCCTAAAGTGATGGAAGTTGCTATAAAGTAATACAACACAAAGGGTTTAAAATGCTAAAATTTGGCACCTTTGATTAAAACTAACTCAATCGGTTAAGGATACTACTGCTTATTATTAGTGTAATAGCTTCAGCTTTACTTTGAGAGATTATCTGACCAACTGACTTTTCAAGGTTATTTTTGTTAAATGTTTTCTCAAAGAGCAAGGAGTCAGAGTAAAAATTGATCAGCCAGGAATCAGAATCGTCTGATTTTCAATGTTCCGAGTCTCACATATGACACAAACATTTTTGTCTATGCACAGTGGTGTGAGCAAATAATCGCTTGCACACTCACAGTCACAGTAAACTGTGGGGGAACCGCCACAAAAACATTTCTACACTGAAACCACCTTCACCCAGCTGAGCATGGACATTTAAAGAAGCTAACAAAGGGGAAAGTAGCTGAAGCTTAAGCTATCCAGAGCTCAGATCACAAACAACAACAAAAATGCAGCAACTGTGTGAAAATGTAACATAATGTGTGAAAATGTTTTTAATACATCTGTTCTAAAAGTGCAGCAGCCTCGGTATGAGCAGTCACAGGATCAAAGCGGTAATGAGGAAAATTATGGGGACAAGCAAAATGATGTAATGAAAACAATGTAAGCGCCTGACAATTGCTTTGTTAAAGAAATATGTTGCACCTTCTTTTGTTTGGTAAAGTAAAATATGTCAGATAAAGGTGAATGTATATCGTCTTATCTTCAGTTAATTATTTATGCCTCTTTCCAAGAAGCAAAGCTCTTTATTTTCAATTAGTTAACTTAGTGTACTGGGGGTAGGCGGAGATTTGTAAAGTTTAATAATATATTTTGTTATTAAAATTACATTTTGAACTGAATTTTTTTTTTTTGTAAAGGCTGTCAATTATAGTTTTTCAAAAGAAAATTGTAATTGACAAAATCATAAAGAGACAAGTAACTTTAATATTCATCAAGACAAAGTATAAAGTTGCCACTCAAATCTAATAAAATAAGCTGTTAAAAACTTAATAAACAATAATGTTTAAAAAGGCTTTTTATCTATCTATTGGTTTATTTTACCTCAGTTTACCTGACTTTTTCCAGGCCTGCTATGTTTCCCTTTTAAAGGTCCCTTGTAGGTGGAGTTAATCAGTGTAAGTGGGAGCACCTGGCTGGTCTCCCTGAAACATTTACAACATTTGCTTCTTATTTGGTCTGCTTTAGCCCTGTTAGCTCTGAGTTTATACTAAACAACACCTTCCACTCATCATTCAAACACTCATCCCACTGCTGACACACTGATAATACTGACTAACACACCTCATATTGCCAAGTATGGTGCCGGTCTGTTTTAATTAATACAGTTGTGCACTTTTGAAACTGTCCTCCTACTTGTCACAGTTTATGAGTTGGACCACGACAATGGATGCGGTAAGCTGGCAAAATAAGTACACTTTCTTACATCTTTACTAATAAGTTTTAGATAAGCCGCAACACTAGTGAAACTACTGTGTATCTCTATCTCTGCTGCATGAGTGCAAAGGCATGACTGGCTCATATGTTTCCTGTTTCAGCTGCTGTTTGGCTCTTTTGAGACCATCTTTTAAAATTCACACTCAAATTTTTATTCAGGATTTTTTCTGTCTTTGCAATATTTCTGATAAGGGTGCGTTGGTTGTTGGTTGCGATGGTTTATTTTTATTCTTTAGGGAGGGGACGTCAGAAATGGCAGTTAAATTGAAATATAATCTACAAACAACCATCGCTGATAATACATCTAAGGGTGTATTAAGCAAAGTGCACTAAGGTGAATTATTGTGAAACACAAGAACTTGCCTTTGGTATTTTAAGTGTGCTGCTACTTATATATTTATGGTCACAGTAAATAAGATTATGAGCACATGGCTTTTACTGTTAACAGAGTATTTCTACTTCTCCTAAAATAATAACTCAGAATACTTACTCCACTCCTGTCCCAGATAAGGAACGTTGGGAGAAGTAGCAGATGATAAACTGTAAATCCTCGTATTTCAAAAATGGGAAGTGCTTACTTAAAGTCCCAATAAAGCCCCAATTCCAAAAATGGCAGAATGCCATGTAAATGTAAACAAAAACCAAATACAATGATTTGCAACTCTCATAAATCCTTATTCACGATTGAAAATAGAAAACGGAAATATTTTAAGAAAAATTATTAGCTCCTTTTGAATTTAATTGCAGCATCATGTCTTAAAAACATTGGGCTGGAGGCAGCAAAATGTTAAAAAAGTAAATGGTACTAAAAGAAATGGCTGGAGAAACATTTTGCAACTAATCAGGTTTAACCACAAACGCATCAGTAATATGACTGGGTATGAAAAGTATGTTAGAGAGGCAGAGTTTCACCAATATGCAAAAAAAAAAAAAAAAAAAAAAAAAAGTGAAACATGTTCTTCAATGTAAAATTTCCAAGACTTTGAGTATCTCATCATCTATAATATCAAAAGAAACAGATTTTTGGAGAAATCTCTGTGTGCAAGGGACATCGCTGAAAATCAATACTGAGACCCTGTGATATTCAGGCCTGAACACTTCCAGAAATCGCTGTTTGAACACAGTTCTCTATACTATCCACAAATACAAGTTAAAGCGTGATCATACAGAGATGCAGCCATATATGAACACCATCCAGAAACCCTACCATCTTCTCTCAAAGCTAAAAATGGCTTAAAAAGCTTAAAAAGGACTGAAACAAAGTGGAAAACTGTTTGGCTGTAATAAATCAAAATTTAAATGTATTTTATTATTTTGGGTGTTTTTTCTTTTTTGTTTTTTTTTTTGTTTTTTTTTAATCATATGCTATCATCCAGAATTTCTTTTTCTTTAAGACTCAGCAAGACAATGCTACACCACATACTACATGGATTTACAACAGCATTGCTTCTAGTAAAAGAATCCAGGTCCTGAGCTGCAGTCCAGACCTTTCACCAACTTAAAGCATTTAGCACATCATGAACCAAAGAATACAATAAAGATAAACCAGTATGGTTGAGCAGCTAGGATCCTCTATCAGACAAAAATGGGTCAACACTCCCCTCCCAAAGGTCCAGCAACTGGACTTCTCCGTTCCAAGATGTTTAAGGAATGTTAAAAGAAGAGGGGATGCTACTGAGTGGTAAACATGGCCCTGTCCCAACTTTGACAGGTCTTGCTTTCGCCAATTTCAAAGCAAGCTAGTATTTTTCTCAAAATGCTACATTTTCTCAGTTTTACACACTTGATTTGTTTCGTTACACTTCGTTTATTGTAAATAAATGTGGGTTTTATGAGGTTTGCAAATCATTGCATTCTGTTTCATTTACATTTTAGATAGCATCCCAACATTTCTGGAATTGGGTTTTTTGTTTCTGTTAATGCAGCTTAAATTCAAATTCCAAAATGGCACATGACAAGTGACTTGAAAATACATGGGAAGAGCCGACACATGGTCCATGTGATTCCAACCCTCAACGTTCCACAAAACCGAACAACAGAGCACCTTAACGATATTCAACTTTACTGTAAGAAGCTTTTTAATTTGATTTCAAAAGAGGGTGCTCCACTATTATTTTTGCAAAAACACTTTTCTATGATTAACTCCAGCACATTGCAGATACAAGCTAAACATCTGGTTTTCTCATATCTGCCAAATTTGATAGTTTTGCTGAGTGGCAACGATCTCAAGTGATCTATTACGCTAAATAACCCAATACATTACAATGACTTCATATTTAAGACGATTTGTTCACAAACTGTAACAAGTTTATTTTTCTAAAGTAAAAATATTAAAATTTAATTAAAGTAGTAAGTAAAAAAAAAAAAAAAATTCATGTCATCAGTATACATATATATTCATATCAGTATACATATATATTCATGCCAGTACATCGTATTGACACACAAAGACACATTTTAAAAAAATTTTTTACATTTTTTTTTGTTGTTGTTGTTTTTGAACAAATTTCTTGGTTTCTGGAACACCGTCTATCAGATTAACACAGTTTAAAATAATTCATGTTCCAGTTCAGCTGTTCAATATATGGCCTTTCACTTAAAGTCAATATGATCATCTGAGAAAATCTTTCCCACCCCTTGCCCATATCTACAATCCATTCAAAATAGCTATGCAGCAACATCACATGGAGAATCCTTTTGTTTCCAATTACAGATACCTTTTTTCTTAAATAACACTAAGACTCCATCTGAGTCTTCCACACATGTCTGACCTGAAAACATTAATTAAAAAAATACTGTGCTGTGCTGGGATTTTGGTTGAACCTTTTTTTTTTTGTCAAGCATTTTGCTACCCTCTACTGGGCAAAGCAACCTCTGCAACTGAGAAAAAAGCGCTGTGGATGAAGATGCAGAGCAGAAACTGTCACACTGATACGAACAAAATAAGTAGAGAATCATGGAGGTATTTTAACACCCCCATCCCCACCTCCACCAACAGCAACAACAGCCTATACCTAAAAAAAAAAATAAAAAATGCAAGAGTTGCATTACTGCCAACCAGACACTGCAGAGACATTGGCTCTGATGCCAAACTTCAAGCACCTTATAGCTTTATTCCAACATTTAGAGCACACCATGACCTATATTTTCCACAGAACCTACACCTTTTTCCACCCACTAACAATCAGTGTGCAATAATGGGCCTGCAGTGAGACAATCCAGACACAAGAGGAGCTTTTACCTGTCGTTTGATGAAGCTGGACGTAGTGTCGGAGGATGTGCTGCCATCTGAGCGTTTGAAGCGGCTCTTGCGCTTAGGCAACTTCCTGGGCAGCTGTGAGGAAGAAAGAGACGAACACAGTTGAAGAGATAAAAAGGGGAATGGGTAGATGGATGGCGATAGATAACGGGATGCAACAACTCTCTAGCAGTAATACTGGCAGCAAGGCTGACTGTAATTATTTCAGTGCTTTAGTTACTAATTATTTTGCAGATTTATATTATTCATACAAAAAATAAATCTACTGCTGGCTTTTAAGGACTGCAAAAGCCAAAATGTATGGCGATTAAGTGCAAAATAGCTGCTTTGCAGCAAAGCAAGCTGTAACTCTGCCAGAATCACACATATTTCAGGGCTGCCTTTATTCGGCTTCACATTGTGGTTTGATTTATGCAGAGAGCCCCATCAAACTGAGGAGAAAGCCTTTCAGATTCAGGCTACAGGTGAGTCCAGAGTCACGGCCTGCACATTTCCACCAATAAAATCCTGCATGAAAGTCCCATAATGTTACTGGTGTGTGCTGGTTTCCCTGCACTGGAGTGGATGAAGCGTAGCACGGAGGGTAAAAATGCACTAAAATAAATAATAAAGCATCAATGCAAAGGCCTGATCTGCGAGTTGAGATCAAAACAGCCAATGCCTCGACACCCAAGGAGGTGTTAAACTGTATCTGTGTTTAATAGCCATAATATGAGGATACATGACCGTTCACCGGCTCAAGCATCAATCTGCAGTTTCAGAAAAGGCGGAGGTGGAAAAAAAGGGAAAACGGAAAAAAGTAGCTCGCTGCCAAAACGCGACGCCTCAGATTGAACAACAAGTAGCATCTGACACACTAATTAACCATTTTCCTCTTTTCTCGGTGAAGATGGAGTTAGATGCGAGAGAAATGGGAGTAAAGTGAGCGGATTTACCTGGAAATAGTGCGACTGGGAGCCGGTTTCCACGGCAGACAGAGGGTCTACGGGCGATTTGGACATTTTGACTTGCACCATATATTGAGAGCGCAGGGAGGCGGGATGCACATAGACATGGGTTACTGGAGGAAACAAGAGGCATCAGATACAGTGAAGAGAGCGAAGAAGCGGCAAGCGGGAGGGGGGGGGAACGGACACTAATATCCAAACTCAGCTGACGGGAAGGCTAGCTCATACTTCCGAATAATAACAAAAAAGTCTGTGGCGGAGAAACGTAAAGGGAGTGGGGGGAGATACTGAAGCTAAAATAAACCGTTAACGCCGAAGCATCAGCGCACGAGCGAACCGTACAGGTCCGTACTAAGTGTGCGACTCTGCCGGGGGTGTCGGCGTTGATTAAAATGACACAAAAATCAATTCAGACCTGCTTACAGGCAACATTTGGCTTCTTTCTTTTTTAGAAGTGCCTGGCTTCAAACAAACACCGTGTTCCTTCTCGTCTGTGCATAATATTTGCTTGTCAAAGAAGGATTCAAATAGTTGAAACCGCAGTCAAATAAATGTGGAACCTTCAAAGAGGGCAGCTTTGAAGTCATATTTTAGAGGAGAGGTGGATTTTAGTTGAACGGGTTTGTTTTTCTTTGATCACCTTTGCCTCAGTAAAAGTGGTACTTTCTCACGAGGCATCATTTACAGTGCTTTATTGGTGATTGGTAATAATTTATAAATACATTACAGGTCATTTAGGAGCTATTAATCACAGATACTCAGCAGTCTAATAGATTACGTAGTGTGAACTTGGATTATATGAAACCTAGTTAAGCTCGTTTCAAATTTTATCCATCTGAAATCAGTAGGTTTAGATTAATGCAGGGGTGCAAGCCAGGACTGGCCTGCTAAATGTTCCAGTATGATTGACTAAGATGAGATAAGATAAGATAAGATAACCCTTTATTGTCATTGCACAGTCATACCTAGTACAATAGTACAACGAAATTGGAAACTGTCCCACCTCGGCACTAGGCACAACACAACACAACACACCTTTGCAACGTGTAAAAACTGAGGCTAGACTTTGCATTGCAATTTGCACCAGGAAGCACTATGGTGCAAGTAATGTCTAGTAATGAGAGTTTTGTCATAAATTTAATCTGAGGCAGAATTTTAATAAAGGTCACTTTTACAGCTTTCTTCTTTTAAACCCTTCTATACCACACTCAAGAGTGAGGCTGATATGTATCTTTAGGTTAGATAGTTAAGATAATAGTATCTCTTTGTTATGACAGTAAAAGACATATTGGTGAAATTACACATGATCAGATTGATTTAATAAGGTTACAAATCCTGTCAAACTATCTGTGGTACAAAGAGTAGGCCTGTCTGTGTGCAGCAATACAGTGCACATTACTAATGCTGAGATGTGTTCAGTGTGAGGTTTCTAACTGACCAAAAAAAACCCAAAAACCCTGAGGGTTACTTTTGTCATAGGATAGTATTCTGTTGATCAGACAAAAGACCTGGGCTGTAGTTTCAGTAGGTCAGGCAGGTCTTGGCAGTACCTCAAGACCTCAATATGAAAAAGGGGAAGGGAAGCAGCCAGTTGGGCAAGTAAGAGATCAGAGCAGGGGTGGTGGAAACCTGCTCCAGCAGTATGGTTGGTGTGCATCGGCAAGGTCTGTGTACACAATGCAAACCAAAAGTGCTCTATTGCTTTTGTCAATGCTAGAGAGAAGTCACGACAGCACATGGACCCAGCAGTGGGTCTTCTTGCAGCAACCTGGGACTGGCAGAAAGTTGACCTGGGGAGACACCATAGCCTTGACCAACCGCAGACCTGATATGGTGCTAATATCAGACTCACTGAGGCAGTTGGTGGTCCTGCTAGAATTGACCATTCCCTGAGAAGACCAGATGGAAGCTTACAGATACAAGGCATGGAAGACCCATTGTACCTCACTGTACTAGCCCATGAAATTGCTCAGGATCAAGGGACTGAACATCATTAATGCACCCGAGAAAACATCAAGATGGCAGTGGACCAAAAGGGGAGATCTGCAGATGACTTAAGCCACCTAGACACAAGCTGGAGACTGATCACCCGTGGCTAGGTTGCCTGGGTACTGGTGTCTGATGTTGAAAGACCTGAAATACCTGATGACACTGGGTTTGGTTGCACTGTGGGTTGTGTGTTAAAACAAGCACTCTCATCACTACCTTTTTTCCCCAAAATAATTAAAACTGTTATTTACTGTTATTTGTTATTAATGTTGCTGTTTTGTCGAGCAGTCTTTAGGGTTTCCATGCAGAAGTGCTTTTTAGAGCTGCACATTTCTCGTTCAACTCAAATAATTGAGAAACATGTATATAAGAGAATTTAGTAGTTTGAGAATCACTTTCCACCATTTTCATATTCTACAAAAATCTGCACAACTTGTTCCTTGGTAGTGATTTGCAGTTTTCCACTTTTGACATTCTTCTTTCTTTCTCCCTTTACCCCCAGTACAGGCCATGAACAAGACACCTCCAGAGTTTCCTCTCTGGGGAGAAAACACTCTGCCTAAAGCTAACGCTACACATAAACTACACATTTCCTATCAACCATAATTAAAAATAAAAGTGAAAATATAAAATTGAAAGGATAAGTGAGAAATTAAGTGCTATGATATCCCAGGATAATCAATATTTTATGGTATCTTAGAAGGGAAAGGGTGGAACATAAAATTGAAAGTTGAAATAACAAATTGATTTCCATTGGACTGAGTGTCAAAGTATGATTTTTGCCATTACACCTTTTAATCTTTAGTGTAAAATTACTTCCGATGCATTCGTAGATAAAGTGTAAAAAGAAACTGCAGCAGTGAGACCTCTCAACAGCAAACTGCAGCAGCAACTTACAGTGAAACAATTTCATAACCAATGAAAACAAACTGAAATTTTACCCTTACAAGGACATGTATATTCTGAAAACTGAACCACAGTAGATGATGAATAGCCTGACCTGTCTTAAGAAAAAAAAAAGAAGTTTAGTTTTAACAAAATGTGTCAGTTTTTCCACATTTGGTCAGTCTGCTGTCATTACAAAAACAAAACAAACGTTTCTACAGTAACTACAAGTCACTCCTTACTTTAACCACCTTACTTTGGTGTGGTATAACAGGAAATGGGAAATGAATTTGTCAGTAAGAAAGTGTTGTAAGTGATCGTGATTCAAACCTCCGGCTTGGATAAACAACCACTTTCATAACACGATACCATTCTTCATGACTTCCTTTCCATTCTCCACCACGCTCCCTAGAGTAAATACAGTGAAAACTACAGAAACCATGCACACCCGCCTTGTCTGCATTACAAAGTCATCCTGTTTGGCTGGATTGGGCTTTTTTTTTTTCTTCTTCTTCTTTTTTTTTTTTTTTTAGTCGGTCTTCTGGTCTGTGGGCCATATGTTTGATACCCCTGGGTTAAATCTTTTATTTCTCAATAGTTAAAAGTGTGCAAATATAAAGTGATCAGATGGCCAGCAACTGAATTATGTGTGTTGACTGTAAGTTATGCTTCCAATAGTTTGCCTGCTTTTAAGACCACAGTATGTCAAGAGTTGGTCTGCTTTGCTGTTATCATTTCACATTGAGGATGTTAAAAGACAAAGACTATAAGCTACAAAAAGCCCATTACAGCTCTATAGCTAGTTGAGTTACAGGCAGTTTTTAACCTTTTTGTAAATTCAGTAAAGTCAGAAATACCCAAACAGTGACACATCCATGGTGTTTTCATTTGTGATATAGTCAAATTTTATTCAAATTAGTTACCATCCTGTAGCTGTTTTGTCTGCCTGATGGCTTTTTTTTAGATGCATGCAGATCCAGTTTCTCTTCCTGTTGTTAAATGTGGACCTAAATATGAACAAGACCTTTCTTATTCCAAAAATTACCCAGTAAAAGTAATAGAGGTTATCCATTTAGCAAAACCTACAGAAATCGTCCTGTAGAAGGTAAGATGTTTAGTTAGCCACACTTAGCAACAATCAGCTGTCAGTGTATCCTGTGACATCACAGACACCCCCCACACCCACACCCCCACCATTTGCTTCAGTTTTCACCCAAAGCCTGTCCTACAAAGACTCCAGTTGCCCCTTTCCCATCAATATGGTTCTGGTGCAGAGATGGTGCCCATGGTACAAGCACCAACAACTTGCCATGAGATGGGTTACAGCAAACTAAATAAATAGTAAAATCATCAATGACTGATTTTTTTCTTTATTGATATTTGATTTGATTTTTTTTATTTGTTCACACGAGCCTCTCCTGTGATTTCTCTTCCACTGTTGGCTATCTCCTTAACAACTGTGGATGTTTATTTATCTCTTAACATTATAAATAGCAGGCAGTTTCACCAATATGCTGTCTATTTTATCACACTAGGAATAAACTACTGGTTTGTTGGCCAGGTTTGAAGAATTGAAACAGGGCTCCATTAGTAATTCCAGATTCCACATTCAAGATAATTTCATTAATTATTTATTATATTTATCTTAGTTTTCCCGAACAGCAGTCCTTTTTAACTCGGACAGCTGGCAGTTTGCTATTCAAACTCAGAAAACCAAAGATCCTAAAGCTAAATCTAAACAATAACATAGCTTTAACAACACCAAGCTTTGACTTGAATTATTTAAGCACTTTAAAAACTACAGGCGAACTTTGAATGGCTTTTATTGACCAGATTGAGCTATAAGAGGCCAGGATGATTACGGCTTTCTTTATGCTGACATAACAATTCGGTGTGTCAATATGCTTATGCTAATTTGGTTAAAATGACAGGAATATGTTCCATGCGATAAAAATTTAAAGTGCAATATTAAACATAATAAATTCTGACATGGACACAAGTTGTACCACAAAGTCTCTGATGATTTTATAACTAATCAATTTTACCACAAAAAAGCCCCAACTAACATGTAATGGTCTTTTAAAAATTTGGAGTTCATTTCTTTTTGTTATCTAGCATAATTCATTTCATGTGTTGTCTCTATAGGACAGTAACGTATTAGATTATGTCTATTATATCACAGTTGCTGGCATAACTTTAAAAGATGGTTGTGGGACGTGGCGTAAAGTGCATCTGTGTTCTGGACGCTCAAGTTCAAGTTTACAGCTTAAATACCAGTGTTAATTTAAGCTTGTCCACTGTAACCTGCTAATTTCTGTTTGTTTAAGGCTCAGTTTTATGAGTTGTCAGCCTTTGTAAACACCACTGTAGTGTCCTGTCTGATTTAGTTTAGGCACTGACGATAAATCAGGAGGCACTGCTTAGAAACCAAACCCTGTTCATCTCCAAGAAATGACTGTGATTACAGAGTTTACAGGAGCTGTTGGATTTTACTGTAAACTTATATTATTTCGGTTGTTTTTAATTAAATCAGAAGCAAGTGGAAACTATATACAGAACAAACATTGTTTAAAAGCTGATTCCATTTGATTTTTACAGAGAAAGCTGTGAGAGAACTAACTATTACTATCGTTTTGAATGTATCTATGTACTGCATTTAGCAGGTTGTATTCTTCCAAAGAAGGCATCAACCCTCTGGGGTCCACATGTAAGTCGGAATAGGTGACAATCCTAACCTTAACTTTAACTCTAAACATAATACAAATATATAACTTTTTATATAACATTTTTTTTATTTTGTATAAATTATTCATTAAAGTACAATTGGGGGAAAAAAGAAAATAATCAATATAACTGCCCCACATCAAGAACTAGTACTACTTTTTTTTTTTTTTTTACGTCTGTTTAATTTCTAAAAACAAGAAACTAAGAAGAAGAAATATATGTTATAAGAACAAAACATTTTAACTAAGAGAGTATTAAATATATATAGAAAAAATTGCAGTATTAGAAAAATGTTTGCGTGATTTTTTTTTTTTTTTTTTTTTTTAAGAAAAAAAGGTCAATGCATCATACATACATGCATCATATATACCCAATTGGGGTACATCAATATAATAAATATTAATTAGCACAACAAATGTAAACAAGAGTAAGTAATTCAGTATTAATCAAAATACACTAGAGAAATAAATGTTCAGTTTTAAAATAAGAATAAGTTATTCAAAAAAAGTTTTAACTCCTTCGTCTTTGTTGTGGATTACAACGACGAAGAAGAAAATATCTCTTCCTCACAATCTTTCAGATCTTTACATATCAAGCATAAATGAGGCTTGTGTGTAGTAATAATAAAGTAAGTAATAATAAATTGAGCTTGCCATACAATTATAATGTGAATAGAGCTGCTACAGGTCTTATAGCTTAATTACATAAAGAAATCTGCTATTTACCATGTGTAAAATCAAGAAATAGCAGTTAAGATTTTTGATTTGCTTTTTTTAATCAGCTAAGAGCCTCTTATTGGTTGTGTGTGGGGTTCCCCCCCCCAATGTGAAACCAAACCTAAAGCATTGTATTTGGGTCATTACACAAAAAAATCTGTGGATGCCTCTGACCTGACCCTCTCACATTTAGCTTTATTTGTTTGGTACTTTTAGAACTTTGCCATATTTAATGAAGCTATGCAAATCTGTAATGGGTCTTTTTTTATTAGCTATACATATTTTCAGAGTAACAGGCCCTGGGGTACATGGAGCGTCTACATTTTGTTCTTTTTTTTAACTTTAACTTTTTCCAGCATTTTGAGCTCTTATAACTTTGTAACTTAATAACAGGTGATAGGCATGTTAAATTTTTACAGCTGAAAAATACATTTAAGCTCTGTTAAACACTGGAACTAGTCCGACTTTTCAATGTAAAGCCATTGGTCTAACAAAGAGTAAAAGAAACAAGCATTGGCACCCAGGATGTTTTATCTGTTTTCTCATATTTCACTTAAAAAATACCTCAATAAATACATTTTGGGTAAACTTTAAAGGTTGTCATGTTGTGTAGGTCTTATAGCTTATGGCTCTGAAACAGCAGAACAATCACATTTTCTATATTAAAATTTGGACTTATCAGATTAATCAGACAGTTAAGTCCTGAAGAGATGTTTCGAAATCCTTGCAATGTGAGCACACAGAAGGGATTGCAGAGATCAAATTTCCATAAAACTGCTTTTCGCTGTATGTCTGCCTCCATAAATCCAGTAAATTAAAAGATAATAAATACAATTACTACACTGGTTAATTCTTTACTCTCCTCCTAATACCAGTCCCCCCCCCCCCTCTCTCTCCTTGGTGTTGTTGGAGATCACAGCAGGTGTTTGACCTGCCCGGCTTGCTGCAGACTTCACCTCTAGAGGGCGTGCCGAGTGAAAGCGGGAATGAGAGAGTGGTGTGAGCAGCAGCGGCGCGCCTCGGCGGAGCGGAGCTGCGTCAAAGCAACCAAAGTTAGACAGCATTACGCCGGAAATTAGAGGATTTTCATGTCAAAATAAAAGCCGAAAACGCCACAATTGGAACGTGCGAGGACCACAAGCAGTGAATAAGCTGATGCAATAGTTGAGATTTAATGGAATAAAAAAAGATAGGCATGAAGAACAAACCTTCATACTCATTTTAGTCAATTTTCTTTTAGCTGCTGTCGAGGTCTTTTTCTTTTCTTTTTTTTTTCTTTTCTTTTTTATTACTGGGTCACTAGATTAAATGAACACCCAGATAAGAAGCTATGCATTAAATATTTATATAAATGAATGTAGTTCTTTTAGTTATTCAGCAATTTAATCATTAGAAAACTGGGTATTGCAAAAATATTGTATAACTTGCTGCTAAAACTTGTTTTAGTTTGTAAAAGAAGGCCTGTTGTTCTCATCCACAGAAATCCTTACATGCGTACTATATGTAACACTGTGAGGTAAACTGTGCTTCAAAGCTATTGCTTATTTTTTCACAAACACAGACCTTCATGTTTGTCTAGAGCCCGTTATGTTTTTATTTGCAATCTTTAGTTTTGATTAAAAAACCCATCATGGGTCTTTGAACTTTACTGCACAGAAGAAGTTTAATACTAAAAGTATGGATTCCAATTCTGCTTCTGAAACTGGGCTAAAACCTGCAAAGAATCACATTAGTCCTGTATTTTAATAAGGGGTCAAATTGTTTAACAGCTGGCTTGCATCAATGCGATGATATAACTCAAACACACTTCATTATGAATGCTTTTTTAGTATGCAGGTGAAATCTTATTATATCCTGTGATTAGACTTTTTAAATTTAAGATATTTGCATGGTTTAACTATATTAAAAAAAAAACAACACACCAATAATGTTAAAAGTTTTATATCAGAATCAGAAAGCTTTAATAATCCCTAAGGAAATTATGTGGTTACAGTTGCTCCAAGACAGTAACAGTAAGTAAACAAAGTTTACAAAGTATAAGAAATAGCTGTAGTTATAATGATTTAACTTGGCAAGAGTCACATACATTATGTTCACCAAATATAACAGTGGTTCTAAAACATTTTCTATGATGTCACCCTTTAGAAACCAAAAACATTCAGGGCCTACAGGGGTGCAAGTGAATTTGCAGGTAAATAAAGCATCAGCAAAATGCTGCTTGTTTCTCACCCTTAAAGATAATTTTCAACCAGTTTGGTTTCACTTCGTACTTTTCCACTGATCAGCTGAGCCTCTAACACTTCGATAACTACTGAATGTGTGTTTAGCAGAAGCATGTATTCACAGTGTGAGTATGAGTGACAGCACCGGCTGATTTCCAATCCTCTGCTGGGATTTCAACTTCATACTTTTACTTACATTCTAGGATTTTTTTTATATTAATGCTAAATACAAAATAAATCAGTCATTGAGAGTTTAAAAACAATTATAATCACAGAAAATATCCATGGGAAAATAAAAAAAACATTAATTTATATACATTTTATAACTATATTTTGCAAAAAAAAAAAAAAAAAAAGAGCAAAGAAAATAATAAAGGTTCTAAACTTTCTTTCTCGTGCAGCCATTCTCCACAAGTTTGCGCCCTTTTTGACAGACGTAAACATTGGTCCTGACTGACCTCTGCCTCTTTGAACATCAGCCTAGGAACGCAGTTTGCCAGCAGATCGTTTTGTGCTTCGTACATAATCCGTGCAGTGTTAAGATCAACTAAATCTCTGAATTGTAAGATGTGTAGTTTTTATGTTCCTTCTGTCAAATACATTTAGGATTCTTCTGCAGCGGCAGCAGCATTTGAGTTTGAAAACCTTAAACGGAAGTGTGATGTTTGTATTCCCCTTGTCTTGACAGTGGTGCTGGGAGCCGAGAGGGTCAGGGGGAGGAGAGGCAAGGGAGTGGAGCGAGAAGACGACAGGAGGAGATCCACCACAGGGTGACCAATTTAACCGGACCATCCTTGGACCGCTAGGCTACAAATGGTCCTCCACCCTGGGCGCCCCCACCGACAGCCACCGCGCCGAATCGGATTGTGTGCTGCGCTCCTGTCGGCGGATAGGAAAAGAAGATGATCTCGGTGAGTCCGTCCTTTTTTTTAAAAAACTGCTGCTGCTGCTGCTGCTGCACACCGCAGGCCGACATATATAAAATATGTTCTCCTGTCACACAAACGTCTCGGGCGCTGTTGCGCTGCGCCGCAGACGCCCGTGCCACCTCGCTGTCAGTACTCCATTTGTGCCGAAGTGAATGACATGGCTGGCGACAGTTGCTGCGAGGCCTCCGCTTCACATCGGCGGCGGTGGTGGCAGAGGATACGCGGCCAGTACATGTTTTCCACTGGCGGCCAAAAACAACATATCTGTGTAGCAGTGGGGAAAGGATGAGCCGCATCACCGTGCGCCTGTGTTTCCGAGCACAGCTGACAGCGCTGACGGGTGTTTACAGGGCTGGCTTGCATCTCGCATGAGGCGCTCATAATGATTCGGATCTTTTTAATGACATAACTTTAAACTCAAACGCCTCTCTTTATGCGCTAATTGCCTTTCGAATGCGGTGGATTTCTTTCTTTTCTTTTCTTTTGTAGGCGATCGCTCGCTTTCCTTCCACTGACTGATGCTGAGGAATGTGCAGCAGCAATAATATAAATATAATGCTAATCTGTTTATTTACCCAAGACTCGTGTTTGTCAGTGCACTAATCCTGTGAGCTATTGCTTTGCTGCAGACTGAAGGACAGAGGAGGAGAAGGAGGAGGGGGGACGACAAAAAGAGAATAAATCGCTGACAGAGGCTTGTTGTGTCCTAAGTTGAGATACGGGACGCGGCGGAATGGTTTTATGGTCCCCGCTATGGTTGTCACACAGGCCGTGGTGTTATGTAACAAGAAGCCTACGCTGTTTGAATGCGGGCCCTCACACACGGCCTGTCTGTGCATGGCATTTAGGCACAGGATCGCAAGCACATCATCCGCACATGAGCTAAACAGGGCCGCAGAATATGCGTAAATTACCCTTTCAAAATCCACAGCGTACCTTTGGTCCCCTCCACCCACTACCAACTGCTTGATCCTATTTTCTTTCCTGCATTTTTATCCTCTGGATGAGAAGTGAACCACAAGGAGAAAGAGACGCATGCATGCGCGCCCTCGGACATGTCTACTGCCCCGTAATGAGTGACTTGAATGCTCGCTGTTTGTGGCCAGTTGTCCGGTTTAAAATGCCCCTTAGGAATAGTCGGTCACCCCCCTTCTCACCCCCCCCCCCCCTCCCTGCCTGTCCTAGAGCCAGTGGGGAGGGATTGGGGGGCGGAGAGTGCAGCCAGGCACCATGCAAACACAAGCGGCTGGCAGCTCCGCGACGTTTGCAAATGGGCATGAGCTGGTCGACCTTGTGCAGGGGAGCGAGGGACGCATCCGGGGAGGTGGAGGTGGGAGGAGAGGGTAGGGAAGTATGTTCGTGTGTGTGTGTGTGTGTGTATGAGAAAGAGAGAGAGAGAAGGGTGGTGAGGTGGTGTTGGTGGTTCTCCTTGAATGTTGTCGATACGCTGCCAGGGAGGAGGGATAGGCTACAGCTCGGACAGATACGTGCCAGAGAAGGCGCATGCAGGCAGCAGGATATAGCGAGGAAAATCTATTTTTGCTTCAACAACACATCGTGCCTCTCTCCGGTGAAAATACCGGCCGAGGAGGAGGCGGCGGGTGCAGCAGCAGCAGAAGCGGCTGTGCGTTTCCTGCGTTATGCGTTCGACTCTGCACTACGGAGCTGAGGGTATCTGGCAGACAGACGTTTTATAACTCAATAAGGGACTTTAACAGTGCTTACAGTGAATGATTACAACGCCAAACTGTTATTGTGTGTATTTTCCATGACATGAGAGCTCTAATATCACAACAGGTAGAAACACAATAAATTTGAACAGGTCAGCACAAATTCCCAATTTAATTCCACAGACATGCCCATTTTAACAGACACAGTTCTGCATGCCCTAATCCATATTCTTATTCTTGGACTCAGCTAGAGTGGCTCTGCATGATTCAAAGTTATCCTTTATGTATCATATGCTGAAGTTCAACCACTGTCTGTAAAAACTGGCCACCCTCTGTTTAAACCAGCCGTCCTATAATTAATTAAAGCCAGCATGAGTTATTAAACAAGCCATTATCTTATATACAGTATAGCAAAATGCAGTAGTGAGTAGTGAAATTAATGATTTTGCTACTTTAGGCATTTGAGATCGAAACAAGCAAACAAAAATAGCAGACAAAAGTGAACTTTTATTAACAGTAATTTGAAAGGGAAGTTGCTGGGCCCATTTCAAGCTTCACAATATTAAACTTGAACTCTGCTGGAGTAGCTTTGCATAATTCAAAGCAGTTTGAAAATAATCCTTGTCTATCTCCTTGGCCTTTGTGCAGTCCCTCAGTTCATTCTCTGTCTGAGACAAGTTGTTATAGCTCATTTCTTCTGTTGGAACATCTGTGTGCTTGACATGACCACAATGCAAATGTCTGCTTTTGTTGACATCATACAGAGCCAGAGTAGAAAAAAAACGTCTGAAACATTACTCTGAAGTTCAAGCTTTTGCCTGTCAGGGGTTGGTTCATAGAATTGCTGACCTCATTATTTGAAACTTGCTTTGTGAGGTCATTGTTAGGCCATCTAGGGCTAAGGTTAGGGTTAAGTTTTGGTTAACGTCGAGCCTTTTTTATGGATTATTTGATCATTTGAAACACCCAAAAGAAAAAGCTTTAAAATTTAACATTTTCTAGTTTGTGATGTGGATGTATTTAGCAGGTGGTCAAAATAAAACCCAGTCCTAACAGGTTGCAGATTACCTGGTACATGTTAAGAGGTTATCATGTTATATTACAGTATACGTATATAGTACCAATCAAAAGTTTGGTCATAGTCATATTGAAGTATTTCTTTATGATGGAAACAAAAAAAACATTTCAGCTGTCAGTCACCTACAGCAACTCGAGCTTTCTTCACCGAACTGAACCAGGAAATTGTGCCTTTAGCCAAATATGTGTACCTTGGTTAATGCTTACTTTGCTGCCAAATTATTGTTCTGGATAAATCATTAACAGCCCAGCGAGAGGAAAGCAAAACCCCAAATACACCTTAAACACTTTCACTGCCAGAGGATTGTTTTGAACTTACCAAAGACTCAGGAGAAAGTTAGATTTTTAATACCATCGCATGATGTAAGTCGCCGGCGCAGATAGTGTGAAAGACAGTAAAAGAATCATCAATTCGAAGATTCCACTTCCAAACATCACTCATGTTTTGTTATGACTTTTAATTGTTCAGAATTTTCTAAAACACTTAAAACACACACAAATTTTCTTTTTGTGTGTGATGCATGGATACGATTTCCTTTCTTCTGTGGAGCTCACGGGGGTCATTCTCTTGTAAGGTAACATAAAGGCAGGCATTAGAGTGCCATATGCTATGTTTTCTTTTGGTTACCAAATATAACTGATAATAAAAAATATGATTATGATTATCAAATTAAATTAGAAGACAAAAAAAAGTTTCTCCTAAACTGCATGGCATTAAGAGAGATGTAATATTCAAGATCATAAACCACATAAAGTAAACATACATAGAAGTCTTTAAAGGTTAATAAAACAGAGTGTGCTCTGAGTGTTGTCCTGTTAGATGGAGAGAAGCAATTTTCAGGAAAAGCATAACTCCGAAAGTTTAATTTCATTTATTCTGGAGTTCACAGAAAATCCCTACTTTTAAATTTTATCCAACCAGACGATGAATTACATGTAAGAAAATGTATGTATGAAATGGTGTGTGTGTTATGTACAACTAAAGGGAAAATATAGGTGAACAACTTGTGATTTAATCCTGCCGTGCCCCAGATCCTGTCGTGCTGTATATGCTGCTCCTGTCTTGACAGTGTCCTGTTGTCCGGCTGCGTTTATCTCCATTTTTCACTCGTCTGTTTATTGTTGATTGTGATTATCAGCAGAGCTTGAAGGAGCCTTTCTGCATCTTCAAGCCCACCTGCCTTCAAATTTCTGTGTTTATACCAGAGGGTGTTTTGTTTTTTGTTTTTTTTTGGTCTTTTTGTGTGTGGGGGGGTCACACGGAGCAAGTTCTGGTTCACCTTAAAAACCCCACACCTACATGCTATTTTGGGCCCCCTCCCCCTGCTCTGAATCCATTTTCAGACTATATCAAGTGTGTCTGGTTTTCCAGGAAATTAGATTTATGTGCATTTTGCTCTCAGTATGATGCATTTTATTTCCTGTCAATTTGCGCATGGAGAAGCTTTTTTTCCCCCTCTAACGAGCTATTAAAAGAGCTAAACGTGTGTCAGAAGAGTTTATTAGTATGACTACTAGCATCAGTGACAGGCTGCTTGTGTGTTTCACCTGATTACTTAAAAATGCTTTTTTTCTTTTGCTTCACCTTTTCCTGTTTGTCACTGTACAATCTTCTGTGTGTGTTTGTTTTTTTTTCCTTTAGACCCAGCAGGAGCTGTGGAGATAGGCCTGGCAGCAGAGACTGGTCATCTTATTAATCTTGGTCTCTGATCACTGGCTCTGGCACAAACATCTGGAGCTTTGTGCGCCATTTAACCATCATCCAGTCACTCCCACCCTGCGGCCCTGCAGCGTGGCTCCTAAAAACACCTCCTTGCGTCTTCAGAATTTTGTCCACGGGGATAAATGAGTGAACCGGCTGCAGGGGAAAGGGCTGGGACATGTACCAGAACCCCAACAGGTAAACGAACAACTCCTCTACTCCAGGCGAGGCGAGGAGTAAAACGGTGTTTTGGTCCTCCACTGTGGTATCAGTGCTGTGGCTGTTATCTGAACTGTTCCTGTACTGAATGTTTTTCCTCTCTGCTCACACAGAATGTCCTGGTTCAGTGGTTTCCTAGTTGCCAGAGTGGACGACCGCAAGACTGCGTGGGGGGAGCGCAATGGCAAGAAGTCCAAACGGAAGGGAGGCTCATCTCTCTGCAACCCGCGTTACATGAGCTGTCTGCGGGACCCCGATGCTATGGAGCCCCCTTCCGGTGCCCCCCTCCATCAGCACCACCGTGGAGGGGGGGCAGGGGCCATGGGAGGTGGGGGAAACTTCGGCGTCCGTTGCGGATGGCAGGAGGACCACTATGGCAAAAGGGGAGGGGCTCAGAGCGAAGGTGTGGGGCTGAAATCGGTTGACCTGGGCTTTGAGGACGGGGAGATAAAAGGGAGGAAAGGGGGATGTAATGGAGGAAGCAGCGACATGGGCGACGAAGGTCCCAACGGCGCAGCGGGGGTGGTGACGGCTGCGGACTGCTGGCTCAGGGTGGTACGAGTATTCCAGTCGAAAAAATTCCAGTCCCGCAAACTGGAGCGTCTATACCAGCGTTACTTCTTTAGGCTGAACCAGAGCTCCTTGACCATGCTCATGGGGGTACTTGTGATCGTGTGCGGCATCATGCTGACCTTCCACTGTGTCCACGCCGCCCCTCACGTGGCCTATTCGTCAGCCCTTTCAGTGGCGATGGCACTCTTTATGGCTCTAATGGTAGTGTGCAACCGCAATGGCTTCCACCAAGACTACATGTGGATGGTCAGTTACCTGGTGATCGGAGTCTTAGTGTCCGTACAGGTTTTTGGGGTGCTCATGGTGGCGCCCAGGAGTGCTTCGGAAGGCATCTGGTGGTCCGTGTTCTTCATCTATATCATCTACACTCTGCTGCCTGTGAGGATGAGGGCGGCGGTACTGAGTGGAGCAGTGCTGTCCATCATACACGTGGTCACCACCTGGCAGATCAACCAGGAAGACAAGTTCCTCTGGAAACAGGTAAAAAGCCTGATGTCTGAATGTTCTGTGGTGTCTTTGCTTTTCATGCAAAGCGACACAGATGGCCAACAGTAGTTGCTTTTTTTTTTGTTCTGTGGTTTTGTCTCCATACATATTTGCTTGGCAAGTGAAAGATCGCTGGTTCATTTCCAGCCCACAGATACAGATCTCCTTTGGGGTTGTGGCGGGAAGGGAATCCGGTATAAAACTGCCAAATGAAACATGCAGAGCTAACTGCTGTGGTGACCCCTGTGACAAGGGAACAGCTCCTTCTTCTTTTCCCATTCTGTGGCTATTGATTTGTTATCCTGCTGTTTTTCAGAAGTTCATGATCAAGTTCATACTCTCATATCCTCTTAAAACACACAGGCCCTTGGGTGAGTCACTCATTATAAATGACTTAGAGTGTAGCTAAGCATTGGTTGAATCAATATGCTGAGGTCTCCAGCAAAGTTTTTAACCCCCAACCTGAATAATAAAAAAAGAATGCCATTTTCCCACATTTAAATAATATTCGAATGACCAGATCTGTTTGAAGCAGAGCGCCACCACAAACAGGAACCCAAATGGTTTGCCCCCTGTTAATGGCCAATATTGGCCTCTTACAGATGTATTGGTAGTCATGAGATTAAAGCTGTTTTACAGAAAAAGAGGCGCTTGGGTTCATTTAGTAATGATAACAAAGCAGCTGCGGCTCAGCAGGCAGTGGTGCAAAAAAAACAGGCGGCATTTTCACATTTAGTTTTTACACATACTGCTGTAAAGGTAGCTAACAATAACATAATAATTCCGTTTAATGCTCCTAAAACCACAAACATGGTTGAGAAGTCCAACTGAAGTCTGCGACTTGCTGGCTATAGCAGCCTATTTTACCACATCTGCTAGTCAAAGTGGCCACACCCCTAACTCCATGAGGAGGAAAAAAACTATAGAGGGTAAAGGGCATTGTAGTTTTGATGCTGTTAAGCGGAACATTGAACAAGGGAGTGTGAGGATTTACTCAGCTTTGGAGCCAGAGCCTCAAGTGGCACCAAGAGGAACTGCAGTTTTTGCGACTTAATTGTTGGCTTTATTTCTACAGCCCTGAAAGTTGCTGCTTCATATAGCCAAACCATATTGACTAATATATTATCATTTTTTTACTCTCTAAAAAAAACCCTCAGGTTTTAAGATACCGTAGCAATAACAGCAAGAATGGCGGTTAGTTCCTTACTTTGTAATAAAACTGCATAACAGCAGAATAGTACCTTCTTACTTTTGTTTTTTTGACATGTCAAAGAAACACAGTGTTAAGCCAAGCTTTTATCCCCATGTTTATTCTTCTTGGGTGTTATGAAAGAGAAGCATAAGAGCACTCAGATTGATTTAGGAGGTATCTATATTAACACTGCATTCTGGTAGAACATCTGTAAATGTTTTGAAGGCTGTAACATCCTAATAGTGATCTCTCAAATGTTACCTTTGCAAAACAATCTGTATTTACACGTCCAGGAGACAACAAGCTAAGTTAGATTCATTGGGAGTGGCCTTCCTGATGATTTGATGATCCAGTTTTTGTTCAAATATACTTGGTGCCTTTCTGTGTAGCGTTTGCATGTTCACCCCGGGCCTCTGGGTATTCCTGCTTTCCACAGTCCAAAGACATACATGTTTGGTTCATCGGTGGTAAACTGAACTGGCTATAGGTGTGAACGTGAGTATGAATGGTAATCTGTATTTCTGTGTTCAGTGTTGGAGTTTACGGTGTACTTTGGGTTTCTCATAGCACTTTTTAATGGAATAAGCTGGCTGCAAGGGCTGAAAACAGAGTATATAAGAGCCAGGAAACAGAACAGAAACAGTTTCTTGTTGCAAAACCAAAACATGGAGCTGAAAGTTGTTAAGTTAGGTGATGGTACACTGATATGAGTAAGGTTTCTTTTCCGGACTTAATTAAAATCAGTGAAATAAAACACACTCAAATTTCTGACAAGCACAACCAAACCAAACCAATGAGAAAATCAAAATATGAACAGAAATGGCATCCTTGATGTAAATATCCTACATGATCCATCCAGTTTCCTCCGCTTATTCAATTCAGGGTCACTGGGGGGCTGGAGCCTATCCTGGTGGACAGGTTTCCAGTCTCTCTCAGGCTAACACATAGAGGCAGACAACCACTAATGCACACATTGACATCTACATCACCAATTAACCCATCCCCATGTTAGGTTGTTTTTGGCCTCTAGGAAGAAGCCAGAATACTCAGAGAGGCCCCAGTGGCCCCAGACTGGATTCAAACCGAGGACCTTTTTGCTGTGATGTGACAATGCAGATTTTTAATGAATTTCTGTTGCAGTGTGATTTTAAAAAAGCAGAAATAATTAGTAATTTTCAAAAACTTCTATTGAAAATCAGCTGATTTCAATAAAACACATTGCTTGAAACTGGTCAGTTTAGTTATGAGGGTTTGTTGCTTTGTTAGGCAGAACTAAACACACTGAGCCTTATTACAGTGTGATAGGGATTTTATGTACCTACCCGACACTCTATAGATAAAATATTTATTCACAACAACAGCAACTACATTCAGTGAACAATGAGGTTTTGAATATGCAAGCAAAACGAAACGTTGGATGTATAGTGATGAACTATCACTGTAGATTGACTGAACTTGACTCTCAGTCATATCCCCGACTGCATTTAAAACACTGACATCATGCTGTTGATGGGGCGGCTAGCGTGTGAACTGTAAACGGCTCTGCTGGGTTTTGTCACCACGTTGTATGTGCGTATTTACATGTACTTTGGGGCTTATGGGTCTCGCTGTACAGTGTGTTGTTTGTGCGTCATGCCAAGGACCTAGGGGCTCACTGAAGGTCAGTGGGCTGAATGAACCGCCCCAGCTGGACGGCTGTATGTGTGTGCGCGTATGTGTGCTGTTGTGTGACAGTGGGAGAATACCATGATATAAAGCAGTATCACTTAGGTCTCTGTGCTCTCACACAAGGGACACTTTGTACTTTTCTCTCAGGGTGGGGGTGACGGGGGTGAGGCCGAAAGAGAGTGTGGGGGGGGCAATATGGTGGCTGTTTGGCCTCTGTAGTGCCTTAGCTGTTTTACAGCTGTCTTCTCCTCTGGGAAAAGTTATGCAAAACAAAATAGGAAGGCCATTACTAAGAAACAATAGGGGGGATATTAGGCTTAATCTTAACTAATTGTCACTGTAATGCATTTAATAAAACATCCTTTTAGTTGTTTGCCCGATTATACAAACTATATTCTGAGAAAATAATCCAAATTAGTCACTTACACACCGACTCCTGTGTTATAATATTGTGATTGTTTATTATAAATTAATTACCGTAGCACAGAAGTAGATTAGGGATTCGTGGGAACTCTGTAATTACAGCGTGCTCTGTCACATCAGGCACGATATATCATAGTGTAATCCATCACATGTTCTTACATTGTTTGCCATCGTTACGTGAATGAAGTCATGAGATCGCTGCAGCCCAGCTATGCTGTTAATTCCTAAGGTCGCTTGTGTACTGTGTGACCAGCTAATTCAGTGTCATCAATCACTGCTTCACGCTTGCCTGCAGCTATTTCCTCTTTCTCCCATAACTCATTAACCGGCTTTCTGTTTGGATGGATGAGTACAGGTGATTGGTGCAGGCGATTTGAAAACTGGGCATGACGAATGATGTAAATGCAGATAGTGTTTTTGTTTTGTTTTTTTAGGGTGGAGAGTTTGTTAGACTCTAGGTGTCTTATTTCACTTCCCTTATTTTCTGTCAGAGAGAAGCTGATTAATCTGCATCACTTAAATTGGGTTGGTTTTATTGCATATTACGGGAGGGTTGCTGGATTATGGTAAAAGTCCTAATCACAATTATTTTGGGCAACACCGTTATTTAACACAGTTACTCGTAGACTGTGCAAGCATAGATGATATGCTAAGCTAAAAAATGAAGAAAATTTTGTTCGTAATTGAGTGGATTTCTTTGAACTTCACCTATATCTCAGCTGAAAACCTACAGAAATAAATCACTGGCTGAGGTTATCGTAACTCAGTCTTATAGCTAAATTTGGACATGCATGAAGAGGCAAAAAATAAAGGAAAATGGTTCGATTAAAGGCAGAATTAAAGAAATATTAACAACTAAAGCAGCGCAGCACTCAATCTTTCTCACTTGCCATGCTTTAAATATCAATAGATGCCAAAATTATCATTGAAATTGAACAATTAGATTAATTGAGCAGCTCCGCATCAAACCCTAGTTTCATTTGCTTCTTGCAGAAATTATTTAAAGCCATAATCAAGTCAAAGAGAAACGATGAACTGAAACCACACAGAACGTTGTTAATGAATAAAAAGTAATAAAGTTTGGGGAAATTGTTACTGTTATTATTCCTGCATAGATTAGTATTTATAGAAAGCAGATATTATACTGCATACTCCGGTAGAATTAAATCTCGGCGAGAGACGGGATACACCCTGGATAGTTGAGACTGCTGGAACCACTGATGATCCTGTTATATGCCTGATTTAGACTAGATTTAGAAATCTACATCATAACTTACGACATAACCAGAAACCTCTTTTAAACCTGCAATGTAACCTTCCTGCAACTACGTGCAACTCGGAAGGTTACAGCAAAGAGTTAAAAGGGGTTTCTGGTTACGTTGTAAGGTACGACTTAGATTACCCTCAGAAGTCTAAATCACGCATAAGTCAGAAAACCTTTAGGACTGTGTTTTAGTCTGGACGGGTTAAAACTGAGACTCTTAGTAAAAGATGGTGTTTGGTTCCTGGTTAGGTCTTACATTTACAAATCGGCAGTGAATGACTTATTTTATTGCCCTGCTTTCCTTAAGTGAAAGTAAAATTGGCTGCTCGCTTATTTTGCAAGGGGTCACAATGGCACATCCATCTCGGATGGCCTTTCTGACCCTACCCTCCCATTTATCCCATTTACCCAGGGTTGGAACCAATGTTCCCTCTAAGCTGCGCACAAGCGCAATTGCGCACTGCTGGCACGGTCTCTGCGCACAGAAAATCTGTGTTGCGCACAAAAAAAATCTAACCTGAATTGAAATTAAAATAAATACTTTAACAATTCTGTTTTGCAGTGTTAGTCAGTAAGTGACTGGCTGCTCCAGTTTGGGATTAGAACGATGCCACCTTATCCCATAGTGCAGCCAATGATGTGATTCACGTTCGTATATACGCAGCTAATCAACGTCGTTGACAGGCTATGACAGCGTCCTTATGTGCCGACACCGGTGTTTTAGCTAGCAAAGCGGCGTGATGATGTGGAGTGAAGCCACGTTAATGACAACGTGTACAACCATTGGAGATGTGAGCAGGACAGACGGAACAATTGACAGAAAAAGTGTGGACTTTATACCAGTTTTTAAATTGTGTTGATAGGCCACGTAAAACCAGAGTTATGATAAAAATATATACAATGTCTGTCTTTTTTTCCCCTGAATACTATCGTTGTTTATATTTACTGCGGGAAGAAACGGTAAAAACTGTGTTTTATAAGGAAAACGCTCGAAAGCACTCTCCGCCTGTGAGCAAAAACAACACCAAAAACCCCCACCCTTTCTATTGGTGGAAAAATGTACCATGTGGACCAATCAAAAAATGATATGGCAACAGTTGTTTAGGAAGGGGGGAAGTTTTAGGAGTGACGGCGGTGTTTGAGATGAGAGAGATTTGCAACGTTTAGCGCAAATCTTGTGTAGTTAGTGTGTAGTGTAGTCAATAGTTTTGTTGTGTGTGTCAGAACAGTGAGGCGACTGCTGAATGTTACAGGTGTTACAGGAGTGATACATCTCCTGTTGTCAGGCCTGCAGGTATCAGGCTGTTGTTCTCCTTTATCTCATAGTGGACAGAAATTATTTTTTGGAGTGGCACAAATAATTTGTGTGGCATCAGATTTGATGCAGAACAGCTGATTGTTCTGTAAATAGTTTGAAATGTTTGTTTAAAAAACAATGCAATGCAATTTTAGGTAAACAGCTGCAAGAAACTTTAATGTTTGCAAAACTCAGTTACTTTTTTGAAGAAGTAACTATATAATTAATTGCCCAACATTGGTCATTATTTGCTGTATTTTGCAGACAGAGAGTTACAGGACTCTCTCTCAGACCACAGACTCATACTCATAATACAAGTCAGAGCTTTATTTAAAAAAAAAAAAAAAGAAAGTTGTGTTTTCAAAATTGGAGTTCAAGTTATTTTTGCTTCCAATAGTGTTAACATACTACACAGGTCATGAACAAGATTTTTTTTTTAAATTTCCATTGTAAGTGGGCTAAAGCAGTTAATTAAAAGTAGTCTAACATAAATGTAAATGCTGTAATTTGATTATTTTAATAAGACATGTAACTTGGATGGATTCGATGCTGGCGTGACCACAGTGCACACGTCTGCTGTTGCTCACAGTTGTCCAAGGGCCCGCTCAGGAAGTTTGTGTGTTCGCTCAGACACATGAAAAATTAGAGGGAACATTGGTTGGAACCAACACTGAGAGTACACTAGCTGTGACCCCCTGAGGCTGGGTTTGTGTCATGAATGGTCAGTGTGTTAACCACCGAAGTAAATGGGCTTTTTTCACAGTCTACTCATCTTGGAAGATTTGTTCTGTGGGAAATAAGAGTTTATGACACCTTTTGTTCAGCAAGATAATCTTTAAAAATTAACAATACTTTTGAAGTATAAATGCAATAAATGGACTTTAGTGTCACTATGAGTCTCATCGTCACCAAATCCCGTGTGGGATGTGATGAACGTCTCCAACGTCATCTTCAAACTCTTTTAGCTGCTCGTTGGCTTTGAAATTCACAAGTGGCATATTTAGTACAGATTCTGTGCTGTAAAACAAAATGAAAGTGTTTCAAGCTTTTGTGAAGTCTTATTGTCCATATTGGATGTGATATAACCACCGGACGCTCAGGAAAAATGTGTACTTCCCAGCTGGTTGTTTCCTGGAGGTTGCTGGATTTTGCTGCATGAAATCAGATGCAAAGAAAGTGCTGCACATGAAACCTAATGATTGGTGTGGTTAACAACAGATTGCCTGTAGTTTTTCAAGGGTTGCCAAGGATTGGACATGGAGAAGGTCACCCATACTTTTCCCTCATGACTGGTGGTTGTCAGATGATCATGGACAGGTCTCCTGGCCTGGGGGCATTATTCACTTGAACCGTGATCGTCCAAAATTATGGACAAGCCGCTGAAAAAAAACCTTCATGAGGATTCAACAGGAAGTGCAAAAATACAAAATAATTTGTGGGTTTGAAGACAAATTTCTGCAACACACTACTCAAAGACTCCAAAAAAATCTGTTGAGTGCTATTGCATGAAAAACAAAGGCACAAAAAGATTCATGGTTTTGCTGTGGTTATTTTTATAAACTGACATTTTGACTGGCAAACTGAACAGTTTAAGGTGAAAAGCTAAATTAGCTTGTCTGTCTCCACAGCATATATGCATTTATAACTCAGTGGATGATGACAAAAAAGACAGACCTTTACTGCTTTAAACATCGTATTACTGTGACTTGTTAAGTAGGATATATCACCACCAGAAGAAGAAGAAGAAGAAGAAGCTGTTTTTGGCTCATAAGGGGTCGCCATAGCGGGTAGCTCCACCCTTGATCTGTGTCTCCTCTCCGAAACAAACTGTATACCACTGCACTATGAAGCAACTATAATATGCCATCGTCAAAATAAAAGAAACTTTAATGAAGTTACAGCAAATTTCTGCATGAATGTGAGTGTTAGGATGTGTGTTCTGCTCAGGGTTGCTTTTTTTGTACATTTCTCAGACATGTTCAGACCAGCTAAGACTCTTGGAGACATCTCATAAGTGTGTAGTCGCTGTATGGGGGGTACTTCTTGTTCAACCCATGAAATTTCTGGTCCTCAAACTTTTCAAAACACACGAAGACCATGTGGTTGTTCCCTATTGCTCTTGGATTTGGTTTGGTAGGTGTGTTTTTACAGCTGTAGAATCGAGGATCATCTCTTGATTCGCCGCGAGTATCTTTCCGCACAGCCTCGCAGTGTAAACCACAAAATGTGGCGGTTTGATCGACCTTGTTGTATAAGGCTTACGAAACAAACACTAACAGTTTAAACATGGTTCGTGTTCGCCCTGTTACATGAGCTGCGTGAGCTTCACTCTGCTGTTTTTGTGTCACGATGTCTGTGCTCCTCAAACTTCCTCAGCTGAAATCAATTAGCTGTAACTGTACAGTACGTACACATGTCCCCTGTCAACACACACACACACACACACACACACACACGCTTTGTTATGGTTTACGCCTTCCCTTCTCCCCTCTATTGAATGTTGTCAGAATTGCTGCTCTTTGTTTTTCTTTGGGAAATAACATCACAAAACAATGGGCCTGCTCGCCTGTGTGTGGGTGTCCGTTTCTGCGTCCATACTGACATGTGCTTGTCCATCTTCGTGCTCTGCATTAAATTAGAAACATGCAGCACTCACGCTTGAATCTGCACACTTTGTTTCTGCACCCTCGATCTTCTTTTTGTCACACAATCTTCTCACGCTCGCACCTTTCGCACAGCAGAGTTGTTTGCTTTACGGCCACTAACAATGGCCAACATTGTCGTGGAGATGTTGTTGACACAAGTGCCGTGAGAGGTCAAAGACTGGTTCCTAAAAATACCTGGCCTTTGGCGTTTCTGCTAACTGTTGCGTCACATGGAACAGTCTTATCAGAGCCTGCGTCAGAGCAACGGGCAGGTCACTCTATCCCCCTTTTTCTGTGGATACACATGGGCCTGCTCTTTCACATGCCCTGAAACACACTGGCCTCACTAGGGTAGAGGCTTCTAACGCTGTATAGTCACAGATCGCCCCAACCATTCCTTTATCTTTTAAAGTTGTGTGTAGATGAATGGGTATTTGAGTTTTGGCCACAGAAGAGATGGCGGGTTAAGAAAGAGCACAGAGGGCAAATCAGGCCTCCTTGTAGACTACGAGGACCCTGAGTCAATTTGTTACACTGGCCTCCTTGTCTAGCTCTTATTTAATAAGTATTTTGTATTCGTTAGATAAGATTAGAGTATGCAAACCCCCTGGGGTTTCACGTCAAACTTTCCAAAAGGCTGTTTACTCAATTTTCAAATTTCCATGAGGTTTCACAGAGAATAGATGCATTTCCATCAGAGGAAACCTCACACAGACCGTATCAGCTGTTTACAGTTTCAGCATCTCCCGGTGCTGGAGTAACCCTGTGTGCGCATCATGCATCAGGACAAGGGGCGGGGGGCGGGGGGCGCTTGGATCTCAGTGGGAGAAGCGTCAGCCTGCGATGACCACCTGTGCAAAGCCGCAGCTATAGAATATGGGAAAGAGGAACGGAGCAGAATCTGATATTCTCCACACGTAATCCTTCCACAGCCTCCTTGATAAATAATTTGTGTGTTTAACTCGGCAGCAGCATTTTAACGAGGCTACCTGTCACATGTACACTAGGCTCACAACCAGGATGGGACACGCACAGAAAACACAGTGAAGAGAATTTGGAGGGAAATTTATTTTTGACTTTGGAAAATGATCAAATACAGTTATATAGTGCTTAGTATGGCACACTTCCACAGGTCCATTTTTTGTTGGACAAAGAGTTTTTGTAGTTTTGCTACTGTAGACCAAATCAAATAATCGATATGTGACAGAAATGCAGACGTTCACCTTTAATCTCAGGGGTTTTGTGAACATTTTGCATGGATTGTTTAGGAATTACAACCATGTTTTATACACAGTCACCTATTTTCAGTGGCTCAGAAGTAGTTGGACATTTGGTTGATAAGGAGTGTTGAATTTGCATTTTATAGCTTTTCACTGTCATTTTAAATATGATGCCTAAAGAGATGCCAGTGCAAGTCAGGGAAGCCATTATTAGGCTTATATAGCAAAACAAACTGATAAGGGAGATAGGAATTTCAGGAGTGGCCAAATCAACAATCATTCCTAAAAAGAGGAAACACACTGGTACAGCCATATAATAGCTCGTCTTGTTATGTTGGTGCTGAAGGCAATTGCAGGTGCCTGGGTTTGAGTGTTCCCTTGACCATTTTTTACTGCACGTCATTCCCCACACTTTCACCCTGCTTTTCACCGTCCTGTTCCTATAATAAAAGCTTGATCCCTCCAAAAAAGTTCCAAAAGACCTAACAAGATGACAGAATTCTTTCCTCGGTTAAGAAAAGCAGCTTCACAACATCTAACCAAGTCAAAAACACTCTCAGAGAGGTAAGCTTGTCATTGTCAAGGTCTACACTCAAGAGACAGCTTTACAACTGTAAATACAGAGGGCTTACAAGAAGGTGCAAACCACTGGCTACACCCAACAATATGAAGGTCAGAGTAGGCTTTACCAGAAAACAAAGTGTGCACAGTTTTGGACAGGTGAAAGTAAGGTTAACTTGTTAACTTAGAAGAGAAACAGGTCATGACCCAAAACATACCTCATTACCTGTCAAACATGGTAGAAGCAGTTTTATAGCATGGACCGCTGATAGAAGTAGCAAGTGTCTGGGGCTATACTCTCTGCTCCGATTGAGACAAGTGAGCTTCTGCTTCACAATGGAAATAGATAATGATTCAAAATAAACTGCAAGAGCAATCAAAGAGTTTCTCAAGGCAAAGAAATGGGATATTCTTCAATGACCAAGTCAGCACCTGAGCTCAGCCCAATAGAGCACGCTTTTCAGTTATCGAATACAAAACTGAATGTAGCGAAACCCGCAAACATGCAGAAACTGAAGGCAGCTGCAAAAAAGGTATAGCAGAACACTCAATGGATACATCATTTGATAGTATCCTTGGATTCTAGGCTTTAGGCAGTCATTGACTACAGAGGATTTTCATCCAGTAATTAAAAACAATCCTTATATTTGAAATTATGCTAGACTGCCCAGTTAATTCTGAGGCTCTGAAAATGATAGCCTGTGTATAAAAATGCAAAAAGGTTGGAATTAAAGCTAAAAGCCTGCCGTTAAATTATTTAAAAATGCTATCTTGTGCTGGACAGACACAAAGATTGTGTGTTCAGACCTAACTGTACCTAGTAGTAAATTGTGTTTCGGCATGTCATTATAAAATTCTAGTTGTTTTTTTCTTTCTTTGGTATGTCTGTGGGGCTAACATTTAAACAATAATTTAAGAATAATTTACCAGTACTCCACGCTACTAATCCAATACAAATGATTGCATTTTTAAGATAAATCCACTGTAGTCAAAGCTCAAAAGATGTTAGCACATTTCATAGCTGCCTGCATTAACTTAACTACGCACATACACACATGCACATACATGCTAAGACATGTAACACCACCCAGTATGCCAATCTGTGGACCAGTAAGAGTGCAGGGGAAGGAGTTAGCATCACTTCTGAGACTGATGGGGAATAAACAGCATCGCTAAGTGTCTCCCTCAGTGCTCGTGTTGAGTTGGTCCAGTGTTGCCATGGAAACAACTACGACTCAAGCAGCCAAGACCCAGTTTGGTAACCGTTGCCTCAAGTGAAGATGGAAGAAAAAAAAACACATTTCAGAAATCAGGTCAAAATTGATTTCTGCCATTTACCTCTCCTTCTGAGAATCACAAAGCTCGGGGTCGGGGGGGGGGGGGGGGGGGGGCAGCCATTGGAGGGGGGTCTGTGCTTTCTAGACACGATGCTGTTCAGCTGCTCGGATAGATTTGTGCTTTGTTTTCCTCCCCCCTGCTGTCGAATTGAGACAGTCTGTAATTAAACATGGCGATGACAGGGAAGAGGTCATATGAGTGGAGGTGGTGGGGAGTCGAGAGGGAGGGATACACAGGATGTTGTTTGCCAGTTGTCTGGTTCAGAGAAGCTTATCTCTGGTCAGCTTGCTATGACTGTGCATCTTTGTAACCCCACTGCTGTGGAAACAGCGAGTGTGTTTTAGGCATTAAAGACAAACAGCTTTTAAAGAAAGTTCACTTGCTTGAATCGTCGGCCTTGTACGGTTCTGTTATTTATACAGATCTTTTCTGGGTGCCGATAATTGGCTTTATTGCTAATTGCATCTCCTTTACGTTCCTCTAATACTGATGTACCTCCTCTACGAGGCTTCTTGTTTTATCACAGCAGTTATTCCTCAGTCTGCCGGGCCGTGCGTCGTTGCGGGGGGTCCCACGTATTCCAGACAACTTGATGATCGTGTGAAACGGGTCTTGATTTTCTTCTTATGCAGATTTTGTTGCCATTTAAATAAATTAAAAAGGTTTTTGCAGCTCTAGTGCCAGAACCCTCGTCTTTTTTTCTTTCTTTTTTTTCTTTTTTTTAAAGTCGCACTCTCTCAACAGAAGTCACACCCGCCTGGTTGCCAAAGGAAATGTGTGTGTTGCATAGTTTTTCAGTGTTAGGACCCCCAGCTTGTCTCTGTCCCTGCTTACAAAAACTGATGGGTAAGGACTTTTAAAATGCTCAGTAAGAATAAGTTGCTTCATATTAAATTCATATGAGTATTTGCGTTGAGTGTTTCTTCTTCAGTCATCTTTCTCACTCACTATGTGTTAATAGACCTCTCTGCATTGAATCATACCTGTTATTAATCCCTGGCTCTCCCACAGTATGCCTTTTGTCTCGTCTTCCTTCTCTCACCCCAACCGGTCGCAGCAGATGGCCGCCCCTCCCTGAGCCTGGTTCTGCCGGAGGTTTCTTCCTGTTATAAAAGGGAGTTTTTCCTTCCCACTGTCGCCAAAGTGCTTGCACATATGGGGTCATATGATTGTTGGGTTTTTCTCTGTATGTATTATTGTAGGGTCTACCTTACAATATAAAGCGCCTTGAGGCGACTGTTGTTGTGATTTGGCGTTAATGCATTAAAACCAACGGGCAGATTTATTAATAGACATCTGAGTGAATGAAAGAGTTGGTCTGGCAGTGCAGTCAAGCTTCAAAACAATATTTGTTACAAGTAAATATATTGTTGCTGGCTTTGCAAATAAGTTACACTTTTGAGAGCAGGAACAGTTGCGTAAAAGTATTCAGATAAAACATGAGTTTTCCTTTTTTTTTCATTTATAACTCTAAAACTTAGAAAACTTAGTACTTCCTTTTTGCTTCCATGGGAATTAAGTGGGTAAATAGCAGCCAGGTGCTGCTAATCTGGTGCACTTTATTAATTAATCATCAGCAAGTGTGAGCACCTATATAAAAGCTGTTTTATTGGTCTGGAGCATTCAGGTGTGTGTTATCACAATGTTGCCCAGCTTTGAACCCACAAGATTTCTATAGAAATGTCCTTTGGACAGACAAGCCCAAGGTGGAGATCTTTGACCAGAATAATAACACCGTAAATAATAATGCAAGGCAAAAACACAAAATACAGCGTGTCAGCACAAACACCTCACACAGCTAGCTGTCAGTCAGAGGGGAAGGGGTGATGATGTGGACTTGTTTTTCAGGCCACAGGACCTGGGCACCTTGCAGTCGTTGAGTCAACCATGAAATCCTCTGTGTGCCAAAGTTATGCATGAATGAATGCCCGCAAACCTCAGTGAGCTGAAGCTGTATTGTAAAGTAGTATAGTGTAAAATAGAGGAAAACAAAATTCCTCCACAGCAAGAGAGACTGATGACGCCATATAGACGACAATTATATGAAGTTACTGGTGCTAAAGATGGTTCTACAAGCTATGAAGTCGTGTGATGTAGAGTCGTTTTTCACAGGACTGCAGAGAGTCCAATATACTAAAAACCTACTTTATCCAGTAACTAATGCAAGCTGCAAGTAATAAATAATGAATAAATGTTTTATTGTTGCCTGGTGGAAAGGTATCTGCATAAATGATTTCTGAGTAAACGTGGCGCTATGATTCTAGACTGTGTTTGGTCTGAAGCACTGTTTCTTTGAGTCATACTTAAATTTCCACCCATGGAAGGACATTGTTTTATGCAATCCCACAAAGCAACTTACTATATTAAAAAAAGTAATCAGATCTGTTTTTGTTTGTTGTATAGAAACAGACAAACAAAAGAGAGTGGATGACTTTTTGAAAATCTTCTTTTGCAGCTGGTAAATGTTTTGTTGACGAGTATGCAAAGTGCTCACATTGTACTTTATTATCAGCAAACTGAACCGTATTTGCACGAGAAAGTGCTATTTCTGTTTAAATGACGCTGATTCTTGTCAGTTTTAGACAGACAGGATGACAGAATTTGGAAACTGTGTTTTAAACAGTTTGATTAAAGCTGTCGTGGAAAAAAGGATTTCCTGGGAAACTCTGCTCTGCTGTTCATCACAACTTTACTGCCTCTGACAAGTTACAGGCACGACGGGACTGCACAGGTGACCGCTCTCCAAACTGTTTAAAAAGATTTTAAATGTGTCTCAGCGGCTGACGCTCCGCTAGTAGACCACCCGGCCGAGCGAGGGAACAGAATGAGCAGGCGGGGCTTGAATATTTATCTGTTGATGTGTTTCTGGTCATTTCAGATAAGGGCAGTGTGAGCTGCGTGTAGACATGAGGCTCAGGCTGAGTACACAAACCCAGCAGCTGCCTGGCACCAAACACACACAGACTCTTTCACAAAGGCTGAAAGTGACAGCGAGCGCAAGTCAGAACAGGCGGGGAAAAAAAAAAATTAAATTAAAGAATATGGAAATAAATAACCTGCCCACTCGAGGAAAGATAAGAGTCAACCTACGGGAGAGACTCTTAGGTTTTGTTGGGACTGAAACGCTGTCATTGTGTTTGAGGTGCGAGAGTGTGGTTTACAGAGCTTGATCTAACACAGATGTTCTAAGGACTTCCAGATGCTTCTCAAAGGCTGATAGCCTCTGACTTGCACTCTTGCTGGGATCGTTTCCACAATAATATCCCATCATTCACCGCTCCCTCTGGGAGAAAGTCTTAATAAATAAATTCAGAATCTTGTTTGTCGCGCAGTTTTCGCTCTAGGTAAATAATTTTTTTCCGTGTCACCTTGAAATGCTCTCAGTGTATTTAGCGACAACGCCAAGCTCTTTGAGGTGAAGCGATGTCGAGAGGGTTCGTTGATTAATTGACATTTTGCGAAGCCACTCTCACGAACAGATGCTTAGGCTTAATGATTTCTGTACATGTTGGAAAAGCTTAAGCTGTGTGTTTGTTCACTCGAATGTCTGATTACAAGCTAGCTAAGTGATCCAGTTTTATTTCCACAATTAAGAGTTAGCAGACCATTAGATACTTAAATGAATTGCTTATTATTTCATTTTAGTTTATTGATTTAGTCAATAATGATAATCTACTGTGAAAAAACAGGAACCTTTTTAATGTAATGGTGTCAGTTAATGCTTCATCTGTTACTTTGGTGTAGTGTGGCGTGCCGTGGGTGATGTCTGTCAGTAAGAAGGTTAAAATGCTCTCAGAGTTTCAAACTTTTGGCTTAGATTAAATAAACAGTTAACACTATGTATGTATATGTTCCACTCTCAATGAAAAAATACAGGCTATCAACGGTTAATGCTGTTGGAGGTGATGATGTAATGCTGTGGGGAAAATCTTCTCGGCACAACGAAGTGACTGCTGAGCACATAACACAACGGAGATGAAATGAATAGCAATGAAGTGCTAAAATAAAAAATTATGACGGTTTAGAAACCAAATGCAAAAGATGATTCCGATAGAGAGGAACGGATTCTCATTTATTTCACTTTGCATTAAGAATCTTACTTTAATACAAGCTTGTTAATGCATAACCTAAGAAACAAAAGATCTGGTGCGTGGATCGAATGGATTCATCTTGAACATTTTTAATCTCTAAGTGACCTTTTAGCACCTTCTCAATGACTTGGTGAGTTAAAAAATATATAAATATATATATATATATTGATGAAGAGTTGCTCATAGGAGGGAAATCAGGGCCAGAGCATCCCGAGAATGCAATATGTTCCTCTGACTTTGGTATGTTGACAAAGAAACCAGCCAAGCCCCGCACACATTACCTCCCCCTCCTCGGCTGGTCCCCCACTCTGCACCCTCCCCGAATCTGAGAGGGGGTGGTTGGGGGGGGGGCACTGCAGGTCTTTGGAGTTAGGCTGAGGAATGTGGGTGATAGTTGCTAAGTGAAGGCTGCGCTGCCATCTCTGATAATTCACAGCCTCCGTGGGTGTAAGTTTCGGGCCAGCACTAAGCAGAACCTTTCACAAGACTGAGAGAGAAGCTCACGCTGAGGAAGAGCGAGAGAGAGAAGGAGAGGATGCTTGAACAACATTGAGATGTATGCAAAAATCATCACGTCTCCGTCTTCCACGAAGAACAAGGCCAACAATGAGCTCTTTTTACCTGAACGTTAAGTCACGAGACAGAACATAATACCTGTACGGACGTCACAGCAAAGCTTGTTTCCAATCTGACCATCTCGGTTAAAAAGATGAAACACGTCATATTTTCTTGCTTACAGCCAGTCTAAAGGGATTTAAAGTGTAATTTTCACATCCTCAGAGAGAGAGAGAGAGAGAGCCTTTGGTGCTCGGTTTCATTTCACTGCCTTTTGTCAACTGACTTGTCACTTAAAGAGGTCTGGATAAATAAAGTGGTGTAGTAGTAATATCGTGTGTCAGTGGGAAATTTAGTTAAGGTCATCCGTGATCTGATAGTTTTGTACACTCATGCACACAAACGCCTTGTTGTGCACCGGGTTGGGTGTGGGCTGAGTATTGTTAAGAAGGATGGGGAGCAGGATGGGGGATTAAAGGAGGGGGTGGCAGGTCACCTACTGCTGCGCCATGTGAACATACCGAGAAGAAAAGAAAGAGACGCTTGGACTTTGCACTGAAACCTTAGTTGCTTTGAGGCGGGGGTGTGGTTTGTAATGAAACTGGCTTGTGAGTGCCAGATATCAGTCTCACTGAACTGTCTGTGCGGGAGTGAAGTGTTAAGTAATTTAATTCCTTTATCTGCTCAGCACTTTTTCTTTGTTCTTGGCCTTTAAATTTGCAGTAGAAATACTGGATTTTTCTGAGTCAACACTCGCAGTAAAAACAGTTTCTGCCAAACCTGTTATCACCCTCATCTTTTCTTATATGTCTTATATTTCCATTTTTAAAAAATCAAAGTCCACCCTGTTTGCAGGCAGGTGCATGTTAAGATGGTGGGAATGGCGTGGAACTGCTCTCTCCCCCCTCAAAATCTCATAGCCCTCTGGTGTCATTCAGCTAGTAGTAACTTATTTGTATATATATTTGTACTTATACTGCTTACTAGTATTTCTATGTCATCTATGTCATCTGACTTTCTGCTTCAACTCCACTAAGTCTGAACCTCCATGTGATTCATATCTTGTCTTGATGCACGCTCAGTCATCCAGGTAAGTAAATCCCCAAAAGCTCTGATGAACAGAATCAACTTTTTGGGGTTCTTTTTTGTCAGTTTTAAAAAACAAAATTCTACTATTAAACACTGTATTATTATGGATAAAGCTCCCTAGCTTTATAATTCAGTTAATTTCCATTCACTGTTTTTAATATAGTGCTGATTTATAACAGAAGTTACCTCAAAGCGCTTTCTCGTTCTCAAGAATAAATGAACCCTTGTGGTAGCACTTGGTAACAGTGGGAAGGAAGAACACCCTTCTAACAGCACTGTAAAATGTAATATTGTGTTTAATTAAAAATATTAAATAGGCTGAACTCAATTTTTATCAATTTGTTATTAGAACTCAATTTAAATAAGTTACCAGTACTTTTTATGCAAAAATGCTGATAAACTCGATTAATTTGAGTTGTCCTAATTTAGAAAAACTAAGTAAGCTGGAAGTTTTGCTTCTCAGGGCGGAAGGATGAAAGATGTGTTTTGAAAATGCCACGTGACTGCCGTTCTCCTCCCTCCCGGATCAGTCCGCATGTTCATGGCGCCAGCATTTGTTATGGAATATATTGAGCAAACCTGGAGATATTATTGTTGTCATTGCTGTGGATCTTTACTGACTTGGTGAGTAAATGTTTACTCTTATTCAAACTGATTTTGTGGCTTCTCTTAGTTTAGCACCAGGTTTATAATCTTGCTAGCTAGTTAGTGTTAGCCTAGCGTTGCTGCTGCCGCTGGGCTCATGTTACTTAAAAATTAACACCACAGCCTTAAAAACCTTACATAAAACTACGTCGGTGAATTTTTTTGTTGATTGTTTGAAATAAATAAGTGAGATAAGAGCCCAGACAAAATTCTTTGGGAGGTGCAGCCGTTAGGGGTGGGGTGGGTGTGGGTGTGGGGGGTGGATAACGGAGCTCTCCGAAAACGTGGAAGCACTTTTGCAAATATGTGATATTTTGATAAATTAAGTAGATATTTGAGCATTATACAGCTACATTCTCGCCTGAAAATATCTTAAAAGGTTATTTTGTGACCCAGAAAGGGTCTGGTGAAAAAGAGGATCGCATTTGTCGGCCACGGTTGTCGGAGCCTGTGCGTACTTGTAAGCGCGGCAATGGCGGAGGAGCACTGCTGAAAAACGTATTACTTTTTCTGGGTCACAAAATAAACTTTTAAGATATTTTCAGGCAAGAATGTAGCTGTGTGAATTTCAAATATCTGCTCGATTTATCAAGACATCACATATTTGCAAAAATGCTCCGACGTTTTCGGAGACGTCTATTTTTTCATGCTTTGTGGCAGCTTTAGAACATCTGTGGCATCTATTAATGTCAAATCTAGCCTTTATTTAACAACATAAGCGAACTCTATGTTACAGTGATTGCACAGCCATTAAGGATCAAATCAGTTTCTGAAATATGTTCTGTTTTTTCTCCCTCTGCTTGCTTCTTACTGTCTTTGAGGCTCGGGACCAGCACTCCTGTTGTTGGACAGAAAGACATCAACTCAGTGGTAAGTATTTTGGTTTTCCAATATATTAGCAACTGTCAGTGACATTTATATTAATCAGGCTGAACTTTAATCATACTTTAGATCAGCCTGTCTTACTTATTGTTTTGTTTGTGCTTTGGTTTGGGGAAGTTGTTTCTTTACTGATCTTTTCCTGTCTTCTGTTATTAGACTTGAGATATGACTGCACTGTGCTGTTGCTGTGACTCCAGTTAATTCTGCAAGACATGCTGTGTAAGTAAACAAACAACAACAGTTTGGTCTGCACTTCTTGAAAGATCACATCCCCCAAACTTAGTTTAGAGGGTCTACACTGTATATAGTGAAGTCTGCAAGTTTTCTAACAGCAAAATTTGTTTTGTGCCCAAAATCATTTTGCACATCATTAGAATGAAAGTTATTGCCCATGTTTGCATAGACCTTTTTAAAATGATGCTTTCATGACAATATTGTGTGTTGTGTGGTGGTCACGGCTATCCAGACTGACAATTTGGGACATTGAATGTCACCTCTCCGGCGGGGAGGGAGCCTGAGATTGTCTAAATTGGAGTCTGTTTTATACCAAATGCAGAAAAAATGTTTTAAGAAAGCAATTAAGTTCATGTTCCAAAAAATATGATTGTTTGCTTGCAGGACACCAGGAGAGATGAGTCCCCCGTCACAGATGGTGTGGTCAGTGAAGATGGTCGCCTGCAGGTTCAAGCTCATTGCATCTCCAACCCACATCCACTGCCACTGTACTTAAGGGAAGTTAAAGACTTTCTTCTGCACTTACATTTGGATCACCTCGATCCATGATAGTCATTCAGGCAGTAATACCTGGACTGGAAACAAGCCATCCTTAAAATATTACAACATTCCAGCTCCTGTGTTGGAATGAAAAACGAATGTGTTGTTTAAATTAGAGACTGCACTTGTGACAGAACAATAAATATTTTATGTTGATTATATAAATAGTGTAAGTACAAAACAAACTTGTGGTAGGCCTAAACTTATTTTCAGAATAATTACATCTAAGACTTTGTTTCGTTGTAAGATTATAACAGTGATGGCAATATCATTTTTATTCAGCAGAACAGTGTCCAGTATGTTGGCTGTTGTACTTTGTTGTGTTTGAAAATAAAAGTTGTGCTCATTTTAACATCATTACAAAAGTGTTGTTAATTATTTTTAATGATATTCATGGTACCACAAATTGTTTTTTCATTTAGTTGAACTTGAAATGTTTGTCAGTAGGTAAACAATTAGTATTGTCAGAAAGTCAGAAATATCAAGTTATTCTTAATACTGCAGACTTGCAATGTATAAGTTGTCCTAACAGTCATCCTAAGTAAGCTTTACTTAGTTTTTTTGAGGCAACGAGTTTCCATAATTTTTTTGAGTTCTGGGAACTAACACGGCTGTGTACATTTTGAGTAGGGTGTACTCAAAATGAGTAAGTTGCCCTAACTTGGTCATCTTACGTAAACTTGATCCAATTTTTTTGAGTTCTGGGAACAAATGAGCTTGTACAGAGTACTCAAAATAAATACGTTGTCCTAACTTAGTCATTTTTAGCTAAGCTTTACTCAATTTTTTTGAGGCAACGAGTTTCCATAATTTTTTTGAGTTCTGGGAACTAATTAGATTTTACAGTGAGGAAGGGGGAGGGGAGTACAGATAGACAAGGACAAAAAACAAACTATGGGAGAGGGAATACAAAACTTCATGCACGGAAACGCATAAAAGATGGAAGTGGAGAAGAAATTTTAAGTGCCCGAGCCAAAAGCAGCATAAGTAAGGAATAATTCATGTTCCCCTGATCCAGCTCTGACTATAAGCTTTATCAAAAAGGAAAGATTTAAGGTCTGTTTTAAAACTAGGGAGGGTGTCTGTCCTCTGGATCCAAACTGGGAACTGGTTTCACTGGAGAGGAGCCTTATAGCTGAAGGCTCTGCCTCCCATTCTGCTTCTAGGAACCACAACTGACCCCGCAATCTCTGAGAGTGACTGGGAGTGAAGTGCTCTGTAGGGATAATATGTCCCAGTGGAGTATCCCTCCCCCCTCGCCTTATTCTGGGTGTCCCCTGTGTCACCCCATTTAAGAAAAAAAAAAAAAAAATCCTGGAATCTCCTGGTAACATTTTAAGGGGCCCTTGAATGACAAGGAGGGGAGGCTCTGCTGCACATTTCATTCATCCACAGTTCATTTCACTTTTCTAAATATTTTTTAATCAAACTAAAACTTCTTAACACAGACGAATGCGGCTGAATTGTTACAGTCGCCTCGGCAAAGGTTAAAATACTATAAACCAGCATAAAAATGACGGCTGCCGACACAAACCACCGTCGCTTAAACCGACACATAACAAACACTCACTAAATGTGTTTGATTTGTGCGTCTTTCCTGTGTGGTTCCTTTTTATTTGGCATCGAAAGTTCAAGGACCCTTGCTCTGTTTTCTTTTTCTGTTCTTCGCCGCCTCTTGAGGAATTTTATCAGGCTTTTAAAGGGTAAATACTCCCCCATATTCATGAGCTATTCTTTAACTTTCTAATTTGTGGATTTAAAGTGTTTTTCATTAATAACAACTTCCTGCTACAGTGAAATAAACCAAAGTTGAAGCTAAAAAAAAACATTTTAATGCCTCGTAGAGATGTGTGTGCAGCTGAGCAGCTACAAGAGATCCCTTTCCCTGGATTTGTAACCGTGTGATCAATTGCTAATGTAAAAATATGCCGTTCTGATGCACTAAATTTGATTTAGTCTCATTGGACACTTTCAAACATGTCATTTGTCCGTATTGTCACGCATTTCTCTCTCCTCTTTAAAGAACACTCTTTTTCAGTCTGAAAAGGGGCCCGATGGCCTTAAAAGTCAATGTTTATAGGCTCGCTGTCAGGACCGCAGACTTCCTGTTAAAGTAAATGGCCGCCGTGCTGAACCCATCATAAAAGGATGAGAGAAATTATAAATACATTTTCTGGATATTCCATTAGCCCACTACCCCCCCCCCCCCCCCCCCCCCCCCCCTCTTATTCTCGCCTGCTCGCAGCTTCGGAGCTTCGCTTTGATTGGACGAGAAGAAAAGGTGTAGCGTTGCTGTTGTGACAAATGCTTACACATACAGCACAAGTGAAGACACAAATGTAGCACTTAATTTGTTTAGTGTGTGTGTTTAATTTTAGCCTTGCTGGCTGCGTGGCTCTGGGGACGGAAATGCGAGCAGCTTTTGATTGGATTTCCATGACATTTTGTACAAACATTCATGATCCCCAGAGGACGACTCCTACTGACTTGCTGAGAGGCTGCAGTTGAAATGCTTAGTGCAACTAATTTTAATCATAATTATGAGCCATCATCTTAGCAGAGACAGCAGTTCTTACTTTTCTTTAGTAATTAAGGAGGTTTGTAACCATATTCACTTTTGCTTTTTGTCTTTCATTTTCAATATAAGTGAATTTAAGCTTATTTTTTAAAAGATTTAAAAGATGAAAGTCTTTCTTTATCAGCTATATGTCCAACTTGTAACTGAAGCCATTTGATGTTTACATGAGAGAATTATTCAAACTTAAGAGCATTAGTTTTTACAGATGTTCTGACATCAGTAGATCTTTAATATTGTTCTGCACTGTTTTCTGCATTTTTCCAAAATTTTATAGCCGTATTTGATATTTATTTAATTAAGTACCGCTGGATCATAGCAAAAAATCTACTTTTATAATAAATAAATATAAACTTAATCAAAAATATTTTTTTTAATCTAAATTTCTCAGCTCATGATGACAAAGTTCAGCAGTTTTAGATTATTACTGATAAATAATTACGCAGTCTTTTTTTATTTACATATTAACTCTGGAGGTGTTTCGTGAGAGCAACACCCTGCTTGTTTTGTACTAAGGTGGTTATTGATTCAGCAATGCATCCATACAGCCATGCTGATCATTTATTGATTATACCCTCGTTTCTTTCTAAGCTGATGGGGGCTTTCTGTGACTAAGTGCATTTTAATCTATGCTGCAGAATAGCCAGTGTTACTGCTGTTTTGGCTTTCCTGTGTAGATCTGAGCAGCTCTTACATAATGCCATTTTGATATCCAGGGATTAGGCTGAGGTCCTCTCCACAGACTGGCCGGCTGCTTCCATCATGTCACCCACGGGAAAATGACAACTGCTTTTATGGCAAAAACAAGACTATATGACGTTCCAGTGACGCGATACATTTCGGTCTTCACAAACCGAATATAACGTTTTTAGCGGGCTGTAAGCAGAGCTGGTAATTCAGTCCAGTTGTGAATCTCACCTGCTGATGCTTAGTGGCGAGATTATAATGGCGCCGGATTAAACTGGGAAAAGTGACGCCCTTAGATAAATGAGGGTGTTGTTGAACTTAGAGGACACGAGCAGGTGTGGTGGCCTTTTACAGGTAGCAGGTAAACGCTGCCAAGCAGAGCTGCTAAAGAGGTGGAGTGCTGTTGCGTAAACACAGGACTTTACTGTGTACTCTGTAAACCCACTAGCCTGTGCCCTCTTGAGAAAAGCAAGCAATTAGTTTGAAGGCTGCAAGCTCAGACGCTTGGAGTGCGATGCGGACGTTAAATGAATCTCAACAGATAAATACTGCAGCTCATTAAATATTGGAAAGAAGACCCGCTCGCATGTAGAGAAGTCTCAGCTGCACCCACGTTCAGACCGACAGGCCGCTCACACCTGCAGACATGCATCGTGCTGCAGGTTTCACTTTTGTCTCATGCCTGTTTTTGCTTGAACAGTGAGAGTAATGTAAACAGAGCCGAGCGCTCTGAGCCATCTGCCTAATGTCACTGTGGCCCATATCTGTCCTCTCCCTCCCTCCCTCTCTTACTCGGACTCTTCTTATTCCTGTCATCCACACATTGTCTTTTTCCTTCCTCATGCCGCTTCTGTTTTTACCACTAATTTCCTTCCTCCCCTCAACATCTGTCATTCTTCAGTTTTATCTGCGTTATCCATTATGTGCTTTCTTTCTTTCTCTTTTTTTTTGTTTTGTTTTGCCCCGCCCCATGTTTACTTTCTTTTTAAACTTCTGTCCCCATTACCCATCTGCTTCTATTCTCATGTCTGTGATGCTCTGTAAACTATGTCACCTTGGCTTACTTTAATCCTCTGCTGCTATTCTTAGAATTACTTTCCAGCTGCAATATATATATATATATACATATATATATATATATATATATATATATATATATATATATATATATATATATATATATATATATATATATATATATATATATATATATATATATATATATATATATATATATGCAAACTCTCTACTTAAGCATGATTCTTTTGATCAGTGTTGGGACAGTAGGAAGGCTGTTCTTTTTTTTTAGCAAGTACTCTCAATTTGTGCACTTAAATAAAAATTAAATTAAAAAAATAAGAAATCAAATTTTTTAAAAATCATAAAGCCGCAATAAAAGAAATGCACAAACACACAACGTGCAGAATGTTTAAAGAAACCAGTGACGCTTCAGAAATTAGGATAGAAATCAAAACCACTCATGAGGAGGAACAGTCGATCCTGTCTGAGGATGGGATTAAAAAATATTTTATAATTTTGGAAAACGAGATTGAAGATTCCCAGCATTAACTTTAAAGTACCGTTTCCACATGTGAGCGACTCTAGTCTATTAAGCTGCAAAGGTTGAGTTATCTGGCTGTACCTTTAAAGGTTCTATTTTTTTGGGGGGGGGGCTTTTAGACGTTATTGTGTTAGGACAGTGGAGAGGAGACAGAACAGGGAAGGCACAGAGTGAACGGCCTCGGGGCAGATTCAAACCCAAGCCTTACGTCATATGGGTCACCTGCTCAACTCAGTGAGCTAAATGGACACCCTAAAGGCACTACTTAACATTAAAGGATAACAAGTTCTTGCAGAAATGTGTTTTCAGACTCTTTTAACCTTTACTTAACCAGCAAGTGAAAGTCTTGAGATTAAGAATCTCTTTTGGGTTACCAAGTCTGAGATTAACCAAACAAATTCTAAATCACCTCGTGCTGTGAAGCAGCATTTCCAAAACCGAGCCACGTGTCATGACAGGACTAAGGTGCTCGTTGTACAGCATTAACCTAGTCTTAGCCTTGTTGTAAGTCAGGTAATGTAAAATCTCTCAATTTACTTTCAATAATATGTGCTCACTGATGAATACAGACATTCAAAGAATCTGGAAACAATCCACTGAGATGCATGCCACACCTGAGTATAAACTATAAAGCATATAAAATATTTTAGCTGACTGTACTGATGTCAGTATCAACAACTATACTAAGCACAATAGTATTTATAAATTTTAGTCTAAGAGAGCATGGTGGTAGGTCTCTGAATCCCCAAGTCAGCATTCCAAACCTCAGTAATGGCTGCTTCTGGCTTCTAACCCTTATCTTAACTTTATAACACAAAATGTCTTGTTGTGGTTTTACAGTTTCCATCATTTACATCATTTACATCTTCTGCTTATCAAATTCAGGGCTCTGTTCAGGGTCAATCCCGAACAGGTTGCGAGCCTCTCGCAGGGAAAATGACTAACACCGAGACATGAAACACTCTACTCAATGACAGAGGGGTAGCAACACAAAAGGCAGGAGTAACTAAAAACACAAAGAAACAACAAAACCAACAATTAAAACGGAGACCATGACAACACGGGACTCAGGAGCGCCTAAATTCTTGAACTGTTTTCCAAAAATACCTAACAGTGCACAAAGGTTTGCTGACTTCTATTATGTTTTGTTTTTAAACAAGCTTTTAATAAGGAATCTTTTATGTGTTTGCATAGATAAAATAAAGAACAGGGTCAAAGTAAGTGTAAAATAGCTATTACATAGTTGAAGAAAAGTGCTGTCTTTGCTCTTTCATTGTCTTGTTTTGTCTGTTTTCAGCATTACCTGAAGCACAAAGTACCTCTGTGTATTTCCATTTCCACCCAGAAGATGTCAGTGTGTGATACACTTGGTGACAGAAAGACACTAAGCAGAAGGACTGGAAAGCAGGTTTCCGTGTTAAAAACCGCTGGGTGACATAGACAAAATATTTTGGATTGAAGTTTCCACTTTACAGGCCTGAAATCTGTTTCTTTGCTCCTGTTGATATTTGATGCAGGATGTATCATCTCTGGGTTTCCTTCTGGTGCACAGACAACCTTTGTTACTGTCCAAGTGTATCCTCTACCGTGAGAGGCGTCACGTTTAAGCTGTAAACAAGAGCACATCTCTGAAGGAAGTGGTCTTATGTGGGGTCAGCAGCAATCCCCATGATGCGTTTGGGGACATTTGTGTTATTTTTTTGGGATACTGGGGGTTATCCCATGGCAGCAGTGCTTCAAACCACAAACACTTCATAATAAGATAGCAGCACACAGCCAAGCTGCAAATATTAAGTGGTCAGTGGGCTGTGAGGGGTAGAGGGGACAACAAATCCCACAATCAGAACCATTTCCTGTCAGGAAGTGTGTGTGTGTGTGTGTGTGTGTGTGGACGGGTATTAACATCTTCATGGGGACCAAAAATTGGTAGTTTACTATACTTGTGGGGACAAACAGCCCTTGTGGGGACCAAAATCCCGGTCCCCACGAGTTTGAAGGCATTTTTGAGCCTCAAAATGTGGTTTTAGTGTCAGGGTTACAATTAGGTTATGGTTAGGTTTAGGGTAAGGGTCAGGGTTAGGCATTCATTTTTGATGGTTAGGGTTAGGGTAAGGGGCTAGGGAAAGCATTGTGTCAATGAAATGTCCCCACAAGGATATAAATACACACATGTGTGTGTGTGTGTGTGTGTGTGTGTGTGTGTGTGTGTGTGTGTGTGTGTGTGTGTGTGTGTGTGTGTGTGTGTGTGTGTTACTAGTTTTGGAGAAATGGACAATTATGTTTCTGTTTTTAATTTTAGGGATTGATTTAAAAATAAATATATATGAAATGAATATAAATATTCAGAAGAAGCAGTCTTCTAATCTGTGTAAGTCCTAGTTCATATTTGGTCTGAATTTGCACCATGTAATGTTTATTCTGTTTTTTAATAAATGTTACATGGTGGCAGAGGATGACTTTTCCAGGCATCTGTACAGAGATTGGATTTTGACTATCCAAAGGCTTATTCAAATAGTCTGATCATGATTATGAGAAACATCATTTAAATGTGGACATACAGGAACAACATAATGATGCCTTTATTCCAGTAATACTAGTCTGTTTACCTGCAGAGTGGTTGCTGCGTAGCAGTTTGATCACAATCATTTCGCAACCAAATAAACTGTCGATCAAATGTTATGTTAAAAAAACAGACGTGTGCTTCCATTGGCCAGGTTGAAGAGTACCACTTAGATTTCATTTAGACCTCTAATCAGCAGGCATTTGCTCAGAGGATTTATGTTACAGATTACAGATTTCCTGGACTATATTCCATCTGTGATCTGCGCTATGAGTATTTGTGATCTATTTATGCTACAGTCGCACTAATGAAAACGGTGCTTGGAGACCACAACACAACCACAATTATTTCAACCATTAATATGTGACCTTGTCACCTTTAAAGAGTCTTTAAAGAGCATGTCTACAACAACTTGCAGTCAGCTGCCGTCTTCAGAGGGACTTTGATGTGTGAAGACTAAGATACGATGGAGTCAATCTGCTATTATTTTGTGATTGAACGAGGTTCAGTTGGTAGTAACATGCAATCTGTTTGTGATAATATTGCAAATAACTGACAGATTGGTGAAAATAGCAAATCGGTTAACGTCTACATACACAGAAATTTGATTTAAGTACTCGCATTCAGAGTCGAATCAGAACCTTAAACATCTGAAACAGAAGCTCTGAACTTCCTCCACAAACAGCGATGTAATTGCTGCAGACTGACGGTTCAACTGCAAAATGATGCGCTCTGAAACCTCGCTCTCACATAGGACCAGAATACACCAGGTACGGGGTGCAGAGACGGACTCAGATTGTTTATGTGTGATTGTGTTAGCAATCTATTGTCATCAACTAAACACTGATAATTTCAACCCTTAGCCAATCTTGTTATTTTAGTTATATTCATATGTTGGGAATAAAAAAAGTCAACCAGTCTGTCTAAAATTAGTTCAGTCAAACCAAGGGGTCAACCAAGGGGACAGGTTGTGTCCCACCAGGAAACCTGTGTAACTGATTTGAGCTAAAAAGTGGTCGCCCAGAGGCAACCGGTTTATTGTTACTTGCAAAAAAACATTGAGGGTTTTACCATCCATCACAAGAAGGTTGGTGTTTTTATTGAGGCTTTAGGGGCACAAGAACTTCTAAGAATCTTAGAATAATAGCTGTATGGACGTGTAGCCCTGACAATCAATCACATGCAGATCACATGCCACACCGCAGCAGATTAAAAACAACCACCATCCACTAAAAAGAAGTAAGATCACTGTATTGCGCTGGCTCAATACTAAGGAAGTATAATTGTCTTGATGCATTCTCAATCATCCAGGAAAGTAAATCTCCAAAAGTTGATTCTGTTCATCTGGACGTAGCGTTTTGTGGGAGAAACGTTTCGTCACTCATCCAAGTGACTTCTTCAGTCTCAGCTGACTGCAGGTTTCCCCAAATCTTATAAACAGTACATTTGCATAATGACTGAAACCAGCCCACTGAAGGAACAATGGGCTGGGAGGTCAGTTCCGTGATCTTAATTATGCAAATTCTCATGACCATTGATCAACAACCACTGACCAAAACCCACTGATCAAAGACCACTGATCAATGGCCATGAGTACCATTCACAGAGAGTTGGGGAATGGCTGCAATCACAGCATTGTAAGATGGCGAAAGGTGTACCCTTAGGCCCCCTCCTCGATTCAGAGATGGTCTTTCCCTTTTCACGTAAATGGCTTCCTTGACTCCGCGCTCAAACCAGCGTTCTTCCCTGTCCAAGATGTGTACATCCTCATCATTGAAAGAGTGTCCACTGGCCTGTAGATGTAAATAGACTGCAGAGTCCTGGCCTGACGAGGTAGCTCTTCTGTGTTGTGCCATCCGCTTCGCCAGAGGTTGTTTGGTTTCCCCGATGTATAAATCCTGGCAATCCTCCTGGCACTTAACAGCGTACACTATGTTGCTCTGTTTGTGTCGGGGGACCCGATCCTTGGGGTGGACCAATTTTTGGCGCAGCGTGTTTTGGGGTTTAAAAGCCACAGAGACCCGGTGTTTAGAAAAAATGCGTCTCAACTGCTCCGATACTCCTGACACATATGGGATCACTACAGGTTTTCGCTTGGGCAGCGGTTGTCCTTCTCTCCTGGATCGACTGGAGCTTTCTTTAGGTGCCTTTCCCGCTTTGACAAAAGTCAAAAATTGCTCTGTTCCCCCTGGGCTTCTGCTTAGGTCACATGACCCGAGAGTTCGGACAGGAGTGTAGGGGTAAAGTAAAGTCAGAGATGACTCTAAAAAGCACAGGTAGCTAGTGAAGCGAAGCCAGAATGAAACATGATGCTCTGGCTTCGTTTGATTTTTAACTATGTGTTTTTTAACTATGTGTTAATATTTTTGTTCAGGTCCTCTGGTTGCACTTGGCCTGCTGTTTTTATCTGTCCTGCAGCAAACCTGAGAATAGTACACAACATGCTTTTTTTGTTTGAAGTATTTGCCTCTATAGTACTTAATTTGTTGTTTTACTGTTTATTTGAGACTGAATAGCTGACAGAAAACAGCCAGCATTTTATTAAATCAGCATTGGCTCTAACAGGATGTGAGTGTTTCTGTTACTTCCTGAAGCCTGCTGGAAACCATCTGTCTTGACTCGATTTTGGTCGGCAAAGCTTCAAACCGGCCGTCTGTGATTTAGGACTTTTATTTTTGGACTGACGATGGAATATTTTACCAAGTTTCTCTCACACACGGCCCACAGTGTAAAGGCGCCTTAATGCACAAACAGTCTTGAGACAAACAGAGAACTGAAATGTCAGAATGACAAAAAAGGTAAACAGCAGAATGAAACTCACACCGCTTGTGTCGTAGTTTCACCCTTACAATGAGTGTAACACAAACCCTGTCATCAGTTATCGTTTTGTGTCCTTTTATGGAAGGATTACAAGTGAAGTTGAACACCTGTATCTCTGAGTCTGTTTGCATCACTGCCACTACTGTTACAAAGATTAAAGAACCTAATACAGACCGTTTTCTAGCAGTAAAAGCTGCGTTGCTAGTGCATGTTTGATTATTCCTCTTCCTTCTTCTTTTCTACTGCTTTATAATCTCTTTTCCCCCCATTCACTCTCTCCAGGTGAGTGCTAATGTCCTGATCTTCCTGTGCACCAACATCATTGGCATCTGTACCCACTACCCTGCCGAGGTTTCCCAGAGACAAGCCTTCCAGGAGACCAGAGGATACATTCAGGCCCGGCTTCATCTGCAGAGGGAGAATCAACAACAGGTAAACCTGCACACACAATTCTGTCTCCCAGCACTTATTTGTAACAGAACACAAAGAGTCTCTCTGCAATGTCAGTGTTTAATGACTAGAAATGAACATAAATACTTAGAACAGTTTTTTAAAATATTTTTTATCTTTTTGATCTTGATGTTGCGACATTTAGCGACACTCCTAATTCATGGTGGTTGCTTTCTCCAAGACGCTGGAAACACCTTTGACTCATTTTTATCATCAGGAGTTTATCTACATTCTATATAACGCCCTCATTTTACTTGGAACAGTATCACTTACACAAGCACGTCCTCCAGGAAAAAGAACATCAGATGTACACGAGTACATTTATGAGTACATATACCTGCATGTGAACCTTTGCTGATTCCTGGTCTGGCTGTTGATGAGCTCTTTTGGTGTGGAGGAGGGCTCGCCACCAACACCACCATACTCAAACAGTTTCATTATTGAAAGCAATGATGTTTTGACTCTTTCTGAAAGTGTACGGGCTGCACAATCCATTTATTTCTTCTTTTTGTAAAGATGTATGTCAGTTAAAGTGAACTATCTGTGGTTCAGTATGAAGCAGCAACAAAAACTAGAGACTGAGACAAGAGTTGTTTGAAACAGTTGTTATGTTTAAATTAATAAATGGCTTTAAATTCACTCATACCATGAATAACATTTGAGCGAAGAGTATGATGAGATGTAGCAGGAAGTTGAGGCCCTCTTAAGCCAGCCAAGGCTTTATCAACAATGGAGGAGGGCTGAAGAGAGGCATAACAAGCAATAGACTGTAAAGGCATGACAGTGGTACGTTCTAGTGGCTTTTTTATTCTAAACCCAAGAATTGGCACCATCTCACAGCACAGTGTCCATAAAATGAAGCAACAGGCATATGAGATCAGCATCAATAGACCAACCCAGAAAACAGGGTATCAATAAATACACGCTCAGTGCTGACATCCATTTCCTGTGTGGTGCTCCGACAGAATCCTGGGTCCTACAAAAGACATCTTTATATAAAACTATATAAAGAAATATATGTATATCTATCTAAGGCTAATCAAATGATTCACTTCTAACTTGGGAAAATTTTCACTATCAAAACACAATGCAAATCTGTCCATTAATCTTCGTGTTCTCCTGCCAATAGACAAACTGAATTAATGAAATAAGTAACTTCCTCAAACAAATGTAGTTTTTAGCTCATGCTAATGAAACCAGAGGACTAAAAAGCATATTTTTGTCTCTCAAATGGATTGGATAAGTATTTTCAGCTGCTGACAGGATGTTCCTCCATGAACGATGGAAAGAAAAATGCAGACATGTTCATGATAATGAAAGGAAAGGGCACCCTTTTATTTTGGATAGTTTAAGGATAACATCTGGGGCGCAGAAAAGTGCAGCATATCAGGCTCTGGATGCACTGACAACACTTGTTAGACAAATCAGAAAAAACACGTCCTGTCTGCCTAAATCTGGACTTCTACAGCAGCACAAACACACAGAGCTAATCACTCTAAGATATGAGTTCTAAATGTCTCTGTAAATAATGGGATAATAAGAACACAGGCGCAAACACATATATAGAAAAGTAACCACAAAATTGTGACTGACAAGATCTGCATTTCCTTGTTTCTTTTTTGTGATTTCCAGGAACGTCTGTTGCTTTCAGTGTTGCCGAGGCATGTTGCCATGGAGATGAAGGCTGACATCAATGCCAAGAAGGAAGACATGATGTTTCATAAGATCTATATCCAGAAACACGACAATGTCAGGTCAGCTGGGGCGTGTGGCCTCAACACCTAACGTAACATTTAACCCATGAATTCAGATTCCAGCTACTAAATCGTCTTTCTTTTCTATAATCGTTGTAAGAGAGATCATATCGTGATACACTGAAAAACATGTGACATTGTAAAGCATAAAAAAGCCTGTTAGGATTTTGTTAATCCCATAAAATGAAGAGAAAATAACAAAATCATACCATAAATTCATCCTAAGAATGGCTAACTCACATTGGTGCACACATAAACACACACATGTTTGAGCGCGCTCACAGAGTCAGAAGACGGTAGAGTGGTTTGGCAGAGTGGAGGCTAATTAACACTAGTGAGGGAATACTTAATCACCAGCAGCCAAGATAAGATAATCCCCAAAGATGGAAAGCTTCAGCACACATTCAATTACAGCACTGAGCAAACACGGTGCACTCGGTCCCTCACACACACACACACGCGCGCACGCACATACGCACACACAGATGCTTTAAGGTCAAACACCCTTCCTCTCTCAAGGTCATCTGCCCTGATAGTAACATAATGCAATAGTATATCGCTGTGGTGTAGCTAAATCAAACTGAGTCAGCTTCATAGGTTTTTATCTCTCATGATCGAGGATTAACTGTGTTTTGTTTTTGCTCCTCTTCATCTCGTCCTCAGTATTCTGTTTGCAGACATCGAGGGTTTCACCAGCCTGGCGTCTCAGTGCACGGCTCAGGAGCTGGTCATGACACTAAACGAGCTCTTTGCCCGTTTTGACAAACTGGCGTCGGTAAGCAGTCTTCCATTACTTGTGTCTGTTTATAAACGAAGTAGTTTGGCAGTTTAAGGGGTTGTTTCAGAGTGTTGATAGTGGATTATTTTTTTTATCTTTTGCTGTTTCTTCTGTTTCTTTGTTTTAAGTTTAAAAGCAGGTGAGAAGTATGAAGTGCTTCCTGTATGGATATGTGTTTTTATTTATGTTTTTATCTTGTCCTGTTGTCTTTTCTTCCTCAGGAGAATCACTGTCTCCGTATTAAAATTCTGGGTGATTGTTACTACTGCGTGTCCGGGCTGCCTGAACCCCGGGCTGACCACGCCCACTGCTGCGTGGAGATGGGTGTTGACATGATAGAGGCCATCTCGTGAGTAAAAACAGTGTATACATGCACCTGTGTGTGGTGTTTGTTTCGGTGTTGTTTACTGTGTTTTGCATATTCCTCCCGCTGCTGATGAGACACTCGTGTGTGTGTGTGTGTGTGTGTGTGTGTTTCTGTTTTCCAGGCTGGTGCGTGAGGTGACGGGGGTCAACGTTAACATGCGCGTCGGCATTCACAGTGGCCGTGTGCACTGCGGCGTGCTGGGACTCAGGAAGTGGCAGTTTGATGTGTGGTCCAATGATGTCACGCTGGCCAATCACATGGAGGCGGGAGGCAAAGCAGGGTAAGAGCGAGAGAAGCATTTACAGTTTGTAAAAACTATCACAGTGTTTTAAGAGCTCCAAATCCACGGTCACTTACTGCGATCATTTTTTTCCCCTTTGTTTTGATGTTTTTAAATTGTGTCTGCTTCAAAAATAATTTGTTGCTGTCTGGAATTCATATTTTTCCGTGGTGGTACAGTTCGTACTGATGTCGGAGGTTGTTAAAAGCTCTCCTGTTATGAAAATATTATATTTGAACTTCAAGAAGTACAAGTGATGAGGCCATTTTGCGACTTGACTTGAAAAGCTTTCTGCGCTCTTGAACGTTGTTTTGCAACAAATTAAAAAGAAATTGTTTCATTCATTTCTAACATGTTCCTGACTTATGTTCAGCAACAGTTCTGGAGCTATTTATATATGCCTGCTGTGCCCCTGTGTATGCCTTTAATGTGAAAAACAAAACAAAAAAATAAACACCCCACATAAAGCCACTTCCTGGTCTTTTTGTCCCTGCCAGGCGGATCCACATCACAAAGGCCACGTTGCAGTATCTGAATGGGGACTATGAGGTGGAGCCAGGTTTTGGAGGTGAGAGGAATGCGTATCTGAAGGAGAACAGCATTGAGACATTCCTGGTCCTTGGCTGCAGCCAAAAACGGGTTAGTACACAAACATACACACAAATATAAGAGGTGTAGGCGGGGAAATCTTCACCAAATTGAGACATCGGTCAGAGTTTTCTAGCTGAACCTGAAAAAAAAACCACCAGAAAGGGACCAACAAAAAGGATGCCACACACTACAAATATACATAGAGATCAGATGAGAATGCAACTGCCATGACAGTATTGCCATTAAGAAAACAGAATCAAGAACATAAATAAAATACATAAACAAAATTCAACATCCTATTGGGTTGAGGAAAAAGTGGAGGTCACTGCTTGTGACAGTTCATTTGGTATCGCTGAAGACAAGGCCCCCATCTCCTGTTAGATTTACCCTGAATATCTGTTTTATACTTATGCATTTCTTCCGTCTGTATAGCAAATAACACCACTTTAAATCTCCATATACCTTTGCATATTAAATTAGACTTTAAGGTTTCTATGGAGCATCAAAAAATCACCAAGCTATGGTCCATTCCATCTGGAGAACATGCCAGTTGTGTAAGGCCAAAATATAAATACTAAAAGAAGAGTCGTACTGTATATGTGTCAACATGACGGGGATTTCACAGAGTAACAAGAAAGTAAAGTAACGAGTAAGAAAATGAGAAAAAAAGTCATGAGTAATGTGTAATACATGCTCATTTGGAAGACCGTATTTGGTACAAAGGAAATGATGCTCGTCTGTAACACATCTGCCAGAGTCATAGTCTGCATCTACCTGCATCTAACACCTCATCCAGCTGACCAGGCATAAAAGAATGGTTATGCCATAGTGGGACATGTAAGCAGACACTAGGAGCTTCGCATTGATACTTTTATCCAGGTCGGTATTTGCAGGGAATTTCTTAACAAAAAAAATTAATTTGTCTGTGATTGCAGCTCTGGAGAATAACAGAGAGTAAGAGGATGCATTTTTAACAACTGAGGTCTCGAGGAGTACCCACAGGGGGTATCTTCATTGTTTGCATCACTGGATTGGTCTATCCACTTCCAATAAACAAAGGCTCTTGAATTGGCTGCCCAGTAATAGAGTCTCAGGAAGAAGCCCGAGGCCTCCCACCCTAGTGGACTTGTGTAGATGGGCCTTAGACTTTCAGTGTGACTTGTAGCCACAAGTAGGTAAAGTAGTAAAGTCAGTAAACTCACCATTTTAATAGGGTTCACCCTGACAGTCATAGTTAAAGGCGGCACTCTCCAACGTTCGATAGTGGCTCTGAGTTTGTTGACTAATTCCATGAAATTAAACTTCAAGAGTAAAAAAAATCATCTGCTTGTCTAAATGGCAAGGTTTTCAGAAAGTCTAATGAAAGTTATGAATGTTAAGGGCATAATTTGACCAGATAAATTTAATAGATACAGTGAGAATACCATTCCACTGACAAACTGGGAGTTTTGTTGCTTTAGCAGGCGATCAGTCCAAAGAAAACAGGCCTGTCTTCTAAAGCCAAAAGAAGGGTTGGTGGGAGTGTGTTGCTTCAGGTGTTGCTGAAATATGAAATATAATCCAGGAAGTACAGCAGCTGTAAAAACAGCAACCTCTTTGGAAAAAAAAAAAAAAAAGGAAAATCCTCCTGCTAATCCAAGAGGAACATGTAAGATGACATAGGATAAAATATAGTGGGGAATTCTGGCTAAAACATTACATAACCTGTATAACAGCTCAAATTGAGTAAAATACAATAAGAAAGGACAAAATAGCTCGATAAGATGAAACATTATACAAAAAAAGAACACAATTAAATATGGCCACAGTTTGGATTTCCCCTGATATTTATAGTCTCAAAATCAAAAAGCGCAAGCAAACACGTCCCTTCACCAAACGCCTACTTTCAGCTTCTCTTCTTTCCACATCGTATTCATGAGCACAGGATTACATCCGTCCACTTTCTTCCATTTATCCAACCTAAGATCATGGTGGACTGGAGGCTGTGCCAGCGGTCTTATGGCAAGAGGCAGGATACACCCACCAGTCTGTCGCAGGGCGAAAATAGAGACAGTCTACCAGTTACTCTCGCATTCACACCTACAATCAATTTAGATTTGCCAGTGAAGCTAACCTGCATCTCTCTAAATCCTAATTTGAACATGAATATTAACTTTTGCTTAAAACAATGAAGTATTGCCAATTTAAAAAGTATTAAAATATTACATTGGAAACACTGAATATGAAATAAACACAATTCCACTAATTAAAAAATGCATTTAGGCTCCTACGGTGTCTTCAGACTGTGAGAGGAAGACAGAGTACCAGGGGAGAGAACATGCAAACGATGGTTTGAAACCCAGAACCTTCTCCCTGTGAGGCGACACAGCTAATCACCGAGTCATCATACCTGTTATAAAGCATTTATTATTATAACATAAATCAGCAGATAAGAGTTAAGTGTAAGAGCAGGTTACACTTATCTTAACAGTAGGATGTTAATTATTTTTTCCCAGTTGTGCTGGCAAAAAAAATGAAGTGCTTAATAAAATGATTCATTTCAAAAGTTTTTATATTTCTGAACTACTTTAAAGTACAAAGGTATTGAAGCACATTGGCGATATAACAGATAGTGAAGATGTAATAGTTATTGAAGGAAACAGAGCTGAAAAAGCATAATTTGTGAATGAAGTCCCCTTGAAGATCCCGAGCTGCCTCGTGGGAAAATTGAAAGCCAGAATTTAAACAAACCCTCAGTCACACATTTTGCCGTTCTCCATGTTGTGTTGCACGAGAACAGTTGGTCAAGCCTTCGTGTTGTTCTCTCCGAGCAGAAGGAGGAGAAGGCGATGATGGCGAAGATGCAGCGGACAAGAGCCAACTCTAATGAGGGGCTGATGCCACGCTGGGTTCCCGACAGAACCTTCACCAGGACCAAAGACTCCAAAGTCTTCAGACAAATGGTGAGACTCGACATCGACGCGCTGCTTCACAGCGACAGAGCGGCGCTGCAGCTTTTCTGCCAGAACCATAATTTTGTCTGCTCTCTTTCTTCTCCAGGGGATTGATGAAACCTCCAGTAAAGACAAGTAAGCACGGACTCTGACGCACCACTTTGCCTGATTGGGTTACCCCTGTTATCGCCTGCTCAGTCTGTGCCTCTTCTTTTTGCAGCCGTGGCGTTCAGGAAGCCATGAACCCAGAGGACGAGGTGGATGAGTTTCTGGGACGGGCCATTGACGCTCGCAGCATCGACCAGCTAAGAAAAGACCACGTTAAGAAGTTTCTACTCACCTTCCAGACTTCCAGTCTGGAGAAAAAGGTTAAAACTGTGATGCCTCATTATTGCCTAAAGCTCTTTATCTTAAATATCAGCCATGTGTGGAAAAGTCTACTCCTATTATTTATGATTTCTTCTTTTTTTTGTGCAGTATTCCAAGAAGGTGGACGATCGTTTTGGAGGCTATGTTGCCTGTACTCTGCTGGTATTCTGCTTCATATCCTTCATACAGATTGTTATTTTTCCACAGTGAGTATTTCACCCATTCCCATAATGCTCTACTGCGAATGCTTCTGTGTATAACCCCTTCAAGGGGACCCGTTAGGCTCATTTGTAGCTATTCTTGGTCTCTGTGAGAGTAGCTTTGCATGAGTCACAGCTGAAATGATTTCTCTGTCCTTTTACAGAGAAGATTGATTGAAAGAAAAAAATCTCACAATCCCAATGATGTAAAACATTTTAAGATATTAATATGAGAGCAGAGTTGTGATACTGAACTTGCTGAAATAATACAGCATGTGCTGCACAACGACCTGAAGGTATTTTCTTGCTTGAGGTTTGGTTCAAATAAACAAAACAAAACAAAAACAAACATGCTGATGTGATTTATGAGATCTGATCTCGTTCGTATTTTTACTTTAACCTCCTAGGACCTGGCGTCCACATATGTGGACATCACATTTTGGGTTGTCTAGACCAAAATACAAAATTTTGCTCTACAAGGGCCTGATATTCATGTACAAGGACATGATACTGCCACTGCTCCATCAAAAATTAAAACGAATGTCCTCATATATGGATCTCATTTTTCTCAGAAACAAAAATCTGGTAAAAAAAATTTATTTGTTTTTACATTCATCAGTTCCCAATCAGCCCAAATAGCAAAGAGAAATTAAAAATGCATGCCATGGTTAAAGATGGCAAAATGTTGTCGGTTTTAGCATAAAGACCAAACTGCTGCAGCTAATGTAGAAATTCTAAGGCTTCATTACGAAAAAGTTTTCATAATTTCATCTTTATTTCTGAAATATCTAGCTTTTTCTCACGCCAAAGTGTTTAAGCTCCCAATGTTTTTTGACAATATAAACCTTCACAGTGCAACAACGTTTCCTCTTGAAATGCACTTTTATGTCCAAGTTGTGTCACCTTTGAGCCCCCTGTTGTCAGCTGATTGAGTGCAGTTTATTATACACATTACTCCTGATGTGTAACTGACTGCTGATCTGACCTTTCCCCACTGATGCACACCGTTCCAGTAAAACGTGATTGAACGACATGTTGCACATGTTGGTGAACTGAACGTGCCCGAGGGTTGCTCCGCCCACTTTAGTGACTAATAACTGATGAGGAACTCACTGGTTGTACACTTTTAGTTATCCTACCTCCTTAGAGTTACAGGCTGTCATGCTGCTGTGCTTTTCCAGATGTTCACAAATATGGATTAAAGCCCCCACACTCATTTTAGACCAGCGGTCCCTAACCTTTTTTGCGCCGTGGACCGATTTATGTCCGACAATATTTTCACGGACCGGCCTTTAAGGTGTCGCGCATAAATACAACAAAATAAAACCAGTGCCGATACCCAAAAAAAGAAGATTTATTCATTACACACAGGAAAACTCCCGGGGAAACCGAGTTAACGATAAAAACATTAAAAAAATAACGCTAAAAACCAATAAAAACCCCGAAAACCATAAATTTCACACCTGAGCCTCAACTCTTGCTGCCGTGTACCAAGCGACTCACGGACTGGTACCGGTCTGTGGCCCAGGGGTTAGGGACCGCTGTTTTAGACCATGATTTTTTTGTATAAATATATTTAGATTGATTGATATTTTTTTAAAAAGCTGTTAATGTTGATATTGTGAAAAACCTTAAGGGTCTTTCAAGGTTCTTGCTTGAAAATTAAATGGCAAAAATAAATTTGGTATTTTTCTGAAATTTAACTGGTTTAGATAATAATAATGATGATTGTAAAACAAAACCCTAAAAGTCCTTTTATAATCTGTGTTCTCTATTCTTTCCCACAGCACCCCGGTCATGCTGGGAATCTACATCAGTATCTTCATCATACTCGCCAACATCCTCTTCATCTGTGCCATATACTCTTGCATCAAGGTAGAGCAGGTCACCTGGACTCCATACCAAATGTTGCTCATTTTCTTTTTCTTGCCTTCACCGTGTATTTAACATGTTCATCATTTCCGCTCGTAGATTTTTCCAGCTGCGATGCAGACTGTCTCGAAGAAGATTGTCCAGTCTCGCACCAACAGCACGCTGGTCGGAGTATTCTCCATTATCCTCGTCTTTATCTCTGCCTTTGTTAATATGGTGAGGTCAAAGTTATCGCTAAACAAATGAAGCGCGGCTACTAACTTTGTGCGACATTGTTTGAAGTCGTGCTGCTTCACTTTCATGCAGTTTGCCTGCGACACCACGGGTTTGGCTGAATGCGTCGCTGAGAAGCTGAACACCTCTGCGGTGACTCCCTGTCTGATCCGCAGCTTGAATGTGTCCGTCGAGGGGGGTCTAGAGATCTGCCCCAGCCGAGGCCCCTCCTGCCCCTTTCCTGAGGTGAGCAAACGGTCCACGCGCTTTAAAAGGAGAGTCTCAGATTTGCATTTGTGTTTTCCTGACACCTATCGTCGATGATGCGTGCTTGTGACGCCGCTGCCTCCTGTTTGTGTCAGTATTTCAGCTACAGCGTGCTGCTGACGCTGCTGGCCTGCTCCGTGTTCCTGCAGATCAGCAGCATAGGGAAGCTGGCCCTCATGCTGCTCATCCAGCTCACCTTCCTGCTGCTGGTGGAGTGGCCACAAGTAGCACTGTTTGACAATGCAGACCTCTTTGTCACCTCCAATGCCATGTAAGTGAAACAAGTGTGAAATTTCAAGTCACCGAGAGGGTTTACTCCGTTTGTACTGATAATTTGAGGGATGAAAGGGAATGGAAGATTTTTATTTTCAGTAATTTAAGGATAAATCAAAATACTTAAAATACCCTTATTTGCTCTTTCATTGATTTTGCTTCTGTTTACTCATGAATTTGAGCATGTACAACAGTAAAACCAAGTTTGTGCATTTTATTGATATATTTGAATCTTTCTGTCTGTTTTTAGTGATTTAAACGAAACTCAGTGGTAAGTTTTTTTTATTATTGATGTTTTTGCATTTAAACCTTTGCCATTTAAATTTTTGGTCAGAACACAAACAAAAAAGTATGATTTGTGGATTTAGCTTTTAATTCCTTCACTTCACTTCTATACATACATATTCCATTAGATTGAAATCCACACTGTTTAAAACATGTTTCATTGTCTCTTTCTAAAAATCTACTTCCATTTATACTTTAGCTGCAAATATGTAGCATGAAATAAATCAATATCAAAATCAAATCCTTAGACTACTGATGTAAATATCTCTTGCATCATCATTTTAAATGATTTATTTCTACTGACTAAAAGTTGTTGTTTTTTTTTAAATTTAAGGCCCAGTTTCAATGAAACTACAAACCAGTGGTAAGCCTACATTCAGTGTTACTTTTAATTTTTGCATCTTGTTCAGTTACTATAATGTATTTTGCCCAATTTTAAACATCACCTTTCTTTAAATGTTATTTTTCTTGTTGATCTTTTGCTTGTTTCCTTCTCTGTTTAATGTTTTTCTGTAGTCGTTCTTTAATCTCACTGCTTGTCATTCTCTTCGCAGCCCATTTGTTGTGACCAAAGTGTCCCTGAGGGTCATGACTCCAGTGATCCTCACAGTTTTTGTCCTGGCACTGTACCTGCACGCCCAACAGGTTGAATCTACTGCACGCCTCGACTTCCTGTGGAAACTACAGGTATGGACATCAGGGTCCACTAGAGGGCGCCACCTGACAATGTTAACCTAAAAGATCTTACATTAATACCTCAAACATGTCCATGAGTAAAAAGGTGATAGAGCTGTTGTATGGTTAATTGAAATTAATTATTATATTATTATAATCACACTGTCTATAAGAGCTGATTTAGTTAATAAATAACCTCTATTTCCAGGCCACAGAGGAGAAGGAGGAGATGGAGGAGCTGCAAGCCTACAATCGTCGCCTCCTCCATAATATCCTACCGAAGGACGTAGCTGCTCATTTCCTGGCACGTGAGCGGCGTAACGACGAGCTGTATTACCAGTCCTGTGAGTGTGTAGCCGTCATGTTCGCCTCCATCAGCAACTTCTCCGAGTTCTACGTGGAGCTGGAGGCCAATAATGAGGGAGTGGAGTGCCTCCGGCTGCTTAACGAGATCATCGCAGACTTTGACGAGGTAAACTCAGTCTGTCTCGGAAGGCCGCGTGTGGTCGTCATTTGTTTCTCAGGTGCAGTCACCATCTGTGATCTTTTCACTTCTCAGATCATCAGTGAGGAGAAGTACAGGCAGCTAGAGAAGATCAAGACCATCGGTTCCACCTACATGGCGGCGTCAGGTCTCAACGACTCCACCTATGACAAAGAAGGCCGTTCCCATATCACTGCACTAGCTGATTATGCCATGAGACTGAGAGAGCAGATGAAATATATCAACGAGCATTCCTTCAACAACTTCCAGATGAAGATAGGTAAGAGGAAGTTAGAGGAGGAAACACGGTGGTTATACATTGCTGGTTTTGTTGGTGCAGTTTAACCTTTTTTGGTTTTGTCTTGAATTGACAGGTCTGAACATTGGGCCGGTGGTTGCGGGGGTTATTGGAGCACGGAAACCTCAATATGATATCTGGGGAAACACAGTCAATGTGGCCAGTCGTATGGATAGCACAGGTGTACCTGACCGCATACAGGTAGGTTTCTTGTAACTAATAAAATCAGCCTAGATAGGTTATTAGGGAGCAATCGAATATCATTGGGTGGATTTGATGGTAATTTTTTATATTAGCACATTTATAGATTGCTGTAGAAATGTGAAATAAAAACACTTTAGAGATAAGATGTCCAGGTGTGCTGTAATATTGAAATGAAATGATATAGAAACAAAGATGAAAACAGAACAAAAACAAAAATTTAAAGCAATAAAAAACACAGGACTGCACATAAGTAACAGATACAGGACACATGCAGGACTATTTATACACAGAGGACAAACAGGAAGTAAAAGAAACCAAAACTTCAAAGTAAAATAAGAAATAACCAAAGAAGACCAATAGAGATATGAATACAAGCACTTAGCAGAATGTAAGAGACCTACATGAACACAAAGGGAACAAGACGTAAACGCAGAAATGAGACTGAGGGAGGCACAACGCAGGGAAGATGACTATTCTGCAAACAATAGACAATAGACGAGGCTCAAACAAGAACACAAGAGACATCACAGAACTGAAAGAGTAAAGTAACAGCAAGAGACTCGATATCATGATATTAAAGATCATAGTATACTAGAACAATAAAGAAGTAAAAACTCACAAAACTAACAATAGTCAAATAAAAATTGGAACTCAAAGCAGTTTACTGTTTGCATTTTTTTCTGAGAGAAATTTATTGAGCAGATATTGAGCTTTTTAGTTGCTGAGTGCTTCTCTGAATTCAGCAGGCTTTTGCTAACTGTGTCTCTCTTCAGTTTAGTGCTGAAGTGTTTGTGGACAGTGGATTTTTTTCCCCTAAAAACTGGCAAAAGCTACTGCTAGCATTGTAAAGTTGTAAACAGTGAGATAAAATTTGTTTTAAAACTTTTATCAATTAGCGGAAGTTGAGACACTGTCTTAAATATGAAAAAAAAAAAAAACCAATATAATTTTTAAAAAAAACAACAAAGCAGGCCTCAAATTTCTCAGTTTCAACATTTCACATATGATTTTTTAAAAAAATATTTTTGGTAAGATTTAATGGTATGAGTGTTAATATTTACATTTTAACCAGCATCAATAAGATTTAAATTAAAAATTGCTTAATTCAGTTTTAAATGTAAAGATTTCTTGACTTCATTTTGTCAGCTTCATAATTAAAGTTTATCAGTGCAAAAACAGACGAATGGTTTGAAGTGACTGCTTTTAAAATATTGTGCTCTTTTGTAAATCGTTGTGTAAATCTTTTCACAGGTGACCACAGACCTCTACCAGGTGCTTGTAAGCAAAGGGTATGTGCTGGAGTGTCGTGGGGTCGTAAAGGTAAAAGGTAAAGGCGAAATGACAACCTACTTCCTGAATGATGGACCGCCCAACAGTTAGCAGCCAAGACAGCGGCAGCAGCAGATGCTGGGATGACCCCCCCACTGCAAGGACACGGCACCACTGAGCGAGGACTCGCGGTGTGAGCGAGCGGCTAAGAACTAGAGACGCCACCACTTGAATCCCGAGCAAAGAGGAAAAAAAAAGAGAAACTTTGAAGACTTCAAACGGAAAGTGTTCTAGATGAGAGGAAAATGTTCTCGTTTGACGGCCGTTTTGGCCCCCGTACATGTCGAAGGACACGTGTTTTTCTCATGTCTAGCCTCTCTCTCAGGCTTCTTGAAAGATGCAAAGTCTGTTTATTTAAAACGCCTTTTAGCCTGTGTCAAAAGAAGATTAACGCTGTACATACGGCTACTTTTTTATTTTACTTTGGGTCTTTTTGTTCGTTTGTTTTCTTATTCTGTATTTTTTTTTTTTTAAATTTCACATGAATTACAAACAGGTACTCATGTTTTATTTCTGCATTAATTATTTATTTCGATCTCGATGTTTTGTGCAAAAAGGGTCCTTTATGAAAAAGTGTGGAAACATACGGGCACAAATATCCAGTTTATTACACGTTTTTTAAGTGTGTATGTACATGCATATTTGTGTGTGTATGAATATATGTATAAACTGAGGAGGAATATATTGACCAAAGACTAAAGTATTTACTAAAAGCAAGGCAAGACGTGTGGATATGTTCTTGCTAGAGTTAGCAATGATCTCCGCCTCTGTTATTTAAGCAGAGGGTGCCTGAACCCTCCGTCTTTCTGCCCAAATGCTGGCCACAAAGTCTGCTCCCTCCCTTTTTTAGAATATGTACAAAACATTTATTCCATCTGTCATTCAGGCAGCAAAGAGCAGATCACGAACCCTAAATTTAAACGCTGACCTCGATCGTTAAATTAGGTTAACTTAAAACTGACTAAAGACGACTAAGGATGTTATCAGAAGGTTATACCTGAGCAGTAAAAGTAGAGCCAGCCAGGATTTGGCCCCTCTTCATCCTCACTTCATGTCCGATTGGTTCCTTATAGCTTGAGCGGCCGGTGAGCAGCCGGTTTTTCGGCCGTGACAGTACACCGCCATCGACTGCTCCTTCCCTTTCAGAGAGGTATTGTTTCGGTACAGATGGAAATGAAGGAACTTAGATCCGAGACCCGTTCCAGAGCATTCGGGGGGGGAGGGGGAGAAACTTTGGATTTCAATGCATCGGTATCGCACAGCCTGATTCTTCTATGAAGAAGAAATAGATGAAGGAAATAAATATATATTGATTTTAACTGAATACTGTGCTTTGTAATCCTGAAGGGGCATAACTATTTTCACTGTGAGGTTTTTATGATACAATGAAACTGCTTTCTTGCCAAACATAACTGCTTTGAAGCATGTCTGATTTGTGGTATCTTGTTTTCATTTTTGTTCGTTTTCAGCGTAGGGTATTTTGTATCACTTCTGTATCCATCATTTGTATATTCTTAATGTTGTTATTATTATGATGATTCTGGTTAATTATTATGCTTAATATGATGACTCCATTCCGATGAAGAGGATCAAAGACCAGCACGCTTTCTTGTAAAATGCCAGTCGTAAAGCTCCAGCTCACTGGTACCAACTGATCAACTGCAGCCAACGAGTTCTGCTGTTCAGTCCTGATGTACAGTACAGTATTTTTAAGCTGATGATAGGTGTGATCATGTATAGTAAGTAATAACCATTAGCTGCCTTTGCAGCAGAGCCCAAGTGGTGTATGCTCACATAAGCATAGCAGTAAACACACACACATTTACAAATGAATCACTGTGCTTTTTTTGTTTTTTTGCTTTTTTCTTTTTTTAATTCATGCCACTACTGCAGTATTGTAAATCCCAGCAAGGCTTTTCGGTGACCTCCACACACGTTAAAGTTCTCAGTGGTAACAAACAGCATCCCTCGTGTTACGCTGTTTAAAGAGGACAATGTCGAGTTGGTAGGCCTACACATATTTTCTCTCCTATTACACCCGCCTCAGCGGAAAATGAAAGCACTGATTGCTGAGTCTGATTGCCTTAAGTTGACATAAAACAAATCACAGATTAACACTAAACGGGAAGTGTGCTTGCTTTCCCTGCCTGGACTGCTAATGTTCGGGCAGAGAGAGAGAGAGACAAGGGCTTGTCGACATTATTATTATTATTATTTTTTACGTTAACTTTCTCATCGTTGCAAAGGTCTTGGTTCCCCCGGGCGCAGCTTTCTGTTAATTTGTAGGATCAGCCCTGACTCAGCTCTTCCCTCACACTTAGCAGTGGCAACCAACAGTTGATCACGTTTGTACCAAAGCCAGCTCACGCAGCCTTGTGCTTTTGGTCCCTCCTGTGCAATGATACTCGGGCTCGCGTCTAGAGGACAGTAATGCAACGGAGATCACCAACTATCACATGAACTGTGACCAATGAAGAGTGATTCGTATAAAGCAAAGAGTTTATAGAATGCACTTGAGTTTATTATAAAGATGTTCATTGTATGTATTCTATTTCTATTGGCTGTCCATAGACTTGTGTTGATTGTTAACTCTTGGGATGCTTTTGGGAGGGGAGGGGAAGAGGAGAGGGGAGGAAGGTTTGTCCCCATACTACTGAAACAGTGTTTTTGCTCAGGCCTGATGAATCCTTCCGTATTTGTTTTTGTTTTATTTGTATTTTTCCCTGAGTTGGAAGAGTTGAAAAGGGGAGTGTTTTTTTTTGTTGTTTTGTTTTTTGCAAAGTTTTGAAGGACGAGAAGAGTTGAGGACTATGACAAAGAGAAAAATAACATTTCCCCTTGAAGACAAAAATAAAAAAAAAATATCAATGGCTGTTTTGTGTGACTGTATTTTTGCTCCTGATGCTGAATGTGACTCAGTTATTATCTTTGCTTTATAGAAACCTCCAGTAGTCTTAGCCTCCCTAAATCTTATTCTGCCAGAGGTTTTTTCCTGTTAAAAGGGAGTTATTCCTTCCCACTGTCACCAAGTGCTTGCCCATAGGGTGCTGTCTAATTATTATTATTTTCTCTATTATTGTAGGGTCTTTACAATATAAAGCACCTTAAGGTGACTGTTGTGATATATAAATAAAACTAAATTGAACTAAGTTCCTTTTTTTGTAAGAAAAAAGGGTTTTAGATCACATTTTTTATATAGAGAGACCTTAAATCCATCATTTTTATGTGTAGGAAACAAGACTTCAAACCAAGGTATTCTCAAAGGTAAAGGGCAACAGCAGCAGGAAACATGAGAAAAGACTCCTGATGGCACATCACATGGCTCCTTAACAAAGGGGATGTTGCTGACATGGTTTTGCTGTGGTGAAACCCAAAAACCACATCTTAAATCTTTTCTCTCTGTCTTCTTATGGGGCTGTTTTAATGCCATGTAAATGAGAACCACTGGTGAAAAAAATCTAAATTCGTTGCCAAGGTTGGTACTTTAAAGTGAAAAAAAAAAACTGCGTAAAAGGGTGAAATTAGATGCCTTTTTTAAAGGCTTTGTATGACTTAATAAATGGAAATATTAAATAATGCAATAAAGCAATGAACACAACTAACACATGAATTATGGTAAAACTTCAATTCACGTTAATCATTTTAAAAGAGCTCATTATCTTTAATTTAATTTTTTTCATACTAGGCAATGACATCACAAGAATATCAGGTGTGAGTTTAATGTAAGTTGTTGTGGAAGTTTTAAAACATATCAGCACGTCATGGCATTGAATGGAAAATGAACTGTTAGCTGGCATTATCTCTTTTCCTTTCAAAAAGGATGCTCCAGTGTATTCTCTGTGTAAGGAGGTAATACAAGAATCACCAAAGCGACTCTAATGGTGACTATAATGGTGAGTTCCATTTGAAGCTGGAATTTCTGAGTTCCCGATGGGAATTTTTAATTGCAATGCCCATTTAAGTCAGATTTCTGATCATGTCACAATGTCAGAGTAGGCCATCTTGCATTAAACAGTAGAAAAATGGTACAACTTGTAATCTGTACAGCTACTGTTGTCTATTTCTAGCTAAATAAGTCAAATGCAGAACGTTGACTTTAGTCATGATTGTAAAAAAAATAATAAAGAGAATTGTGTTCGTTCATTACATCTCAAATAATTGTGTGCCTTCTGCTAGACCTCTGTTTTGCCTAAAGATTTTGTGATTCTAAATTTATAAAACAACTGCTGCAAAATTTTAGCTTTATATATCAAATACTTTTCAAGATAAATATATATTTTTAGATGGTCCGTCAGCCCACTTCCACCATGTTTTTCCCACACTTTGAAATCTGAGGCAATGTTTGAACATGATTACCTCAAAAACCAAAAGCCTGAAATTTTGGTTTCAGGCTTTCTTACCATAAAAATTAATCATGACCTATAATTTGGGACAGATACATAAAAAAATATCAGAAAATGCATTTGCCATGCAATGTGGAACAAATATGCAAGTAGTCTTGTAAAGTTCCATATTTGAGCGCACAATAATAATAATAAAAAGAAATTAACAATGCAAAAAATGACTAGTGACAATCTGTAAATTGTATATAGTTGTATTTCACAATAATGCAAACTAAAACATGCAAAACATTTTCTAAAAATGTTTTTTTTAGTGATAAAAATTATGGAAATGCTCTTTTCATTCAACTTTCGTGCTGGATTTAGCAAATATGACACAAGTTATACCACAGAAACAACAATATCAGCAGATCTGAATAGAAAAAATATCCAAATAGTTTCCAAACTGTAATCAAATTAAAACTGAGACAATAACTTTGTAAAATATATGTGTATTTTTTTCATTTTTCACACCCACTTTATATGCATGCACATTGGCCTGGAAGGGTCAGATAAGTCATACTGAGTTTAAAAAATAATAAGAGGCATTAAAATTCAACAAGTAAAAATAAACACAGAAAAAAATATTAAATGTAATGAAAAAAACTAGTAACTCATCTGAAATGACTAGTCTTCAAGGAAAAGTTGCTGTGTCCAGATGATTTAAACACAAAATTATGACACAAATCAGAGATAGTTGCCCAGAAAATGTTCTAAAAATTCAATGATCTGAGATGTAAGGACCCTTATTGTTAGTGATGCATCAATGGCCCTGTACCTTACTATGGAGTAAAGCAAATCCTGTTTTTCCTTGCTTTAACGACTTTAAGACTGAAATACCCTTTTGTTTTTCTCCTAATGAGCAACCCTCCAACATTTTTACACCTCCAAAAACTGGCTGAGCAGTAACTTTCTACAAAGGCTTAATACTGTACATGTCATTCAAAGAATTACTTAAATGTAAAAAAAGAGAGCACACTCATTACAAAAATAGGCTTAACACTATTGCATGAGGCAAAAAAAAAAACCTCTAAAAGTGTGCATGTTGTCAGTTTAATTTCACGTTTTCACATCATGTTTGTTGCTGTTTTTATGTGTGTGGTAATTTGCGTTACTGCAAAAGTTTTCATAACAGGCTGAAGTTCGGGTCCGTCTTTAACATTTCTTTAACAAACCTATGAAAGTAATAAAAACAAGTTCACTCACATGTTATAAAAAATAAAACAAAAAAATTATTTGATTTGAAAATGTTACATACTTGGTCATTTCGCTGTTCTTTCGAGGAAACCGTCTGACTAGCATCCATGGCTCAGGGTTCTTGGACACCATCCATCCATACCTCTGGCTCTCTGTCAGAGGGACCATGTAGAGCTGGTTTGGAGCTGGAGAACAGAGGAAACCAAGGCTCTCATTGTTTGATGCAGCTGTTTACTCATCAACATTCACATCTGTTATATTTACTCACATCTAGGTGTTTGAAGCCGCTTGATCATCGCTTTGCATCTCTCATGGCTCCCATTGTGTATGTCAGTGCTGTGGGGAAGAGGCTGGTTGGAAAGTTGGCAGTCCTCTACACATCTGAGGGGTCTCGGTTGTTCTTGAAGAGAAGGTGGCATCCCGGCTTTGATGTTGCTGTTGCCATCTGTAATGAGATATGTTACCACTGCTGTTACAACTAAATATGATCTAATAAAGCTTGTCAAGGGCCCTAAAGGACAATATTAAGTTGCCTGCTGCTACAATCAATCTAATAGAGCAAATTTTGGGATTTGACGGATACACATCTGGGATGTGCAGCAACTGTGTGACGCCATCATGTCAATATGGACCAAAATCTCTGAGGAATATTTCCAGCACCTTGTTGGATCTATGCCACAAAGAATAAAGGCAGTTCTGAAGACAAAGGGGAGATCCAATTACTGAGTGTAATTTAATTCTATTTTACTGACCAAATAAAAAGTCAAAAGATTGTTAAAATAAATGAGGTATTATTAAATTAGTTGCAAATGTCTACACCATCAACTCCAAATACAGACTGCTATCTTTTATTCTTTTTGAAGAGTTTTGAAATTATGAGCCAATTTTCCACGTAGCTAAACGTTTAGGCAACTCAAGGCCAAAAGACAACCGAGCCCCGCTTTCAGACCTATTGTTCACATAAGCGAAAGGAAAGCTCTCCTTACCGTTAGGATTAGACGGTCCCCGGGGATTCAGTATCATTCTATCGCCTATCGGGTTCTGATAACCCAGGTATGTCAAACCAAAAAAGGTCATAACGTTGCACAGTTTGTCTGCCCGAACCTGCCGTAGAGACACACCAGAGACAAAAACCCTGTAAATAAACCAGAACTTTCCGTTTACACATAACCATGGCAACAAGCCCCGCCTACCCGCAACCAACTTAATGATAAATAACTTGCTAGATTTCAAAGATGAGAGTTAGGGCTGTCGCATATCTGTTGGATTCACATCATTACAAAGAAAAAATCTGTAATCATATTGGCATAAAAAAGGTTCGGTTAGAAAAGGCAAAACAGATAGTGATTACAAAATTGTGTTTCGCCAACGTTATGAAGAATTTCTTTTAAATTTAAGCATCAATACTGATATATCTCAAAAGCACCAGTAAATTTAATTTCTAAGGGTTCATAATTCACTGTTCTACACTTTTCAAATAACTCTATAACTAAAATCTGTGTGGGCTGTCACACATTTAACATTTCACACAAATAATTTAAACCGCCTGGCATACAAAACAATGTCAGGAAGTCAGAAGTAGTTAGTGATCTGTAAATATTTGGTCCAGATAACCTGAAGGCATTTAAGCACAGCCAGTTCCCAGATGAAATAAAACTAAAAATACGAGGTGTTTTGCTGTATGTATCAACAAAATTCTAAAAGCCATTGATTAATGGGTAAAACCCTATGTAGAAAAAGTAACAATTTACAACTCAGTGTCTTTATAACTCACTTTTAGACTAACAGCTTCACCTATGATATCGTAAAGGTTAGAAATTATTTCTTATAATGCATCGTTATACACTGTATACATGTTATACAAAAATAGAATATTTGCTGTATAATGTTATTTAAACTGTGTTTGTGATCTAATTTTATATATAATATTAAAAATCAACTCTTGCAGTAAAAGATAAAAAGGATACAAGAAAAGTGTGAAAACAGTAAAAATCCAAGTTAAAAGAATAGAAAATTAAAGACAATTAACAAGCTAAGACAAGAGACAGCGAAGAAAACACTCTGTCAGACATGTAAAAGCTGTGGAATAAATAAAACATCTCTTCCAAACGATAAACCGGTTTGAGCAGTTGTTGTTCTTTTTGATTGATTTAATGGTTCATACAGCCAGCCAGATTACACATTCAAAAAACAATAATGGGTGAGTTCAACACTTAGACCCATATAGGGATATGGGTAATGTGTAAGTGCTGATTAGAATTTACAATATAAACATTGTGTTAACTGCAGTAATTATTCTGTAGATCATTATTTTCACATATATTTATTTTATATTATTTGTAAACACTTCTTACTCAATCTTAGATGAAAATAAATGTCATATGAAGTCTGGTATATACATGGATATTGAGTTTAATAATATACTTACCATAACAAAAAAAGCATGCTGATGGGTTTTATTTAAAGACCATTCAGCACATTTGCCAGCAATAAATGCTTTTCTTTATGACTTAGTAAGTAAGTAAAACTTTATATAATTGCTTTCTTAAAGATTTTTACTGTTTTCTCTCATTTATTTCTGCTCTGTTTTATGTCAGCACTTCCTTGTGCTCATCATGTGCTTCTTCAGCCATCAATTCACCCGATCAGTAAGACTAGCGATCACCTGCTTTTTGAGTTTGCTGTTCATTTTATACTACATCATTTACAAAGCCCCTCCACAACCACCACACCTCCCTTTGGTAGTGTGGGGAGACTCAGGGGACTCATCCTTGAGCATAATAGCGTGTTCCCAGATTCTTCAGGTCTAAGCTGTTCTCCTGGACAGTAAAGAGGAGCTCAAGCCTCACCTTCAGAGGCCTCTCCAAGTTCCCAGGGCACCGGGAGCAAATGGTAAAGACCATAAAGTGAAAGTAAAATGGACTAAGAAAAACCAGTTTAACCAGTTTGCCAGTGATTGTATCTCCCTCCACTGTGATCTGGGCAAAGACACACGAGCTCTAAAGTGAATAACCACACTGGTTATTTTTTTCAGCAGAGCAGACACACACTCACACAACAGTGAGTGTCTGCAGTCATGAACATTACAAAACATGGTTCAGTCTCTGTAATGGTTTGGGGTCCATTCACGCTAGTGGTGTTGGGGATCTTGTCAAAATTGATGGAATTATGAACGCAGAAATGCACCGTCAGATTTTGATCCACCATGTAATACCACATTAAAGCATCTGATTGGAAATTGCTTCATTTTTCAGCATAACAATGATCCCATACACACTATCAGTACAGTAGAGGTATACCTGGATAGAAAAACAGAGTGGAACCCTATCAGTGGTCTCTGGGTCATGACTGCTTCAATAATATTCAATATTAATGAAGCAGTCATCTGTTATCTTGACAGAAAATGGAACAAAAGGCAACCAACATTTTAAAGAAGAGGTTTGAACGTCCTTTAAGAAGCCCGGAGAACTATTCCTGAAGACTAGTTAAAGAAATGACAAGAAAGCTTGCCTAAGTGAGTTCAGGCTGTGTTGAAGAATAAAGGTGGTCATACCAAATATTGACTTTCAAGTTAAAATTACACAAACTCTCTTTTCCCCTTACATACTGTATTCCCATGTGTGTGACTCGAGACTTTTTCACAGTACTTGTTAAAAATCTAGTACAGGTTAACTTTCAGTTTGGCTCTGACAGCTGTTTGGAATGGACGTTTTGGCGTTGTCCTGGCCTCCCGACCACCAGTGTGATCATAGTGTTTCATAATGAGGCCTGGTCCGCTCTCCTCAGGACGGTCCACAGTGTCTTACACACAGCTCCTGCTGCCCTGCACACAGAGATCTTACTGGAGGATGATGCCAGCACAGATGGTGAGTGCATTCACAGTACTGCATGATGAAGCTGTTGTAATTCTATTCACAGTGCACATCAGTGGTTCTTCAAACCTTATTTTACAGTCATTGCTTGCATTTAAAACGCACACTTGTACCTATGAGGAAAGTACTTCGAAGATTATTAGGAATGTTAGTAGTAAAGTGTGTTTGCTGGACAAGTATATTGGCAGGTATTTGCTTCTGAGGGGCCAAAAAGACTGTGACATTAATTGATCTTTTCCATATGCAACCATTTTCTTAAGCACGTATCCAGTTCACGGTTGCAGGTGCCATCAGATCTACAGTATTATTCAAAAAGAGAGATGCTACACTTGGGCTGGGTTACCAGGTCATCACAGAGAAACAAGCAATCATTCAGATCTATGGCCAATTTAGAATAACCAGTTAAACTAAGATGCACGTCTTTGGTGGAAGTCAAGATAGAGTAAGACTATTCAACCCATAAACAGAGAGGCCACAGCAAGGTTGAACCCGCACCGAAAGTACTAACCACTGTACCACTCTCTACCACAAAACCTGCTCCATAAGTGTAATATTGGCACCAGCTGCGGTCTCAAGGTTGGAGCTGAACAAAACAAATCCTCCCTGATAACAGACGGTGTTTAGACTGTTCCTTCCTATCCTACAAGGTCACCTGGGTTGGCTGGAAGACTGTTTACTTAACCTGGCAGGACGAAGGACAGTCTCTCCGCTGAACTCTGGACACACACACATATACACATGCAGATATACACTCATCCCCCCTCCCCTTCCAAACGCCTTCGATGCTTATTCCCTCCCGATGCAGACGGTGGATCAAAGGGGACCAGCGCATATGTTGCAGGCCCGGATGCGCTGTCTACACTGGCTGTCTCTCACCTTTTACCCATCCCTGTTGCTTGTCATGTGTTTCTATGGTGTATTAAGAGTTTTTCATGTGCTGTGCCCTGAGGTGTTTTTTTTTCTGTTCTCAAACTGATCTCCCTGTTGGAGCTCAGTCTGGGGGGAGTTCTTTTTTCTCCTTGTCCTTCCTGATGTTGTGTATTTTTCCATTGTTCAGTTCCGGGTCACTGCTCGTGCGGCTGACTGGCCAGCTACCTAGGCTGACCTGTCTCCCCAATGTGATGTTTGTGTATTGTATGTACGGTCGGCAAGGTCAGTCTCTTAATTGCCCCTTGGTGATAAATAAAGTCTTCTGAATCTGAATCTTAATCTAAATACTGCTATCTACTGACACAATAAACCCACTAAAGTAACTATTTATATATATATATATATATATATATATATATATATATATATATATATATATATATATATATATATATACATATATACATATATGTATAAATAATTCCCAATATTTATACATATATATATATATGTATAAATATTGGGAATTATTGGGGCTTATGATGACCAGATGGAGTTCTGGGGAGGTGAGAATTTGGAAATGTCCTTAAAGGTAAGAGATGTTCTCGTGGTTAGACTACAGACCTGTCCACTTGCCCTGCTTTTTGTTGTGTTTTTGTAAGAGCATGCAATAAAGCTTTTTTTGAGTTTTACCTCATTTTCTGAGTCCTGCACTTTGGGCTTATTCTTGCCTGCCACACGGTGAATCTTTACATTTCTATGTCTTCTCAAACTGAGCCCGTAGTTGGAACAGGAAGTAGCAAGTTTCTGTTTCCTCATTCTTAACACTTTGTATCTAAATAATGCATTGTTCTTATTTGCAGAATAATAACTTGAAGAACCCCTCATCAGGGAAGTGTTTGACAGTATCTGCAGGAACTCTAATATTAACTTTGTGCAAATCGGCCCAAGCCAATCAAAGCTGGATCTTCGTCAGGGACTTGTCATGGATTTATGTGTGTGGACTCTTCTTTGAGGATGTGTATCAGCTGTAGTGTGATCCATGTTTAAGTGTTACTGTCCTTCTACAGTAACTCAAATTTTTTTCTTACCACAAAGAAGGATTTTGTCACTGTTTGGTAAAAGCCATCTTGGCATAATTATTTGTACTGCTGAGCCTCATGGTAAATGGTAAAAATGGTAAATGGCCTGTATTTGTATAGCGCTTTACTAGTCCTTAAGGACCCCAAAGCGCTTTACACATTCAGTCATCCACCCATTCACACACACATTCACACACTGGTGATGGCAAGCTATATTGTAGCCACAGCCACCCTGGGGCGCACTGACAGAGGCGAGGCTGCCGAACACTGGCGCCACCGGGCCCTCTGACCACCACCAGTAGGCAACGGGTGAAGTGTCTTGCCCAAGGACACAACGACCGAGACTCATGTTAGTTCCACCTGAACTTTGAAAAGACTTTTAGTATAATGCAAGTGCTGTGCACTTCTTCAAAACAGTTACACAAGGTTACACAAGACTATAAGGCCGGAATGAAAAAGGGGAATCATTATAGTTGCTCTTTCTTTCACTAGTTATGTGACTGCTGAAATAAAGGTCTGTGAATCTTCTGTATTTTGATTATAATCAAATCCCCCCTCCAACCAAAGACTTAACAGTTGGATACATGAACGTCTCCACCCCATCAAGCTCTCTTGCACCAGCTCCCTACTCTCATTAAAAATCATAATGTCGATCACCACTGCAAAAAAGAAGGGACTCAAAGCAGATTCCTGATATATTCCCACCCCACCTTAAACTCATCTGTCAGTCCTACCACACACCTCGCCACTGTTTCGCTTTCCACATACATGTCTTGCACCACCTTTAAATACTTCTCTTCCACTCCTGACTTCCTCATGCAGTTGCACAGTTCCCCTCTTGGTACCCTATCATATGCTTTTTCTATATCAACAAAGACACTGTGCAGCTCTTTTTATACTTCTCCATCAACACTCTCAAAGAAAACATTGCATTGTTGGTGCTGTTTCTTAGCATGAAGCCATATTGCTGCTCACTGACCATCACCTCTGTCCTTATCATAGCTTCAACAACTCTTTCCTATATCTTCATGTTATGACTCATCAACTTTATCCCTCATAGTTACTATAGCTTCGCACATCACCCTTGTTTTGAAAATCAATACCGGTACATCATCATCTCATTCTCCAGGTTAAATACTCTGCTTAAGAAGTCCATTGCTCTCTACTTCCTCCAGTGTCTACACCAGGGGTGTCGAACTCCAGGCCTCGAGGGCCGGTGTCCTGCAGGTTTTAGATCTCACCCTGGGTCAACACAACTGAATCACATGATTAGTTCATTACCAGGCCTCTGGAGAAGTTCCAGACATGTTGAGGAGGTAATTTAGCCATTTAAATCAGCTGTGTTGGATCAAGGACACATCTAAAACCTGCAGGACACCGGCCCTCGAGGCCTGGAGTTCGACACCTGTGGTCTACACAGTCTCTAGAATGTCTTCTGGCACAGACCGCCTTTCCACTCTCCCTTTTTGCACTTCCTAATTCACTAACTTTCCTCCATTTGTCCTCTTCTCACTCTCATCTTCTTTCATAAACTTTGTTTGAGAAAAAAAGAATAAATAATAATAATAATAAATACTAATGATTGTGCAATAGTAGGAATATCGCTGAATAAATTATTTTATTTATATAACCATATAATTCCAGTATTTATAAATACAATTATTGCCCGATGGGCTCTTAATATTGCGCAGTCATTAATATTTATATAAAGGTTTCATTCAGACTGGGATGGGGGTGCAGGGGAGGGGCGATTAAACACGCCTACTTATGGGCGTGGCGTCACCAGAGTCGACAATGATGGGATCTCGAGCGAGCGCTGGTGAGTTTCTTCCAAACCAATAAAATCTCTCAATTCTGCTTTGTCACCTCAACCGGGAAGTAGGCAGGACAGAGAAATAAGCACCACCGAATAGGGCTGCCGTCGCTGTGAGGTTGCATAAAGGCTGTGGCGTCTTGTCTCGGGTTCACAGGTTTTAACTGCCAGGTTATCATCTCCTTAACGGACCTGTTTGTAAGTAGCATTAGAGTCGCATTAGCTTAGCTTGTAGTAGCTTCGCCGCTTTTTTAAACGCACATTGTGTTAGGTACGCGAAAGCGAGGTGCTCTTTTTTTTTTTTGCTAGCTGGGGTTGGTTCTGTCAGTTCATGTTGTTATAAGACGATGATAATGTTGAAGCTTTTGTCTCAGGCGAGGAAAACGCTTTGTATCTCCTTTTAATAAAAGTGTCATCTGAGCTCTTCCATACTGCCTAGCAGTGCTGCTAACCGCACATTAAATAAAACGCTGGTTGATCAACAAAGTGTCTGCTGGGGTGTCATCCTGAGATGTTCGCCATCCAGCTTTATCATGGTGTTGTGCATTAAGGTTCAGCAGTCTAAACACGGGATTTGGTGGAGGATTTGACTAATATCATTATAGTATGTTGCTGTGTGTGAGGCTATTTCTGGGAGTAGTAGCTTCCATCTGACAGGCACACGTGCACTGTTGTTTTTGTGTTTGTCAGTACGTCAATGGTAATGCAGCTTGCAGAAAGTGAAGAAGTCGGTGATAAAATTAATGGACCAACTTGTACTTCCTGATTGACTAAGCCTATACCTTTTCCTAAAATATGCTGCTGCTTGTTTTTCAACGTTAAGTAATATTCGAGGAAGTAAACGCCTAGTGCTCGTTTTATAAGTCAGATGCACTCTGATGACTGGTAACAACTATAGGGCGAAATCTATTCATTTGGATTCCTTTTTTAGAGTCCAAAATGTCTTGCTTTGTCACAATCCCAATAGCGTTCACTTTTCAGTCATTACAGTTTATTCAGAAGCTAGAATCAGATATTTATGTGGGTTTTTTCCTAAACCCTTTTCCTTTTAATTGTTTTTTTTTGTTATAAATTTAAAAAAATGCGCATATTAGCTGTGTGAACTGACTTTTCTGGCATTTATTATATTTATGCCTGAAGGAGTGAAAAACACCAGTACTAAAGGTGCCATCAAAATCAAAGGTTTTATTGTCAGTAAAATAATCATTAAAAATAATATTTGCTCTTTTGAGCATTTTGAAGAGAAGGACGAACACAAGGGGCGAAGGTTAGGCAAATGACATTCATTAAATGGTCTAGGCGACCATCAAATTGGATACTCACTGAGGTAGAGTTGATGTATAGATGGATAGCTGCTGTGGTCTTTAATCAAAGTAATTCGTATTATACAGAAATGAACTGGTGGCTGTAGGAGAATGATGCTAAAACAGTACAGCATGTAAGCATTAATGAAAATGTTAAGTTTTACATTTTTGCGCCAGTGTAAACTTGAGGTTTAAAATCTTAAGCGTCACGCATTAAGTGAGCCATCTGACCAGACCTAAATTCATTCTGCAGAGCGACCACAACTGACCAGGAGTGAAAGAGAGGTGTCCTCAGCCACAAGAACAAGGAACCCTGCAACAGATGGTAAAGCCCCCAAAGAGCCCAAACCTCAAGATCACTAAGTTGGTCTGAGATTGCATTATGAGAAAGAAGTAGAAGATGTTCTTAAAGATATTGGGAACAAATTATCTTAGAAAAGTTTGCTCTTTTAACGACTTGTGCTGTTTGCATGAAGTTAAAGAAAACCAAATGAACAAATGAACATTATTTGTGGTATTTATTTGTAAAGGCTGAAAGTTTTGCACATGTGTGATCTTTAAGAAACTGTTCATTGCATTGTTTTCTTTACATTATTTGTTTGAGTGTCTAAGTATCTAAGACACTATTTTGAGTGTCTTAGATACTTGCTATGTAGCTTTAGAGGGCGCGGAAAAATCTCTGACACTTTTTCCTGTCAGCTTGAGGCAACTTTGGCTGTGATTGGTGCTATAGAAATGAAATTGAATTGAAATTTGCTCTTTTTCTTGGTTTAACAGGTAAAATGACTTTATCAATTTTTTGTACGTCTGCTTTTTAGAGAAAATGAGCATCCCTCTCTCTCGCTCTGAGGTGTTTGGGGAGCTGAGGAAGGAGCTCTATGATGATGAAGAGTTTCATCAGTCTGATGTTCATGTCTTCATCATCATGGGCGCATCGGTAAGAGTTCAATCACTCCCTGAATAAAACCTAATAAAACCTAAAAAGGGTACTAATAAGCAGATTTGTGAAATCAAATAAAGAGGTGAATTGTCTAGAGGAATCACACTTAAAATTAAAAACAATGACGCTTCTATTATAAGGAGTATATAATTAATCTCTTTGTCCCCTTTTATTTTGGCACATTTAGACTGCAGGACACTTAGCCAAGAGTGTTTGGCAATATTTTCAAAGAAAGTGTGTTGAAATCTTAAAAAAAAAAAAAAAAAAACTTGCAATAATTGCACCCACTGTGATTAGGTAAATGTTGAAACTGATTTCAAAAAGCTTCTGCAAACAAGCACAACCGGGACAGTGTTCAAAACTGAGACAGTGAATCAGGCAAGGTTCCTCTTTGTTGTCATTTGAGGAGAGGTTATAAATGGAACATTTTAATTGATTGGCAGTAATTTTCTGTCTATATAAAGTAATAATTGCACCAGTGTTGTTTTTATTTGACTCAAAGGTCTGTGAACAGTTCACTTGCATAGAATGAATTGGTAAAATGAGCATTGCCTATATTTTTCAATATCTGCAAAATCTAAATGAACATTTTTATTTATTTTTTGTTACTCTCGGTTACTCTGAGGTTAAAAGGTGAAATGAAATCCATCCAGACAAGTGAATGAAATATGACTCTATTCATGGCGTAACGTTTCCTCATACTGCTCAGGTGCTGTGTTCAGGAAATGAAACCATTTCCAGCATTAAGAAACATTTTATTCCCCTTCTTTCCTTGTTGGACAATATTCTGATTAATCATTATTCTGTGTTTTTTACCTACTAGTCCTTCAGTTTTAACTTATCATTAAAAACAAAAAAGCACTTGTCCTTAAAATTGCAAAGTCATGCTTTTAAAGAATAAATCTCTTTTTTTATTGTCATCTTCAAATACACTGTTTCAATTATGATGTCACTGTTATGAAATGTAAAACAAAAATAGCTGCATTTGCTTTATATATGAACATCTAACTGGCTGTGGCATCTATCTGCTGCACTGTGGCTCTTTGTAGGAGAGAGCGGCGCTGTGGCTGTTTTTTTGCAAAGTCACAGACGGTCAGCGTTTTCCTTTCACTGTGATATGTAGGATCAAGGGCAGCCCAGGACTAGGCTGTGATTAGCCTCACTCTGGTTGTGCTCATTTTATGTTTGTGTTTCACTATACCGCTTTAAGAGGTGTAACTGCTTTTTCCCTTCAAACAAGGATCATGCCACATATTCAAACATTTATTTACCAAAAATAATTGCCTAGCTTTTGTAGTTTAAGTAGCTAATATCTTTATCAGGTTAAACTCTGGTTAATAAATGTAAAGATGGTTGCTGTCATTTTAAATAAATATTAGACATTCAACTTTGTACAAAGTGGCAGGATTACAAGTCAAGGAACTCCCATGTGAGTGTTTTAAATGAGGTGTGTCAAACATAGAATAGAATAGTACTTTAATGCCATTGTACATGTACAACGAAATTATGGGTGCTCCATGCCAACTGTGCAGGAATAAAATCTAAATGGTAAGATGGCAGGAATAAATGGCATACAGGAGAAATGTATAATCAAGGAGAATGTATACAAAGCAAGAGACATGCACACATTTGAGAACCAAGTTCTTGGAAGTAGTGCAAAGGACTTGGTTTGAGTATCGAGTCCATGTGTGAGTGGCCTGAGTGATGAGGGTTACTCAGGTCATCAGGTGCCTCAGATTGGTGAGGTGGGTGGGCAGAGTTGGGGTGTGGAGGGATGGTGTTTGTGAACAGTTACTGAATGGCCCAGGGGAAGAAGCTGTTTGTGAGACTGGAGGTGTGGGACCTGATTGACCTGAGGGCACTAAGTAAAATAGGTGGCCCAGTGTCCACAATTGTTCCAGTGAAGAGTCCCATCCAGCCCACTGAGAATTTCAGTGAAATCAATAAATTCTGGAGTTTTTCCACTCTCGGTGATGGCAGCTTTACTACACAGGAACAAAAATCTCAGTTAAAGATAGAAAAGTACTTCTTTTGTCACTGTTTTATGCCTTTCTGCTGTACTTTGTAAACTTTAATGTACATGTAATGGGCAGGAAAGCAGACATTGTTGAAATGTGTTTTTATTACGATTGCTCACAAAATAAGAATAATAATTTAACAAGAAGTACTGTTTTAATATCTGGCACACTTTTTTAAGAAGCAAAGTTTCAGTTTTTAAGAACTATACACTTTACACTTTTCTGTGGTGCTTTTACTGGTCCAACCCATTTGAGATCAATTTATGTCCCCCTAAACTAAAATGAGTTTGACACCATCATTGGCAATTACATTTCTAATTAAGTTGGCTTCTAATGTTTTGCTATGACCGCTCGGTTACTCTGAGGTTAAAAGGCAATAAAAGTTGTACTTTTATTTGGGTTATAACTGATTTCAGAGCCTCTATCATGTTTTATAGTGATTACAAGGCATTAGCCTTTATCTAGCAGACAGGTTTGACCACTATGTTTAAGTCACTAAAGCAGCAGGTTATTCAGTAAGATTTCCATAAGCAGCAGGGCAGTGTTGTCTCCTGGTATTTGGCATTTGTTTCCACTGGGATTACTGAGGTTGTGCAATTCTTAAATAAGCCAAAGCCGCCTACTTACCTGTAGCAGCACAGTGTAACCGGTTTGTACTGCAGCATCTTTAGACCTTTGTGTGCTGGGAAAATGACTAATGCTCACTGAGATTACTAGCCTAAATAAACAGTACACTGACTTGCATGTGACTGTGCTTGTAGCCTGTATTTTGAAGGTGAGATAAAATAAGATAACTGTTTATTGCCATTGCAAAGTCATACTTAGTACAATAGTACAACGCAATTGGGACACAAAACACAACGCCGTAAACTTTAAAGTGGATCATATTTGTGTGTGTTTGCTCCAATAGGGGGATCTGGCTAAGAAAAAGATCTACCCAACCTTATGGTGAGTACAGGCTCATTAAAGATACTACTTTAATCTGGATTGTAGCCTCAGAGGTGGGTTATAGTGAACCATGTGTTCCTCTGTTCTCTCCCAGGTGGTTGTTCAGAGATGGCCTACTACCTGAGCAGACGCACTTCGTGGGCTTTGCTCGCTCTGCCCTGACAGTTGATGCCATCCGGACTGCTTGCATGCCATACCTGAAGGTAAACATGGACACTTGAGATGTAGTGCTCAGACAGATTATTCATTTATTTAATGGGAAGAAAGAAGGTCAGATCAGATTGTTATAATGAAATCATATCCACAAAACGAAGATGAGTATTAGAAAAATGCAAATAAATTATAAACACCATCTTAGTTTGTTGGCTTTTTTCTGTTCTAAATTAAAACTATTGGATAGCGATGTGAGTTATAGCAGCATCACACAAAATAATAGTGATTCAAAGTGTGTAGGAGGGTCTTGAGTTAAATCTCATTTAACTTTGCTAGATCTCAGTACACGGTGCATTTTTGTGAAAGATATTATCAACAATGTATTGTCCATACATCAGTAAAGGTTTTTCCTCTCTGGCACAGGTGGCAGACACAGAAGTAGACCGGTTGTCGACCTTCTTCGGCAGGAACACGTACGTCAGTGGGAAATACGCAGATGGGGATTCTTTCTCCAAACTCAACACACACATCGAGTCTCTTCCAGGAGGCCTCGGGGCAAACAGGCTCTTCTACTTGGCCCTGCCACCCACCGTCTACCACGATGTTACCAAGAACATTAAGCACCACTGCATGAGCACAAAGTCAGTACACATTCCTGTCTCTGATGTCGATGTGCCACACAGCTTGTTTAATCTTTTTTTCTTGTGCTACCTGCTGTATCTGACTGTAAATCGATTTCATGTAAGTGGAGAGTTTGATGCAGTGGATTCTTTGCATTCATCTGATATGAGTGGAATGTCACCTAAAAGTCTGAGGTGTTTATCTGTGGTGTAGGAATTTGTAAATTAACTCCAGAATCTCACACTGAGAAATGAAATGCGAGACATCATGGCAAACCTCCATCATTGCAATTTTGGAGTAGTAGGAGTAGTGGTAGCTTCAATAATACTGTAATAAAATTTCCATTACCTGTTCTGCTAGCAACAGTTTTGTGGTTCAGTAAACTCAAAACATTTAGACTTTGAATTATCTGTAACTAGTATGTACATTTGTAAAGAAATACTGGTGAAGATGTACTACTTGCAGTTGGGATTTACTTGTTCTGTCATAATATTTAAAAATTTTCCGTATGGACTATTTAAAAAAAGAAAAAAAAGAGAGAGAGAGACATCTGAAGATATCATCCGGGACTCTGAAGTTATTTCACAATATTTTTATAGGCATTTTAAATGGTCACTTGATTATTTTCTTTGTCTGCATATCAGTCATGAATGAAATGATTAGTTGCAGCTGTAGTTCATAGTTCATATTTGTGTCTATTTTGGCAACTAGTCATTTAAAATTGTGTTGGATAGGTGGGACTATCAGATGCATTTTATTCCCCCTTAACTCTCAAACACACTGTAAATCTGATCATTTAATATATTGTTAAAGGTTTAAACTATTTTTGTTCGTTCCCCCCCCCCTGTTATTTAGGGGCTGGAACAGGGTGATTGTGGAGAAGCCATTTGGTCATGACCTTCAGAGCTCTGAGGAGCTGTCCAGTCACCTCTCGTCCCTCTTCACTGAAGACCAGATCTATCGTATAGATCACTATCTGGGCAAAGAAATGGTGCAGAACCTCATGGTGCTCAGGTAGGAAAACCGAAATATAGTAGCTTTTTTTTTTTTTTTTTTTTTTTTTTAAATATATGTGACACTTTTTGATTGTTGTAAATGTGAATGCAAGTTTCTTTATTACTGTTTACAGCAGGTGTAGCAGAACAGAGCCTCATAGAGAAATTAAATGTGTGGGGCTTCATCAAAAAACATTTCTTTTTAGCATCGTTATTTGAGTATGAAGAAGAAGACTTTTTTTATTCATCGTAAAAATAATGTGCTCTTGATCGTAGGTTAATTATGCAACACTTCATTTTCAGCTGGCCTGTGGTTTAAAAAAGCCACTATGAAAATCTCGCACCATGAATAGAAAGTGGGGGCTAACCAAGAACAAAACCAAAGATAAATGTTTATGCATGTTGTCAAGAACAGCTGTGCTGTTGCTCTGTGTGTGCTGCTGAGCTGAGGACGAATACACTGTGTTCGCTGCAGGTTTGGAAACCGAATCTTTGGGCCGATCTGGAACAGGGACAGCGTGGCCTGTGTTGTCCTCACCTTTAAGGAACCCTTTGGCACCCAAGGTCGAGGAGGCTACTTTGATGATTTTGGCATCATCCGGTGAGGAGAAAAATACTTCAATCATAAAGTTTAATGCTTTTTAAAGTACTGTGAATAAGCAGAATTATATGAGGGCTGCTTTAAGGCAAAAGTTACACTTATTTTAGAAAATAAGTGATCACAATTATTTAACAAGGTTACCCACAGACTTTGGATTTATTTAGCTAAATTTTTTTTTAAAGTTCTAAGCAGATTACCTTGAATGTTAACAATAATTCAGTTGTGGGGGGCACCCAAAAGAAATAAATACGTTGAACTAAATCTAAAACAAAGATTCAATGCGCTTATCTCTAATGATGAATATGAAAACAAGCGGAGTACCAGAGAGTAAGAATACTTCCTAATATTTATATTGGGGCAAGACAAACATGTCTTTGGCTATGAGCTATCATCGGTGCAAAGAAAATATAATTCATTGGCAAGCTATATACCATTTATATTTATTAGATACTCAAGTTTTACTAATGTTACCACACTAGTGAGTTAAAGTGCAGTTGTTGTTTCTTTCCATTTGTACATTAAGAGGTCACTGCAGGGAGAATGACCATAAGTTAATAGATTTAACCGGTTTTACCAACATATCAAAACCAACACATGATCAGTTATAATTTGAATTAATTTCGTAACAGTCTTCTGCGTCTTTAATGTGACCACCTGTTCTTTTTTTCATAATCAGAGATGTCATGCAGAACCATTTGCTCCAAATGCTCTCCCTAGTTGCCATGGAGAAACCAGCTTCCACCAGCTCTGACGATGTCAGGGATGAAAAGGTACAAAGTCGCCTGGCAGATACCAAATACTTGTGTTCTGTGTATTAAATGAGGTGTGTCTGGTCTTATACCTTTGTTAGGTGAAGGTGCTGAAGTGTATTGCTCCACCATCCATGTCGGATGTTGTGCTGGGTCAGTACGTGGGGGATCCAGAGGGTGAAGGAGATGCCAAACTGGGTTATCTGGATGATCCCACAGTACCTAAAGGATCAACTCAAGCCACTTTTGCCACCGCTGTGCTCTACGTACACAATGAACGCTGGGATGGTAAAGGCGCTTATTTGTTAAGAAAAAAAAGAAAGAAGGCGTTTTAAACATTTTCCTGTGCTCATGAAAATGTTTCTCCTCAGGCGTTCCTTTCATCCTTCGCTGTGGCAAAGCACTGAATGAGAGAAAGGCTGAGGTGCGGCTGCAGTTCACCGACGTCCCTGGAGACATTTTTGGAAGTCAGTGTCGCAGGAATGAGCTTGTGGTACGCGTGCAGCCCAACGAGGCTGTGTATGCCAAGATGATGAGCAAGAAACCTGGCGTGTACTTCAGCCCGGAAGAAACGGAGCTGGATCTCACCTACAAGAGCAGATACAAGGCAGGCTCAGGTTTTATTTATTTAATTGCCACACACACTCTGAGATCAACTTTGAGTATTTTGGGGTGTTACAAGGTAATATAAAGAAGAATCTAGCACATATTTAACACTGACTTCAAAGACTGATTAAGAGTTTAACCCCGTTTTAGAGCTTCAGAGGTAGTTGTACAAAAAAAAAAAAAAAAACAGGTCTCTAACAAAGCTGTTAATATGGCATTTTTCTTTTAGGACGTGAAGCTTCCCGATGCTTATGAGCGTCTCATCCTGGATGTCTTCTGCGGGAGCCAAATGCACTTTGTACGCAGGTCTGTACTTTTCCTTCTCCGCTCTTCTCTAAAGTCACTGCTTGTAATCTAAAATCGCCATCACTAGATGGAGCCAGAGGGGCCTCTTTTTGCTATCAGGAACTGAGTAGTGAAAACCTTGCACCTCTGTTTTACCTACTTCTGCATGTTGAATTGTCTGCAGTGATGAACTGAGGGAAGCATGGAGGATCTTCACTCCTCTCCTTCATCAAATAGAGAAAGAAAAGCCGAAGCCAATTCCTTACAAATATGGAAGGTAGGAAAGGTTTTACTCAGCTCTCACTTGGAAGAGGAAAATCATACCACATTCAAAAAAAAGATTCTTTAGCTTCACCAAACATGAAGAAATAATTGTGTGTAAAATGTAGCTGAAATATATGAAATGAAAGGTTAAATCAAAGTATTAAAATAGTAAATCATTAAGGAAACAGTGTTTGATATTTAATATGGAGTGTAACCTTTTACATTGTACTTGCATAATGAAATTACACGGAAAGTTTACATGTAATCAAATTAAAGTCAGCAGGTTTTTAAAAAATGTATTTATTTTTAATGTAAGTGCTTAATTCTTTTTCGTTTTTCCCCTCCTCCTTCTTTTTAGCCGTGGCCCTCAAGAAGCAGATGACCTCGTGCAGAAAGTTGGATTTCGTTACGAAGGCACTTACAAATGGGTGAACCCTCACAGACTTTGAATTGCGATGATGTGAGGGATGAGTAGAGGTAGGATGGTAGGAGGAGTGCAGTAGGGCAAGTGGTTAGATATTTTCCAGTACAGGATCATCTTTGAGAAACAAGGCTTTTCCACGATGTGGATCCATCATGCCGCAAAGACAGAAAATCTCAGGTATTGCAGTTATTCCATAAGGCCTGGTCAAACTTTCACCAGACATTTGTGAATTGATTGTGTTTTCATGGGCTTATACCACAGTTATGGTGGTAGTTTTCATACATTCACAGCAGTTTTCAGCTTTAATTAGAGATGGGATCAAGCCTGTGAAAAAACAGAATGATCAAGGATTTTTGGGAACAAATTATTCTGCTAAGTGGAACTCCTTATTCCTGTCTTCAGTGATTAGATCAAATATCCAAACCACAAGAACAAAACGCTGCAAGCTAAGTGTTGTCCACATAGTGTCAACCAACGGACATAGAAAACGAGGAATAGGAACAAATGTTCGCTAGCTGTCGCTCTTAAATCACCATGATTTTAATGCCATTCTGCTTTTGATTGCATTGTTTGCATTTCTACTTTTGCTGCTGTTTTTTTGCCTCCTCTGCGTGGGACCAAGGACATCATGGTGGTTTTAAAATGAACAGATTAGTTTCCACGAGGCGATTTTCTTCAAAGCGTTTATACTGCGAGTCTTAACTGTCCTCACTGATGAGCAAAGCAGGCTCCTTTTTAGTTTCCGCACTTTGAGCTTCATTCCCTTTTTGTTTACATTTTTCCAGATTTATTTAAGTTGCTGACATTGATTCCATATTTCAAAATCCAGACGACAGTGGCGTGTACCACAGGTCAGCAGTGAATGTCTGTTTTGACGCATTGTATACCGCACACTCATGTAAAGCTAGCTACATTTCCACAAGTTGTAATAAACTAGTTTTGCTTGTTATCCTGTCGTGTTTTGCCTTCTCGTCTAACCGGCCATCCTGCCTTTGACACAGAAATCAGAATTTCTAAAATGCACGTGGAGAGGGGAGAGGAGGCTTGCTGGAAGAGCTATAACATATCATACTGACATTGCTTTAAACTGAGGCTCTGACGGAAGGCTTCCTCATTTTGTGAAATGTCTGTTGCCTTGAGACTCCTCATGTGTCTTCCTCGTATGCTTACATTTATGATGGGAGAGGCTAAGGTGTCAGAGGAATCAAGGATCTATATAAACTGAGAAGAAACCAATGGCGTAACAGGGGGGGAAACAGCTCCATGGAGCAACTACAGGTTTAAACCTGCAAGTGGGGGAAAAATAATCAACCCTTTTATTAAATAACAAGAAATGCTGTAATTTCTACTGCGATTTCCAATTTCATTGTTTCCTTTCTAATGAAAATGAAAAAATTAGTCCAGCCATGATTTGATACTAGAATTAATTTATTCACAGACAAATGTTGATTTCAAATGTATTAGTAACTGAGTGAAAACTGGGTCAGGCAGGATCACAGCTACAAATGACGTAGCGGACGGATGTTTAAAGACTAATTCAGATTCATTTCAGCCTGGCATGTTTCCTCATTGATGTGGTCCTTATTTACATTGTTGGAAGTCCAGCTGATATCTAAATACTAAAAAATTGATCATACTTTGCAATTATCACACATGTTAATTCCACGTCTGATGATTTATAGGATGGTGTTAAACCTTGACGCACTTCACTAAATGGCATTTTTCTTAACCCCTTCTCCTCATTGGAGTCGTGGTGGGGCTGGAGCCTGTCCCAGCTGCCATAGTGCAGAGGAAACACATTTAAATGCATGAAGTTCACAATTAAGCACTCTTTAAGTGCTTTCTGCCAGCACTTCTTTCACACCTTTTTGCAGCGTGTATTATTATTATTTTTTGTTTTGTTTTAATTTTTAAATAATGATCTCAATGATCTGTTCCTCTTGGCTTAAGTAGGCAGTACTCAGTTGCTCCATTTTATGCAGAGAAGAGTGAGCTGACACGTTAAATTCCCAATTTTTATGGGGGCATACACGCAGCGCCTGATGAAAAACGTCTGATTATAAAAGCAGATTATGCCTGATGTGAGGCCCATTATCTTTGATGGAGGATTTTAGGATTTGTTGAGCCAGCTAAGGCAAAGACAGCCTAGTTATGTCCAACAACTGTTTACTAACTGCAATAGAGATCTGCAGCTTCATGCAATAATACATCTTCAAGGAGCCATCTTGTTAGCACGACCTATACAGACATAATGAGATTTAAGCCAAGCTGAAATGAACCGTAATTATCCTTTGAATTTTTTTGGTCAGACCACAAACAAAAGCTAAAGACTTGAACCATGCATTTTAAGGCACATTAGCTTTTTCCATTTAAAAACAGTTTTTGTGCGATTGACAGTATTTTTCACTTACAGTACAAGGCAGGAGATGTCAATGAATGATGTAAGACACTTAAAGCATACAGAGACGTGACGAGATGAGGTAATACATCTATTATTAAATAACTTGTGGCGATGGAAAGGTGTTTACTGGACGGAAACATTAAAGATTAATCCCACTACAGAAGGCAGGCAATGGCCCCGAATGCTTGGCTCCATTTTCTGAAGTCGTGAAGTCTTAATTTCTGTATTAGTGTTGTGATTTAAAAACTGACAGATTTCATTAGGTTCAAAACATAAAAAGCATGCATCTTAAGCAAAAAGTAGTGGACAATTACATGAATTGGTTATCCTTCAAGTTTCAGTACACGTCAGGAAATAAAAGTACTTTTAACATGTTGGAAATTCAGTGTTCTGGTTTCAAAATTTGCTGAATTGGAGTTGAAGAGCCACACTTTGCTGGCACCATTTCCTTGCACGACAGCTGCGGTGTGACCGGTGCAGCCTACTCCATCGATTTCTGAATGGCTGCGAAAGTGGTCGTGTTCTCCGTTAAGAAGGCACCTTCAGTTTTGTTTGTTTTGGGTTTTTTTCCTCCTCTTTACATGTGTTCTGGGTGGTTCTGCAGACAGCTTATGAACTCTGTGACTGGGTGGCCCTCGAAGCAGATCTGATAGACTGCGTTGAACAGAGGAAACCTAAAGGAAGGAGGAGGCATAGTTGAGTGCTGGAGTGAAACAAACTGATTTCATTTCAAAGCAAATGGAACCTGTGAGTCTCTCTTACTTGTCGACCATGTTTTTGTGCTTGAGGATGAGATAAACCTCAGCTGCTGTCGCTGGTCCCTGCAGCTTCTGGCCATTCAGCATCTCTTTCTCCAGTTCCTCGATGGACTGAATGAGATAAGAACCAAGACATGCTGAAGATTCTTGAGTTTAAAATGAGAGAAGGTGTACACGTCTGATGCCCCCCGAAGAGCCAAACAGTAGACTCTATATAAAGGATAGAAGTCCCCACTTTGATGTCACTCATTGGTTTGTGGACAACTGTTTGAAAGCCCCAGGTGTAGCATTATATTTTTAAACTGAATGCAGCACAGACGTGAATGGCTCTGACTGCGAAGCTCAGACACTGTGCAAAACGCTTACAGGAGCAACTTCTTTATACTCTACTGTCCTTTTTAAAATCTGACTGTAGTTTACAACCATCATCGTGCTGCTGAAATACTGCTTCAATCTAGCAACTAAGGCCAAATAAGATGGCAACCTACTTGTGCTTAGATGGAACCACCTCAAAAAACAAAACAAACAAAAAAAGCATGGTGTCCAAGTGGCCACTTTCAATCACGGGTCATCTGGTGGGGGGCAGTCTCTCTCTCTTGCTGTCTGACTCGGACTGCAGTCGCTCCCAGACAGATTGGCGAAAGCTCGGAAATAATTACAGTTTAATTATAAACGCAGGGACACTTCCAACATGATGCAATCAACGGAGTCTGTTGTCATTAATGAAGAGCAGAACTTGTCTGCGATGCCTCTCTTTACAATAAGGGATTTGACTCAACTGGTTGTTCTCTGGTTATACTCCTATATAAAATCAAAGTTTCAAAGCACCTTTGTCATTTTTCAGCTAACTTGTTGTCGTGCAGCAGCTACGTCAGTGGCTCTGTGTTAATGTCATTTTATTAATGGTTCAATACACCAGTGCCACTTTGTAGATGACGTCGCTGACCTGGTCCCCATCTTCAAAGAAGCCATTTCAAAGGCAATGACATTGCAAGTTCATTGCACCCATTTACAATAATCCTCTGGCCACTTTCTGACTCTGTTGTCTTTGGCGTGACTGTAGAATTCAGTAAGAGTCAGAGTTTGCTGGGGTTTTTTTTAAACCAGTTTCTGAATCTTTAGTGAGTATTAGTAGACAATATATAGTGCACACAAAGTATCTCTCAATACATTATGAGAAGAACAGCTGATGGTCACTACACTGCATCAGAGACCAGATTTATGGGAAGAAAGAGTCAGCACATCACAGCAGCACTACCACAAAATCACATTTGTATTTATTATTTGAGAAAATGTGCTCATTCTAATTGTGTCATGGTGTTGATGTAATTAATATTGGAGAGAAAATGACCAGAATGGGTTTTTTTTTTTTAAATTTTGCAGATGAACTCGCTCACAGTTCTAAAAAAGAAAACTATGTATGTGTCAACTTCTACAGTCTTTGTAACCACAGCTGCTGCCCTCTGCTGGTCATTAGAAATAATGCAGTTTTATACTCCTTGCACAGGAGCATCAGACCAAGAGGTGAGATCCATCTTTAGTGCAGTCAGCATTAGGTGCAACATAATTACGTTTTAATATACTATACATACAAGTTCTCTTGTATTAATAACTTCACTATGTCAAGTAAAAACATTAAAAGGCATGAACTCATCAGTGTGCCCAAGTTTTGACATTTCCAGGAACTACCACAATAATAATCACCAATAAACCTTCAGCAAAACTTCACATTATATTAAATGATTTCATTTATTATTTAACATTTTAATTCTGAGTCAAATTTGATACTTGAGATGTTTTTGTTATTAGACCAATCCTTGGACCACGTCACCACAACTCAACTCAATCCAGAATCATCTGCCAAAACTGTCACAGTTTGGCACAAACTACCTCAGATCCCTACACTTTCCTCTCTCTCCTGCACCCAAACAAGAAGTGACTCTCTCCTCACTGCCTCTTGTATTCCTGCCTTTAATGAGAAGAATATATGCCAGGAATATATAAGCATTGCTTCTGCCTGAGCCTATGACATATATACAGTAATTGAACATATATATAAAATATCTTTAAAATTTGTACCTTCCCCGTTCTCACAAAAGCTTCAGCAACTTTGCGGTTACGTCCACCGTAGCAGGTTGTGATGAGGTCGGCCACGCCGCAGCTTTCAAGGAAGGTTGCTGAGGACACGGGCCCTTCTTTGCAGAAAATACGGGCGAAGGCAATCATCTCCATCAGGCCCAGCCTGATCACTGCCGCCTTCGTATTGTCCCCGAAGCCCAGACCGTCACAGAAACCGGCTCCGACCGCAACAATGTTCTGTAGGACACACACAAAAATAATCTGATATATTAAAATGACTTTTTTTTATTTGACTCTATACAAAACAGACTAGAAAAAGGCTCCAAAGCCTCATATCTGAGAAGCTGCAATGAGAGAATGCTTGGGCATTATCCTCTCCTATGATATTTTTATTTATTCTTTAATTAAAGGAAAATCAAGCAGAGAAAAAGAACACAACCACCAACAAACTCATTCTCTAAAAACATGGGAATCCACATCCTACAATAACGTGTGTAAAATTTCTTCGAAAACAAAATATTTGAGTTCACATTAAGAAAAAAATCCTTCCAGACTTTTCAACAACCATTTAGATTAATGTCCCGTTAGAGCCAACCCTTTCACCAAGCTCACAATGGGTCCTTAGACATTTTGTTTGGGCAGCTTTACTTGAAGTGTTTAAAATCTCACTGCGTACGTCTACAGAGATCTCTGATCCTCACTGCCTAATTAACAGAGTGACTAGATCCCAGCACACTAAATGTGGGGCAAACAGCATGTTTGTGTGTTGCAGTGTGGTAAATGTTAATAGTGCTGAGAGAGAGAGTCTGCAATGGTGACACATCCAAATACACAAACTCTGCAGGAAGAGAATACGTTTTTTGGTTTCAACAAAAATAAATGTCTTGTGTAATATTCTTCTTACACGTATTTAATTTTTAACCTAAATCTTTTAAATCTGTTATCTGTTCTGTGGGGTCATCAGCTTTCAGTTTCAGTACTGACGTGCCCATAGATCAGCATGTCTTTATGAGGCACGTGCTTCTTATGTGACTCATAAGTGCTGTGTCACTTCACTTTATAATCTCACGCATGTGAAACAGGAACTCTGTGGAGGGAAAAAAAAACTGGGACGAGGGATAAAATGCCTCATCCTTTTCTCTACTCTGTTTTGTGTGACTTTTGCTGAGAGTGCAAAAATAGACATTGGTCCTTGATACCATAAATAAACCTGTGTTGAAATCAAGATGACTGTCCATGTTTTGTAATCGTGCTGCAAGCAGACAAATTCTGCACTGAGAGCTCACCTTCAGGGCTCCGCAGATTTCCACCACATCGTATTCCTCGACTACAGTAACTCGGAAGTTGCTGGTCTGCATGAGCTCCTTCAGGAGAGCACCGTGATTTTTATTCTTACAGCCTGTAAACCAGAAGAAATATATATGCTGACTGTAAACCCTGTAAAAAAAAAAAACATGATGGAAGCACGCGTTGAACCAAAGAACTAACGCTGAGGTCGCACAAAGCTTTAACCGAAACAAATGTGCTTCCTGTTTTGAGGCTAAAAGCTGCTTATCTGGATCTTTAATTCTTGATTAAAGTGCAAAAATAATTCAACAACAATGGGCCCATTTGACAGCAAACAAAGGGACAAAACTAACCAATGGTTGTCTCACAAAACTTCTCATCAGCAACCTCATTGGCGATGTTTGCACCCATCAGCACGCTCATGGTGATACCGAGCTTTTCCTGGATCACGTCAGAGATGAGTTTGAGTCCATCTGGACCCTCGTCTACGCCCTGAGGGAACAAAAGCACAACATGCTGGTGTCTGGATCAAACACCACCGAATAAACTTGGCAATATTTTGGAGATAGAATGTGTAAAATCCATATCTCGTAATAAAAAAAGAACCTTGATGAGTGATATTCCCAGTGCATCGTTCTTTATCTTCCCTTTTATGGTGTCACATACTTTCCCCACAAACTGGTGCGGGATCACAAACACCAAAATGTCTGCATTGCTGGACGCCTCCACCAAGTCCGGCACTGCCAGCTGAGAAGGGATGATGACATGTCTTTAAAGCCTGAGGCAACTTACTGTAGAGTAGGAACCTGCTGCATTCAAAAAACTCACTCACTCTTACAGCTGTTAAACTTATTATAAAACTAACAGCTGCAAAGCATCTATTCAAGGACCTCACTTACATATATGAGACAACAGGCACTAAAATGTTTTTTTTTTTAATACATTTTTCTTACCACATTTGCTGGCAGCTTGTGTCCAGGAAGGTACTTGACGTTTTCGTGCTCGGAGTTGATTATTTCAGTGAGTTTGCGCCCATTCACAGTCTCCTCAAACACCCACATTTTTACAGTATTGTCGAACTTTGCATTTTTAGCAGCATTGGCACCCACGATCTTGGCAATGGCTGAGCCCCTGCGTGGTTAACAGTTACAAGTCAGTGTTCATTTTACGGGAAAAATCAATATTCTCACTCAGTCATACTGTGATCTAATGGGGTGATCATTAAAGGTAACGATTCCTATTTGATCATTAACTAATATTTCAGGGCAAGACGGCAAAGCTGCACGCAGAGATAAGCTGATAACGGTATGCTGCAATCACCAATCCTCCATACTGTTTCCACGGGTGTACACCGAACTCCATTGAGAATTATTGCAATTTTATTTTAGCATAAGCAGCAGCAAAATTATAATGGTTTTATAACCAGTTTATGTAATGATTTTAATTTTTGGGGGGGTAATCATGAATTCGGAAATAAAAAGAAATAGACATACATTTAATTTCGTTCCAAAATAAGAGCTACAACTACAAAAACCACAGTGTGTGTATGAGAAGAATGTAAAAATTTAATATTTTTTATTCGGCTCATAAACTGAACCCACACACCGAATTTACAGGATGATTTAAAAATCTATTTTTCATGTCAAATCATCTTTTATCTCTTTGGGGAGGTAACGTTAATTTATTAGACCGGTAAACGGAGGTTCGGTGGCGAACAGCTGCCGATGTCTCTGCTACCGCTAATAAGAGCGAGCTAACAGGCGGCAGACACGTTAAAGCTAACGACAAAAATCCCAGTAATGTTGCCAGACTTGTGGCCAGTTTTCGGCGATATAAGCCGGCTTGTCAGCATGTGACTCCACGCGGAGATAAACCCAACTGTCGCCTCCGCTAACGAAGCCTATCTGGCAGTTACAGGTACAGCAGGTCAAACTTCCCGCACGTTACTGTGCGCCGTGTCCAGCGGATAACCGCACATAAGAGATAACCGGACACGGTTCAAAACATCAACACATCGACTTGCCAGTTTCCAGAGCCCACGATGCAGACTTTCTTCGGAGCTGCCATTGTGAAGAGGTAAACCGCTGAGTGTGTGGAGTGAACCTGTACCGACTGCAGTCCAGTTATGCAACACACACACACACAGTGCCTCCCTGATTTTATTGGTCTGCCCGAGGGGAGACACCGGCCCGCCCATTAAAGCAAGGCCAAGGCCATCAGAGCAGAGGTTAGCATGCTAGACTGGGGCCAAAGTCTCCATGTCAGCCTTTATGGTTTCACATCATCTGCATTTGCAAGTGACTTTTCACCCAGAGGCTGAAAGCTGTTGGCCACAAATTGTCTTTATTTTATTTTATTTAAAACCTGAACTATGGTTGTTTGAATTATATAGATGATCAATGCTGATCATTGCTGACATACTAACACACAATCTAAACCATTATCTTGTCTGTATATGTGTAATATATACTCACCAGACGTTATTTAGATTAATGACATATCTTACAATTGTAATTGACAAAGCGAGATGGTTAATTATTGAATAATTACCAACTTAGCAATAATTACTAAATGATTACAACTAAATCAAATCTTGTAATGACATATGATAACATATGGGGGCTTTGCCAATTCCTGTAAAACAAACAAACAAAAGTATTGGGAGTTGTAGTTTAAATAAATTACTGGATTAATGATACAAAACATTTGTTTAAACAGGACATAAACTTGTAATGTTAAGGTGATTATTTAACAGTTATATTCACACAGATAAAACATTTCCATATAAAACATTTTTTTATTTTGACTACATAAAACAGTTGCTTAAAAACATTGAAGTAAATATTAAAGTTTTCATTCCTTGAGCTCCTTATTATTAACAATCAAAGCAAGGCAATCAGTGGATTATCTTGATAATCTAACCTGATACTAAGATACCTGAAATTTTGACTGAGGGGAAAAACAAAACAAAAAATATGAAACAGGATTAATGTTCAGGTTAGTATCTTCAAACTTTAACTGAAAATGTTCTTAGAAACTAAAAATTTTAAGTTATACTTAGAAAAGTGCTTGGAAATTTCAGATACGCAACTCCAAATTTTGTGATAAATTGAGATTTCAACTTTTATTTATTTATTTTTCAGTGGCAGAAACAATATTACATCAAAATATTACCTATATTTATATTTTCTTATGGGTGCCAGTGACTGCATACTCATACATCACTACTTCCAAAATGAGTCCTTTATTCTCCATTCTGGTGCTTCAAAGTATTTTTACTTACCTGTATTACTACTTCATTAAATGCTTGAATTTAGGAATTTTACTTGTATTTGATTGTTTTTACTTAGACTGTGTTTCAAAGGCAAAAACAAAAGAACTACTTAATCCTGTGAGATAGCCAGAAAATTCAGATTTTTTTTGGAACTGAGATGTTTATTAACCCTTATAACAAAATCCATATTTTTTGCTATATGATGTTGTGTATGATAAATTTTTATTATATATTTATTACATATTTTTTGTACCATATTTCATACATTGGGCGTTTTTGGCAACTTTTTGTTAACAACAATGTTAATTTTAGACCAAAAAAAGAGTTTTGTCCATAACATTTTGAAATTATGGCAAGTATTGATCATGTTGATGAAATAGAGGTTTCCGAAACTCGTGTATCAAATATAATATAAAGGGCATTATAGGTCTTTTTCCAGTCTTTTAATTTAGGGTAATATGTAAACACTTTAAACATGCATTCTTTTTAATGATCAGCAGGGGGCGACTGCTCTGGAGGAAAAAAATGTCAGATTGTATAGAATTTAGAGGGATAGCGATCATTTGGCTCCCTTGATGTATAACCTCAGTAAACATTTTCCTGATGACTTTATGGTGTCGGTCTACTTTGCAAAATCTCATTGAAGACAACATGGTGTAAGTTATGGATCCCAATGATTAGAAAAGTAAATAGGTTCAACAATAAAGGCAGCCTAAGTTTTTGGGTAGGCTTATTTAATGATTTAAAAGTCTCAAAAGATCAGAACAGCCAAGACACTCAGCTAGAGATTTAACAATGAGACTAGTATCTGTTATGTACAGTGTATAGAAACCACATTGTATTGTTAATGCAGCAGCAAATAGTCTGAAGATCATCCAGTATAATTTTTGTTGAAGATAAAAAAGAAGTAGTAGTCCGTGAAATATTTAAAACTTTTCCATGGAATCCATTATGGCAGTCGTATCTAATATTAGTCTCTGGTTGTAGCGCTAGCTTGTGGTTAAACCATATTTTTTTCTTTCACCAGTTAAAATAAAACAAAACTTTTTTTTATTAGCAGTGTTTATGAGTTTACTGTCCACTCCAATGGCTGAAAAAACTGTCAGAACATTAAAGTCAGGCCAATTTTAACAGTTTAATGCATCAGCACCAATAGCACAATGTTGGATAAACATTAGACAGGTAAGAACTTCTAAGTGAATTTGTAATGGTGTATATTTTTTTTCTTTACCACTTTACTGCTCTTTCTGAACTTCTCTCTCTTTAAAATATAAGCAGGACATTAAAAGTCACTGGAGCAAACCACAAAAAGCTCACTGTGGAAAAAATTATTTGGTCCAAAGGGCTCAAACAAAGGACCGCCTTGTTACGTAAGTGTTGATCAGTGGGTGAAGAGGCGACACGGGAAGGAAGTGCTCTCAGCAGTCTGGTTTAGCAAATTTAAAACAAACTGACAAAATCCAGCTTACTCTGCAGAAAATAGTTTATGAAAAAAAAATTCAAAAAGAAAGAGCTGACTGGTCTGATATGTGAAGCTGTGTTGCTGCAGGGTTATTAGAGTCTAGGAGATATTTACTGTAGTTCATTTTTAAGTGAAAATGTAAACGTTATAGTGAATTTCAGCCAATATGCTTGTTCTTAAGCCAGTGGTTTTTTCCAGGATCTTTCAAAGGGGGCCAGTGGTCCATCCATCAATCCCTTTTCCACACTTATTCAGCTCAACTCCCAGGGGCAGCACTGAAAGCACAGATGCCCAGACCTCCTGCTTGATAGCCACCTCCAACTCACACAGAAGAGTCCCCAAACTAGTCCAAAGACATAATCTCTCCCAGTCAGACATTCACATTCTTCCCTCACTTACAGGCAAGACCCCAAGATACTTGGAATTCCTCCACATAAGTCAGCAAGCCTCCCCAACCCAGAGTGTGTGCACTATATTTTACAGCTGTTATACATGTCATCCCAGCCCACTCCACACCCAGCTGCAAACTGCCCCAGTGCAAGCTGGGAGTCAGTTGAAGCCAACAAGAACACATCATCATCATTATCAGGATCACATTGACGATACTGAAGATGATGAAGATGTCATCCTGCCCTCGTAGCATGCAGCGAGAGACTGCTGTAAAAACAACAGAAGCTGCACCGAAGCACAGGATTCAACAGTGAGGTCATGGTGCTAACAAAAGCACGAGTATAAAAGGAATTGGGGGAGCGGACCAAACCACTTCGAGACATATGAGGGGGAGTCCATTTAAAAAAAGTGTTGTTTTGCAGCTAAAATGAGCACAGGAACCTTCAGTGTATTATTTAACATTATATATTTATAGTTACAATGTTCCACTGAGGAGGACCACTGTGCTTTTTCTAGAAAAACGTGATCTGGATCCATCCCAGACCCACATTCAGCCACGCTCCTGCCTCCAAAGAAATTTCTTCATAGCCAAAAGTCCATCTTTCGAACCCTTTACCTGATTTTTCATGACGAAAGTGTAAATGATGACACATAACTCCTCGAAATGAATAAGAGATACATACAGTTAGCATTTGATCTTTAATGTAACAACCGATTCAAGTCCATTATTCATCTTTACATCACCAGACTAAAATAGCTGTCCTTTCATATCACAAATGAAAAGGCAAAAGTAAAGACGGAGGCAAAAACAAAAGCAGTAAGCTGGGCGACCTCATGCAGCAACAGTCTGGCTATTTAATTCTCATGTACTGATGAGAACGGCTGCTGTGACTCGACTCTAGCAATATTAATAAAAAAAACAAACAGCCCCCCCCCCTACTTTATTACCGTCTTTGACAAATAAACAAATTTACAGTCATTTACAGAAGAAAAAATGAATTGGGACACACAGCAAGTTTCTTTGAAATAAATCCATTAAGTACACCATTAGACAAACCAGACTATGCTAATACACGAGGATTATTATCCACAGTCAACAGTAATATTTACACTAAATTACAACTGATGGAATAATTGTGCTTGATAGTAACACCACACAGCTACACGCTAATCAGATCCCACTTCCTGTTGAGAACAACAAGGAACAGAATAATAAACATGGTTAGATTTTTGGTAGGGATGCACCGACTGTGAACTTCTGGGCACGCCATGTTTTGTTCTTGTTTGCTTTTCCTTCGTGTGTCAGGAAAACAAGCAAATCTTCAATAACAGAACTGACACACCATCTTAAACATTAGGCATTGTGAAAAAAAGATCAGAAAACACTCACGTCAATAAATACATTCTTGTTTGCAGAGAAGTGAATGGTCAACAAGGCCGAGATCAGGCTGTGCCGAGGTTTGGCCGATATATCGGTGCATCCCTAGTTTTGGTATATACACAATCATGAGGGAAACTCTCAAACATGCTCCGCAGAGCTCAGATTTTCACCATCTACCTGACACCACACTCACTGTTGAGCATTTTAGGGCAGGATCTTTCCACTTTTCTTTCATCGCCGTAAAACCGCAAATGAATACATGCTCACAAAATGCACCCAGCCACGAGGACAGAAGAAGGCTCAAACTGCAGGTGTGGATGAACTGTACATATAGGATGCTTGCTGTACAGTGCTACATGCAAGTCAGCGTTCGAAAGTAAAAAACATTCAAAATATTGATCCTAGTTGATGTGATCCAGCCTTGTTGACACAACAGAAGCAAAAGTCCTTAAAATGTGACAAAAAGCATGTAAACATGAATGACATTCTCTTAAATGAACGTTATGGCATCACGTGTTAATAAATTTTTCATTTCTACAGCAAAGCTATACAGTACACAATGATTAAGTCTCCTTGTCATATTGTTCGATTACAACTTTTTTGCGGGGAATCTAGCAACTGGTTTTTAACTTCCTGCTCGTGTTTAACCCAAGTAGTTCCCTTGGCAGACCTTTTTCACAGCGGGCATTTGAACTTGTTACAGCAGGAAAAACACAGGTTACTGATAACATTTACAAGCGTCATATGATGGGCCAAAGTGCGACACCACGCGTAACATCAGAGGCTGGATGTATAAACTATGCGTGTGCATAAAAATCATACGTACGCCTTTTTTACTCTCATACATAAACTGGTTATAACAAAGAATGTGCGGTGAAAATGTGCAAACAAACGTTTTCTGAGAGAAAGTGAGAAAGAGCTTATAGTGCTTATTTCCAATTCTGTATTTTTATTGTGGACTATATTACAATAGGTCTACATGAGTTACAGTTCAAATTATTCTTTATGTGTCTTATGCTGGACCTTTGGGTAGTTTATCGGTTCATTCACTGTCTGAAAAGCAAAAACAAGAGCACTCACAGAGCAACCGACTAGACTAAAACTTTGATGTTTTATGGTGTTTTTATTACAATATGATAACGTTAGCCTGTCATGGTGTTACTGCAACACCATAGGGCGTTGTATTGCAAAAAAAACCGTGTCCTCCATGCCCTTTCATATGAGATATTACTTATTATAGATTCTTGAAATTTTGATCTTCGTGCTAACAGTGTAGGTCAAATGCTTACCCAGCCTAGGTACTTGTATCCCCAAAGGCCTTGTATATTGTTGTGAAGTTTGAAGACGAGCCATTAAAAACATTGGGTAATATAAAGTTTTTACTGATTTGCACATGTCACCTTGACCTGATTTCCACCTAAATTAAATCAGCTTGAGCTGTTATTGGTATCTACCATCACGCAAAATTGAAAATAATATCTTGAAAACTGCAGAGGCTAAACTGTTAACAGACAGACAAGCAAATGTAACCAATTGCATATTCCCTCCCTTCAAGGGAAGAAAAACTCTTAGTGCTTCTCCAATTCAGCCAACTTTCGTCTGATTGGCTGCCTTTTGCAAATAGAAGGTTTGTCCTGATATCTCAGGTTATTATGACAGTGGGGTCGGAACTAGTTTAAAGCTGGCCTTTTTGCTAGCAGGGATTATTTACACATATCTGAAACTCTGGCCATGTTTATTATGACCATCCACCATTACCTCAGGATTTATGTGACAGAAAATAACTACCATAAATCAAAACAGCTACTTTCACAGAGCTTACATTTACTCTTATTATTTAATCTTTTACTATTTACAAACAGACCTAGCTACACTAATATGAGCAATTTAACATCTATAAAATTAAATACAAATTCGGGGTGTACTAAATTTTATTGGGCTTAAAAAGTTCAATTAGGTTTCATTTACATAGTGCCCCTTCACAACTAAAGATGTGTGACTGTGCTTTATATTGTAAGGTAAAGACCCTACAATAAGAAAGACAGAACCGCAGTGAACAGATGATGCCCTCTGAGCAAGCACGTGGTGACGGCGGGAAGCGGCAACTGTGTCACAGTGACTGAAATTTTATTACGTTTTATTCATCCAGCTGCAGGAACCCATAATTAAAGTAAATGGATCGCAGCTATCCTTACATTTGTGCTTTTACCTATTGTGACATCAAAATGCTTTCTGTGAAAACCGCCTGCGACTACTTTTCAAGAAAATGTTGGGCTTTCTTTAATGTCCGCCTACTCTACATGAAAATTACCTTTTAATTTAGGAGCCAAGTAAAACTGACTGACAGTCAGTTTTACTTGGCTCCTAAATTATTTTTAGCACTGTCATCCTGCGAGACGAGGTAGTACAGTATGATGGCAGAATTCGCAGAGTTTAACAGGGGAGGACAGCTGTAAGTAAAGACAGCTGTAACTAAAAGAGAAAGCTGGTTTAGTCGAACCAAAAAAAAATGTGTGCAGCACAGAAAATCCCTGTAAATTAACAACTATTTCACACAAAAACAGTCAAACTGACACCACATTGCTGGGATTTCTAACACTGATTTACTGAACATATAATGAACCTGTGTAACCTTTTACTGTATCTGTTACTACGTCTTGGAAAGGTGTTTACAGAAGACCATGCAGTTATTCTAACATTTTTTAGTTTTACTTCTCTTGGTTCTCCTGCCCTCGCGTCTCTGTGGCCGTCCGCTTACCTCAGCCACACGTCCCTATTTCATCATGTCGCTTACACACCTTAATCAGGCACAGTTCACACACTTCCTCTGTTGTTCCAGCAGTGGGAAAAGAAAGAAAACCTGCAAAGAACAAAGTCCACGAAGCTGCTCACAAGCAAGAGAGTGCGGCGGCTCTCTGCCCCCGGCTGCAGAAGCTTAGTGAAAGTTACTGACGTGACACTTGACATCGTCTAAGCTCAGGACCGTTCCCTGGTCGTTGTTGTTGTTATGCTTGTGCTTCTTATCGGAGCAGCGGCACAGTTTGTACTTCATTACCTGAGGGGATGAAAAGCACAGTCGCAGCAAGGTCGGTGCAGGAAAAGAAATAAGTCGCATAACGCAACTAGAAATGCTTTTAATTATTTAAATTTTCTAAATATGAGGTGTAAACACTGCTTCAAAGGCAGAAATAAAACAAAACTGTGTTGTGAAATATGGTCTCCTCTGATCACTGCTACTGATCTAATTATGGTCAGGTTTAAATACATCAAGTCCAAAGCTTTGCATATTAAAAATGACAGACTATATGGCCTCTTAAATGCCTATATCTTACCTCATAAAGGTAGTCAAATATCTCCAGAATAGTCAGTATGCTTGCACCAATAAAAAGTCCCATCTGACCACCAATATCACCTGAAATGAAAGCATATTCATGACAAATGCAAACCATGAAGACAAAAAATGTAAGCAGTCTATGTTATAAATAGAAATGAAGCTATACCTAAAAGTCCAGCCACTTCATATGCTTTCTTCTGTTCAATAGTTTCATAATTGAGAGCTTCAAAGAAGATGTCTAAAACCAGGATATTTTCCCTGTGGAGACAACATAAACAAATGAAGACACAAATCCCTCATTTTGAAGCTGCTCAATAATAATTAGGAGAACTTGAGAGATGAGATTTGAATGTTTTCTTTGACAGTGGCTCTGAAAGGACTGGTTCGACGTTTGAAATATGACCCTGACAATATCATCCAAGTTATCACAACACAGCTTTTGAGACAACCTTTTTCTTCTTCCTTCAGCTTCTGCCTTTGGAGGCCACATCTCACTCTATCCCAACATCCTCCAACACACCAACCCTCTGAATGTCCTCCTTCGCGCTCTTCCTCTTTTCCTCCTGTCTGACAGCTCTATCTTTAACTTCCTCTGTCCAGTATGTCCGCTATCCCTCCTCTGCACATGTCTGAAGCATCTCAACTTTGTCTCTCTAAATTTATCTCCAAACTGTTCAGCCTGATATACTCATTTCTAATCTTCTCCTGGTCCCTCATTCTGAAAATCTTGGCATCTTCAACTCAGCCACCTCCAAAGTTACTCAAGGGTAACTTTGTCTCCAAACTGCTTCCTGATCCTCTCCATCCTGGTCGCTCGCGTTGACTGCTCTCAACACTTGGCTTAATAGTTTTGATCTACTCTTGGCTAGATTTCAGTGTGATAACGGGGTAATCTTGGGCACATAGCTCTGGCTGTGAAGGCAGAAGCCCCACCTACTTACTGTCTGTCTCTACAGAAATATGATCACAAAATATCAAAATGTGCAAAAGATGGTATAAGTTGATGAAAACTGAATCAAAGCAGAAATCAAACCCAGAAACACAGTTTGGTATTAGATTTTATTTCACCCCTTAAAACCATTTAGAAAGTCTTCAGTCAGCACAAATCTCTTTTGATGATGGCGTCTCAGTTTGGGTTTTTCTTCCTTTTTCTTTTATTTGAGAGGAAAACTAAAAATGTTTAGCTTCTGGACACAATTAAACTAAATGAATATCTTGAAAAGAACACATTGGGCCTTTGAAAATGCCCTTTTTTAAAAAATATTTTGTTAGTGAAAGTCAATGAAATACAATAATCCTGTAATAAAATAATCATTCATCGCAGGCTTATGCTTTGCTAACACAATAATGAGAAAACCCAAACATACTTACTTAATGTACTGCTCAGATTTGTTGTATTTTTTTGCAAGATATTTAGCAGAGGCCTTGCTGGGGATCTTGACAAAAGACAGCTCTTTGCTGTATCTGGTCATGTTGCACGGCGTCTCACACACACAGAAATCATTGTCTCTTTCCACCAGGAAATCTGGAGAGAAGAAAACCAGAGCTCAGCTTGACCTTTGAATCAGTCCGGCTGCGATTTCCAAGATGTCACGAGCTGATGTGCCTGCGTCTGTGTGTGCGTGTGTGTCTTTCTGATGTTTTTGGGGTATAAATCTGTGCATTCTCCTTTTTGGGGGGGAACTAATATCATAAAGACATATTAAGGTAATATCAGGTTTTGGTTAAATGTGCAGTAAATAAATGTGATGTCCTGTGAAGCGATGGAAACATGGCTCTGTTTGTGTGTGTGTTGCTGTTCTTTAAAGATTTAGAGGAGTATGAAGCCTCTTTCTTACCCAGAGCTGGGTCAGCACATTCTTTGTACAGCTCGGGGGTGCAGTAGGGGGCATCGCCTGCAGTAGCAGCAGCAACACACACTCACGTTAATGAATTTTTTCTTTGATTTCCTTCTTTGAAGTGCCTTCAGTAATTTCTCAGATCAGCCTAAGTCTGATACAACACAGAGAAAGACCCCTACCAGGCATGTGCACCATGCGACAGTTGCAGTTGTCCACCAGGTAGCGCGTTTCGCAGTCAATGCGACAGGCTGTGATGCTGTAAGTGTCAAAGAAGTCCGACTCCATTGGCGTCACCTTGCAGTCTCCCCAGGGTGGGGGGAGATATATCAGCTGCAATGACCACATAACGACTTAATAGTGTTTTAAATAAGAAATAAATACCACATGAAATAAAAAACAGGCTTCTCCTTGCAGGGAAAAGCAAGAACTAAACAACTGAATCCATTTTTTTTTTAATTCTAAAACTGCATAAATGGGAGAGAGATTTAAAATGTCTGATGTGACTCGCGGATAATTCTAATCTATTATTCAGAGCTATGGATGTGATTTTTTTTCTCAGGAATAATAAAGTAAAACACTCATCAATTGAACTGCTGAAATCTGGAAACACTGGAAAAGACAAAAAGTTTAAAAAAAGAGATTCTAAAGAGGCTCCAGTTTAACTTTGTTCAGTCGAAGAAAAAGGAAAGTGAAAACTGTAAACATCTGCCATAATTCACAGAAATTTTTTTTACCATTATTTTCAATTTCATATTTATGTCAGTGTTGAAACTAAAGCTCAACGCTGAAGGTAAACCAGCAGTATTTCTGGTTCTTCAAATGTTTGATTTTAGATTTATAAATAGGTCTCACAAGAGAAATCTTTGTCCTACAGCAACATGATAAAGAGTAAAAATAGCACAGCCTACAATAAACAACACAGTCAAATTAAAAGTGCCACAGAAGCCCGGTAAGTAGCTTATACTGTGAGATAGTGCAGGCATTTATATACGTTCAACAGAAACAGAACAAAACAGAAAGGTTAAAATAAAGTTAGTTAAAACCACTAAAAGTATGACTGACATTGTGTAAAAGTGATTTTATCCAAACAAAACACTGAAAAGGATCCAAAGACGCATTCTTGGTTTGTGTGTACTTTTTTTTTTTAAATTATAGGACAAAATGTGTCTGATTGAAAACTGATTAGTGAATCAATGAATCAATCAAATGGCAAGAAATCAGTTGGTAACCAAACTGTTTCAGTCATTTGAAACCAGATTATTTCATGTCTGTTCCTCATATGGAACCTTGCTTTGCTTTGTTATAGTGAATTATTAATTGTTCAGATCTCTGAACTCTTCCTTTGCCGAGTATGATAACGTAATAATTGATAAGAATTAATAAGCAACAGTTTGTACCCTCTGTTCCTGGCAGGAAACAAATGTCTGGAACCCGGGAGCCACTCCAAATCCGAGCTGGTCAATGAAGGACGGCTCGTCCTGACTGTGGATCTGAACTTTGACCCCAGCTTCAAACGAAGTCTCATCTGCAGGAAAGCAAAACGTTTGGGATCACTGTAAAAATGCATTTCACTAAGGAATCCAAACACACAGAAGAGTTTTGTCTCTGAGTTTCAGGCTCTGAGGTATCGATGCCCACAAACATCAGCACACCAATCGTACCAATGTGACAGCTATAACACGCCACGTGAATGGCCTTCCTCTCACCTGTTTCTCCCCAGACTGGCAGGTATTCATCCTGCTGAATGTCCAGCATGAGCTCGAGGCCGTTACCCATACCTCCCTTGGTGGTGATGAGGGGAGTGCGCCCATCACCGCCAGCGTTAAAGGTGTAACACTTCCCATAGCGAGTGAAGACCTGAGTGGCACAGGAAAGATATATAATTTTTTAAGGTGTTAGAGAAATGTTTCTGAAAGAAAGATTCAGGTGACAACCACACAATATTACTGGAATATACAACTGAATGGAAAATTATGGGGTACTCCACTGCACTCATTTTCCTTAAAAACAAAACAACAAAAAAAAGTATTAAATGGAAACCCGATCTGTCTGCACAGTTGTGGGATGCTGGAAAAAAATGAGAGCCTGAAACATATAAGACTTCCACTGAGCGCTTAGAGGATAACAAGGGTTAAAAGCGGATCACCTTCTTGTGTGGTGCAAACCACCAGCGCAGATGGCTCACCAACAAAAGAAAAGACAAGAATCTGTACGGACGGCATCACAAAGGCTACCTCGTCTTCAGGTCATGTGTGGTATCTCTAGGGAAATGTTGGCCAATTCTAAGATGCTGCAGAGCAAACTGAACAGGCACCTGGAAACCAAGAATCTCTTTAGAGGAGAAACTTCAAAAACAGCCCTGGCTCTGAACCAGCGACTACAACCTACCCAGCAGTCTAAACAGTGCAGGCAGTATAGGCTAGCAGATTTGAATCCCAAAACTTCTCGTGTCACAGCAAGAAGGCCCTCAGTGAACATGCTACACTTAAATATTGGATGAAAAGCTTTGACTGTCTAGAGATTTGCACAAATAGGTTCACTCTGGCACCCAGTGTGGTCTCCTGCTGCTGCAGCCCATCTGCTTCAAGGTTTAACGTGCCACACATTCAAAGATGTGCATACTTTTTTTGTGACGAGCGCAAGCAGTCAGGCCATTCTACTCTGACCTCTGACATCAGGAAGGCATTTATGCCTGCTGTTCACTGTATATTTTCTGTTTTGGACTAGCTTCTGTAAACTCTAGGGATGGCTATGCTGGAAAATCCCAGTAGATCAGCAGTTTCTGAAATTCTCAGATGACTCCATCTGGCACTGACAACGGGGCCACACTCAAAGTCACTTAAATCACTTTTCTTCCCCATTTACTTTGGGCACCTTGACCATGTTTACATAGATATGCTTCCAAAGGATTGGCTGATTGAGAAGGAGCAGTCTAAGGAGGAGATGAACAGGTGTGCCCAATAAAGTGGACAGTGTGCCATAAATGGCTTAATATACAGCTTGGTGTGAATTAGAAGTGTTTATGTGATCTATTAAACTCTACCATTTAGACCTCTAATCAACAGCAGAAAACCAGCAGTCAGTCTGCAAACAGTGTTTTGCAGACATTTGGTGCTTGGGAAGAGACTGTGGGATTGTGTGAAAAGTGTCTGATAAGGTGATGGAGGCAAGGTAAATGCTAATGAAGTGGCGACATTCTTGGAAATAAAATTGCTGGTGTTGTGCCTGATCCATTGCCTTTATTTGACAATGCAATCCAAAGAAGACCTTATGATGTAAAGGCTATTTTATGCAGATATGAATTGAGATGTACAGCCTCGTCTTTCTTGCTGGTGTGCCTTGGAGAGTAAAACTTGTGTCAGAGGATTTGAGAGTGTTTTTCCACTGGGGGTCAGTGTTTGATTCGGTAAATGGTGTGTGTGTGTGTGTGTGTGTGTGTGTGTGTGTGTGTGTGTGTGTGTGTGTGTGCGTGTGCGCGTGTGCTGACTGTATGACTGAAATAGTATGAGAGGAAAGGAGAGAGGCAAATGTGTGACAGAAAGAGGAGAAAGAAGGAGAGTGGAAGAGAACGAGGGAGAAAGGAGGTTTTCCCGTGGGAGTGTGAGTTACACAATCAACCCAGTGAGGTGATGGAGACTGGCAGACTGGCGATTTAACATTCCCTCACATGCTCTTTATGGCACTTATAATGGACCTGATGTTACCATGGAGACCAAGCATCCCGACAAGGAAGAATACCGCCTTAATTTTAAAGGAAAGCCGAGACACAGACGTTAGACTGAACCTCTGTGAGACATCAGCAAAAGGCCATTTGACAAACAGCCTCGAGCGTGCGACGGTGAACAGACAGAAGCGTAACAATATTGAGCTTTCTTCGGCGCGGAGTTAATGTTGTATTAGTTTTTAGTGTTGTGTGAGTCACATAACCCATGCAGGGAGAGAGCAGGAGAGCAAGGAGCAATGGAGGAGCGAAGGAGGGCAGGGATGCAAAGTGAAAGAGACAGAGAGGAGGGGGGGCGGGGGGGGGGGGGGGGGGGGGGGGGTTTAGCTGCTAACGCTTGAAGCTGGCTATTGTTCAGCATTATAGCACAGAATGACATATCTATGATTAGAAAGAACAAACCAAGCAAGTAATTGTAGAGAAAGAGTTGGGATCTTGCCGAGGGCAGTTTAAACATTTAGGCCATCTATCACGTCAAGTCAGCGAGAGACTGCTGCTGGTTGCAGAAGCAGACATCAATCTGAGTGAGAGAAAAAAAACAAGAACAAAAAAGATTCTGCACAAAAAAAGCAAATAAAAGCAACAAAATAATGTGTGTCCACACCTTTAGAATTTTTCTGTCATATGCTGCAGGCTTGAATAAAAACTGATGAGGGTAAAGACGCACTTGTTACTTTTAGAGACTGACACTCCAACATCGACGCCCACCTCACACAACGACGGGCCAGATGTGCGGAGGTGAGTTGTGAACACCCAAGTGCCACAGTATGAACGGCTTCCACATGAGGCTGTCTAAAAATGGGCACCTACATTTCCATATTTACCTTCAAAACAAGCAACAGCTGGCCAGTGGGTTGGTTGTTTAAAGAAAAACAAAAGTTTTTAAATTCTGGTGTATATTTCAAAGTCTTTGAAGTTACTTATAAATACGTCAGTCTTAGTTGTGGAAGCTGTCTCTCAGTGTAGATTTACCGAGGTGTTGGGTCTACTTTTATGCCACATATTAACAGTTACAATGCTCATCTTCAAGGGCATATAATCCCTGTCACCCTAAAGTTTGGGCTTCATAATGCTCTAAACACTCAAATTTAGTCAGATTGTTCTATTCTCTGCTTTGCATGATGCCAAAGGAAAGGCGAAATCTCAAGCAAACAGCTCTGACTGTAAGCACAGCACCTGCTGTTCAATTCTTCCCTTTCTGCGGCGCAGCCAATGAGAAGAGAGTTTGCCTAAAGGTCCTCGTTGTAGACCCCTGTGTTTAAAAATAGTTTAAATCCTTCTAAACTAACTAAACATATCGATAACATTTAAAGAAACAACACCTATGACTTCATGTCGTGAACATTTATGTATCGTGTTGACAAGATAACAAGTGAAGGTAAATTAGAGATGAGCTGCACTTTTGTGTAATACCAATTTTTTTTTTTACCACAAGATGGTGCAGAACGTTAGCCAGGCGAGAAATTAAGAACATGTTCTTATTTAAAATAAGCCACATTATGGAAGTTTGTTTATGCCACTAAAAATATTTTTATTATTTTTTCTTTTGCCATCCTTAAGTCAAAGTTTCAGAAAGAACAGCAGCACACATCTGAAAACTATTACACACATGAACTGGTAAAATGCTGCCTCCTCCTGGTTTTTGTTAAAATCTTCACAGCGTAACTACAAAAATAATTTTTAAAGGGCAAGAGAAGTGAGCTAAAACACCTCGTTTTACACAGTGGATAAACTGAGGAGCTAGACGAAGGCCCACCATAAGATAAGTAAGGAGTATTTTAAATTTTAAATCATGCAGAATTATACTGATGTAAAATTACTGTGGTGACATTAATGGTCATACAGCTACCTGCATTAAAAGAGACCATTCACTCCACAATCAAATATAGTGTTTTTAAAAACAATACGAAATATGCATACAACAGTACATATCTGATTTGGAGGTAAGCTGTTACTTCAAACTGTCAAAGTAAATCACGTCTTCCACCTCACTCACCCCACCACTCGCTAACATATTATATATTTATGTGTAATAATTACCATGTTCACTCTCAGTTTTACACAAAATACAGCTATTTAGTTATAAACCAAACTGCACTGTAGCACAAGCTGGAATTCTCAAATGTGTTTCTCATCTTGAATGTGTTTTTTTTAAAGGGAATCCATCCAACATTTGTTGGGATATTTGACCCACAGTCTCAAAAGTTAATTTAATAATGCTGCATGAAAAACCGAGAAAACATCAAAATCAGCAGGAATCCTGTGGGGATTTTAAAAGTTTCATGGCAATACTTTTGCCATATTTCAGTTAGGATTAAAGTGAACCAACTGACAGACCAACACCTCCATCCCTTGAGCCCTGGTGTCACCACAGGTAGAAATCATCCAGTAAACATAGCACTACCCAGCCTCTCTTTTCCCCATTTACTCCCAGCCTTCTGTAATTGCTCTTTGCTGCACACTATTGATCACAGGTACACACTGTGGACCCTGACAGATTGTCAAACATGTGTAAGAGTGGAAAGGCTCTGTCAGATCATAAGGTGACTGAATTTCATAAATAAAATCAATCATGACAAAAATGTTAAACCCGTGTGTATGACAGGTGCATGATTGTTCATAGGCAGCTCGATCAATACGCAGATCTGAGTTGATGTCAGGTAACTGGTGTTCTTTTCCTCTGGTTGAATAGTTGATGTTGTGACAGAGGTGGTAGGAATAAAAACATGAACCATGTATAATGCACAAAGTCTGCACGGCACACTGTTATGATGAATAAATAAATGATCGTGCACATGTGTAAAAGGTTTTCTGCAGCAGAAATTATACGCTGCACGAGGAATAATGAGTGTTACAACAGAGAAGGACTTTAATTATGACAGATGCATGACTGTCACACCCTTTTGTCGCTACTTAGAGGTACTTCAAACAACAAATCAATGCCCTTTTTTCCACAGAATTGAATGCATTACTTACCAACTGCAGTTTACAGACACACTATCTTCACAGCTCTGATCAATAAAACTGTCACTCACACACAATTTCCCATGTATTGAAAAGCACTCAACAGAGCTCTGCAGTAATTAATCATTATGCACATAATCATGAATATCTGTTTCTATAGCCATCAAAAGTTGAAGGAATCTCTAAATCGCAAATCCCTGCACTTTGCCATCCATTTAGGGAGGTCTTAATACAGTCTTGCAGTCTGCAAGCAGCTAAAAGACGTCTCGGCAGGCTAAGTTCAATCCATTAGTGCTCTGTTGTTTTATGGGGATGTTTTCAAAGACTTTAAAGCCGTCTCTGTAAAGTGCAAACACTTTCACTGTTATTATGCTGTAACCTTAAATAGCCACCACTGGGGAAAAAAAGCTATTTAAATGGAATGGTGAGCAGACAGTAGTCCACAGTGACCAGGGCTGAAAAAAATAAAAATTAAAAATTAAAAAACGGAAATCATTCACGGTTATTGCTGCCTATTGTGCATTTACCGCATAACTCAGGATTGTAATCTGATGAGGACTTCAGGTGACCTGGAAAAAGTGGGAAGTTTCACACTATGCTGCTTTCCTTCATACATGGATGAACTTATTAATAAGAAAACAAGAGTCTGCAGTCATACAGCCTCTGGCAGTCTGCTGTAGTCAGAGTTCTGCTTTAAGCTAAATGCTAACATACTCATATTTACAATGCTAAAACGTTGATGTTAGCATAATATTTACATAAAGTGCATCTTAGGTTAATATTACAATTATCTGGTTTACACCCATAAAGCTTGTACATACATGTCAGGGATGACCATGAAATCAAATTATTTACAGTTTATGCAGTTTTTTATTAAATATATATTTTTACTGATACCTGGTGATGTAATGCAGTACTCTGCCACTACAATGACTGGTGCTATGAATGCATCTAAACAACTAGAAAATGGGAGAACTACAGTCAACCCCCCCCGTAACTCCAAATTATTCGCGGAAAATACTCCTATTCGCTTTTTGGGGGGGGCGGGGGTAGAGCATTTCTAAAATATTCGCTAATTATTTTCATTTTATTTTTGTGAGGGTCTAAAGTATTCGCAGATTTCAGCTATTCACGGGCAGTTGTGGTCCCTAACCCCCGCGAACTCTCTGAATACCGGGGGCGGACTGTATTACCTGCCATGGTTGCTGGACTGGCTCAGTGTCATTGGTACTGTATAAAGCACACTGCTGCTCGTAGTCTTCGATCACAGGCTCAGAATCTGCTGGTTTTTCCGCGTATACGATTGAAGACTAGGGGAGACGGAGCTTTTCAGTCGGTGGTGCCAAAGCTTTGAAACAGTCTCCCATTACAATTATGTTTATTTCAATTTCCTTTTATTGTAATAATTTTAATTATTTAATTATTTTATTTATTCTGTTTCTTACTGTGTTTTTATATATTTTTACTATCATTTATGTAAAGCACTTTGTGACCACTTGTCTGTGAAAGGCACTCTATAAATAAGCATTACTTACTTCCTTTCTACAGCTATGAAAAAGCTGGAACTCCTTCAAAAAAATAAAAATAAAATAAAATATCAAAACTGAGGTCTAATCCAAACTTTTTCGGGTAAAGCCATCATTGACAAGTCTACCACCTCTCTGCAGAGGTGTGGTGCAATATTCAAAGCACAGTCAAAAAGTGCCCAGTAAATATGAAACTGTATTGTTGCTTGAAATGTCAATCGGCAATACAAATGTAAACATGTTCCTCTGCGTTTTGTTGTTCATTGCAAAAAGGTTAAAATATAGAAAGTTTCTTTTCCTTTGAACTGCTTTTATCTGTTGCTCATACTGAGGCTGCTGGCGTGCAGTTGGCTCAGGTGGATATCTTTAGACACTTTGTTAGTTTCTTTTAAATGTCCATGTTCAGTTAGATGAAGGTGATTTAAGAGCCTGATTAGGTTTGTCATTACAAACATTTTCATGGTATCTAAAAGATACATGGTATCATGTATCTTTCCTCATTGTGAGGCCCTTTCACACTAATGAGCATGTGGGCTATAAGTTTGTGTGAAAGTATTTGCCTGCACTGCTGTGCGCATATTGTGCATGCATGAAATAGAGTGTCTCGTAATCAGGCATACAGCTAACCGACAGGTTATGGGTTAGGGCCGAGAACGCTGCAAAACAGCTGATTCTGGTCTCTGGCTGGTCAGTTTGTGCATCTCAAACTACATGTGTTAAGGAATTCTTTGGTGTTGGTTCCTATTAAAATTTTATCCTTCATGACACTGAACTGGGTGTAAATTTTTTTAAAAAACTTTTTCTCCTAATTTATATTTTGGATGAATGAGGTGAAGTTTGGAATCAAAATCAACCTTTGGATAGGTGACTACATGTAAAGCATGCACCATCTGTGAAGATCTTGAAGCATCGACTCTGTGTTGTCTGGCAAAAATCTTGGCATTTTTCTGTTTTACGACCATTTGAAAGAACACATACGGCTTCAGTGTTTGAGCAACTAAAAATTCAATCAACAAAATTGATTAAAAATGTGTATATTGTTTTTGCTACAATGCAGGTGTTCTTCCTTTGGTTCTTTGAGGGAGGTTTAAGCTGGTAAAACTCTGATATTTCACAACATTTATTACTTTTACATTTAATTGCGATCCATCCACTATTATTTGAGTTTTTCTTTGATTTTTAAACAAAACCCAAAAGCCCACGAGTGTGATTATTCAATGAGAATACAGCGTGTGTTAAAAATCAAAGGAAAATAGTGATGTTATGTACCAATAAAGAGTGCTGGCTTTTGTGTCCTGCACAGGTGATTTATTACGCTTTACACTCTCAAAGATGTGCGTGATCTTAAAGTCTGAGCGCGCCTGTTAGCCGCACACAGGTTAAATTAATTTGAGAATAAAAGCATCAGAGCCAAACCAAACACTCCCCCGCTCTGTTTTGAATGAATAGCTGACTCACCACACTAATAACCAGTCTTGGGTGGAAAAGAAAGCTACTCCAAAGAGAAAATAAAGTATAGGCAGGGGATTGAAAGCCAGAGGCACGGTGGAGTTTGGGTGTTTGTGTGTGTAATAATGATGCCCAGAATATAGAATCAGACCCTGAGTCACTGGCTGTCAAAATAAAGAAGTAAAGATGAGAGGCAAACAAGAAAAGGTAGAGAAGAACCACAGGGCTCCTCGGGGGAGTACAGATAACTAAAGGCTTCATAGAGAAAAGTTTTTTTCTTAATTAGGGAGGAAAGACCAAAGACTATCCTGCGCTACTGAGATACCCACTTTGTGGATCTTCCATCTTTGTACCTGTAGTTTCAGCGTGGTCAGAAAAAAAAAACACTACAAGAAACACACTTATCCTCACCACATTTTGATTTGTACTTTCAGCAGCAGTAATGTGAAGGCTGTACGACAGTTTCTCCATCTCTTTGGCGGAGACTGAAAACTCTAAACAACTAGTAGATTATATCAGCCTCTGTATCAGAAATAGTATATATATAAAAAGAATTAGTATAGTGCTAATATTTAAATGGAAAACAGTCACCTCAAACATCAAGTATCAGCATGAGTATTGTCATTGTGAGCAAAATACAGGTGTGAGTCACCGAGCTGCTGACAAGGCCAACATGACTCTACGACTTATTCACAGTCTACAAATCAAGACCCACACCAGACGTCTGTCACCGCTGTGGTTATTTAAGATGGCAAATCTGTGTTTTTCAGTAGCAAAAGAAAAATCCTGAGATTGAAGCATCAAGCAGTTCAATAAATCCTCATATGAGAGCTGGCTTGTCTGAGGATCAATCTGTTCTCATACTTTCTGATTCAAGTCCCTTTTGTTTCCATTTATTCTTTAAAAATAGGTCACAATTAGGTGTACAAAGATTCTCATAATCCACCATTTGGTTCATATCTTTTATTTTTTTATGAGGTGGGTGAATAGGGTGAATCATCCCGTTCTGTTCATGATCCAATCATGACCATCTGATCCTTCCGGCACAGAAAAAAAAATATTCAAATGGATTTCCAGCACACTCTTTATCAGAAGGATGGTTAATCGCCACATTTTTCACCAATGTGGCATGCTTTAACCAGTTATTAAATGCCCCCACTCCAAATTTACCTTAACAACCTAATTTTACAACAATACAAAATACGCTCTAAGTAAAAAAAGGCTAAACAATTACTTATATACCAGCACAAAGCTTGATAATAAGCCTCAGACCTAGAGACAAAACACAGCGTCGTTGGGAAAAAAGTCTATTCCCTGACAGGCCGATAGCTTCTATCCGGTTGTGATGATGTATGAACCGTGCTTCCGGGTCCAAACTACACTGCGTTCATTAAGGCTGTTGTCTTTATAACGTGTTTTAATGCTTGGTGTCTTGTTCTATTTAATCTGAAGAAGCTCCTAAAAATAGTCGGTGATCACTGACAGCCTTTATGGATTTTTATTACCACTCTTCATCATCAGCAGGTTTCAAAACTCAGTTTTTAAAACCTTATGGTGTTTTTGCACGGGTCAGAAAAGAATCACTCTGAGGCTAACAAAGATGTGAATGGCCATACAAAGCTGACGATCAGGAATTTTTCATATCGCGTAATCCAAACCTTGTAGCAGTATATTAATATCTAACCTTGTGTTAGGGATGGATCATCCCAGATCTTCTCTTGATAAAAGTTTGGTCTGTTTTCAGCATCTTTTTTTTCCTGCCATGCAACTGCATTTGTCTCTGCCCATCAGGGATCATCCACATTAACTTTTATCGAGGGGAAAAAAAGTTAGTGTTAGTAGTATTAACTATTAAGGTTATTAATAGTTTTTATAGGACATCTGGAAACGAATACAGAGCCATTTACTTGCTGAGAATGTGGTATATTGAGTGTTACAAAATCGGGATTACACAGACGTGATTTGATGCTTGCCAAGCATACACGATTTTAGTTTTGTTAGCTACTGAGTGAAATGTGATAGTAAACCATTAAACAAGAGAAGCTACACTGTCTCCTAGTTTTTTCCCCTCACATTAATATTAGCATTTATTCTGAATAGTGGACCTCCTCCACCTGAGGTTAGGTAGTTAATCTGTGGGTTGAACCGTGCTAATGTCAGCATGGTAGTGTAATAAAAATATTTGCAGCTGATGTTTATATCTAACGTTTAAGATAAGAAATAATAAAATATATGTTATTTATTCTGAAAGTTAAGAATTAGATGTATTGCAAAAACTAAAACAGTGAACAAAACCTAAAACAACTTAAAATATGTAGTGAAATAACATAGCTTTATAAGATAAATAAATTAATTTAGATTAGTAATGGTTGGGTAACGCTAGGAAATAATTACAAAAGTATCCAATTGAAAAAAAAATCCATTAAAATTCATCATTCATTTTTAGCATGTGTGCAGAAAATTCAGAAAAAAAGTTTGTTGGGGATTCTTTTCAAGAATTAGCTAAACTGGCTGTACCTAAAAGGTTTAATTTTGGTCTCTTCAAGGCATTTGGTGACAATAACAATAAAACTCACTACATGGCTGAACTATCAGGAGACTAACACTCTATCAACGTTGCATTATTGACAAAAAAAAAGAAAAAAAGAATAGAAATGTCATATCCAGTGCATCGATTGGCAGACACCTTGAGATGGTACCGGCTAAGAGAAAAGCTGTGTATGATGAACACGTTGTTGTTTTAGACAAAAGTCCTCCTGACAGCTGTTAGCAAAAGTTTTCCAGTGCTTGTAAAAAATGAGTGTTTACCAGTTTAAATGTCAGAATTTAATACATGTAGGAAACCATCATCAGTCTCTCGCCTTCCTCACCAGCTACATGAAATACTATTAAACCTCCCCCACTGCTGTGAAGGGAGTTTTTATCTATCATATTTGGGAATTTATCCACTAGCTCCCACACAATAAAAATATTTCTTTCCCTCCTTTATTTCATTCCTCCCTGGACTGCAGAGCTCTCCAGAGTCTCTTGAACTATGATGTTCTTTCCCCTGTGGACTTCACTCCATCTCCTGCCGCACTTCCCCACCCACCATTGCTTCATTTGATGAATATTTCACAGGCCAGTAGAGACAGTCCTCCTCCTCTCTCATCCTATTCCCAGACACTACTCGGCTCTCAGTACCTATCACCTTCAGAGACGATAACATCCTAGCGCTGGGTAAGTGGCACCTCAGGAGTCAGCTGGGTCTCTGGGAGCATGCCATATGAAGAAAAATGGAATTGTGTATTAACTTAAGCTCTATACGTCTATCTAAAACCATCTAAAACCTGACCTTAGCACCATATGAGATTTGGGTTAAAGCTGGCAGATATTATAAAACAAAACGCCAACACCCATCAGGTGCGAAGAGGAAAAGGACCCGCATGGGCGCACCATGATACTGTCCAGTGGTGGAAGAATTATTTAAACCTTTTACCAGCGCACAACAACACCTAAAATACTCCAGTACTACAGTAGTGAAAGCAGCCAAGTGTACTTATATAGATACATCAATACCAGTGATGCAAATGATTCATTAGGCAATTAATCATTTTTTATAATCACTAAAAAAAAAACTAAGCTGCACATTCACAGGGTCCAATTTATAAGGATTTGAGAAAGGATTCTCTTTTTGTTGCTTATTTACTTAAAACCTTGTTTGCTTAATCCCTTGTTTGATTAATCCCTTGTTTGATTAATCCCTTGTTTGATTAATCCCTTGGGTCCCTTTTGACAAATTTCAATATAAAAAACAATCAATTAAAAATGATAAGTGATGAACAGAATTTTGCAGTTCTTTCTGATCATTAAGTTTTAACTCCTTTACATGTTTCAGAGCAAGGATTCTGAACCTAGAGAGACACACCAACGGTCACAATTTCAGATTCCTGCATCACCTTGTTCTCAAGTTATCAAGTTCACAAGATTTTCAGAAAAATTTGACTTCGGACTATGAGGTCATTGAGATTCAAACACGCTCGAGTTTTTTAGTAAGGTAAGGTGAATGTAAAAACCTAATAAAGTAGTTAAAAATCAGTACAGTATCAGTACTTAAAATGACTAAGTTGTCTGGCCAATAAATAAATCGATAAATACAGTATAGGCTTAACCTTCCAAAGGTTTAACCTACAATATAGAACCTAGGGCTGCACGATTAATCGTTAGAAAATCGCGATCTCGATTCATACTTATGTGCGATCTCATTTCCAAATGACAACGATCTAAAAAAAAAATGAAAGAAAGAAAGAAAGAAAGAAAGACGACGACGATTGTACCGCATTTTGATCCGGGACATAATCTGCATGAAAACAAGCGCTCACTCTTCCTGCTCAACAAATGACAAGGGCGGAGCCTTATACCACGTGATACAGAAGCTGTGCCGTGATGCTCAAATTGGCAGGAAAAAAACAACGGAGAACACGTCAGGGGTGACCAGAAAGTGACAGGAGAAAATTTGTCCCGGTCAACCACCCAAACATCAACAACGGGAACCTTATACAGCGCTTCCCTATACACGTCGAACTCCCGCAGGCACAAAGAAATTACTTACTTATCACCTGACCAAAGATATGGCTCCCATCAACACTGTGCAAAACGAGGGATTTAGGAAAATGATCAACACCCTAGACCAGGGGTCGGCAACCTGCGGCTCCGGAGCCGCATGCGGATCTTTAGTCCTTCTACGGCTCCGCGTGGTTTGGGGAAATAAATAATTTTTTGTAAGTAATTAGCTAAAGTCTGCTTTATTTATGTTAGTTCTTTTTTAACTCTTAGTTCTAAATTGGAAGATTATTGTGATATTGAAATATAAATATAAAATTATATTGTATTAGTTTTTGATCGATCAAAATAAGCGTCACACTTGCGGAAGCCGATATACCCGCCGAAACGCCGTGCGAGACTTTCAACCCCAGGCAGGCCAATTATGGATCTTCAGATCCACATTATGTCAGCAGCTGTTCTCCAAAAACAAACACGTTCACGCCTCACAGACGACAGCTTACAGTCGTGCGTAAAGATGAAAGTGACCCCGATCGTACAGCAGACGCTGTGCGCAGAGGTTCAGGAGCGGAAGTCCCATTGTAAACATATCACGGGAGACCCGACTATGTTTCCATGAACACGCTTTTCAGCATCTTTTTATTGGCCACTTTTCACACACGGTTGCTTTACGCATACAGCCGGTGTTAAAGCTCGCAGCCCGACACACACCAACACAACAGCATAGGTGGCACAGATGTTAAGGCGGCGAGGCGTGATTGCGGGTACCGCTAAGGTGCGTCCGCCTCCCCTGCAGCGGCGCTGCAGTCCACGCCCCGCCACACACATTAACCAGGTAAAATACATAATTAGGCGGAATTTTGCAGAGTTCAAAATGTGTTAATTACATAAATATAATGTAATTTTCTCTGTAGCACTTCATGCATTTAAGCAACACACCGTAGTTGTTCACATAAAGCATAAAGGTAAAAAAAAAAAAAAACAATATATACAGTGTTATGTTCATTTTAGATGTCAAAAAGTATTTGCGGCTCCCAGAGCTTTCTTTTGCGTGGAAATCGCGTCCAAATGGCTCTTTGGGTGTTAAAGGTTGCTGACCCCTGCCCTAGACAAACGCTACACAGTGCCGTCCCGCAACTATTTTTCTATTGTTGCACTACCTGCTCTGTACACGAAGTGTGAGCAACGGTGGAGACGGAATTTCAAGCAGTACAACATTTTGCGGCAACAACAAAATGTGAGGCATTTATTGTTTTTATGTTTATTTATTGTTTTTATGTTCAGTTTCAACTGTTACGAAGTTGATGTGCAGTTAATAAGTGCAATAAATATTTATATTGGAAAAGAAAATCGTGAGAGAATCGTGATCTCAATTCTAAGCAAAAAAATCGTGATTCTCATTTTATGCAAAATCGTGCAGCCCTAATAGAACCTTTACAGATTTTCTTCCAGCTTGAAATTTAAGTATTTCTGTATTCTCTGTGTAAAGTTAATATGTAGGTTTTAGACTGTAGGTCTCCTCTTTAGAACAACTCGTAAAGGGCTTGTAAAGGCAGACTGCGTGGCTCGATGGTAGATTTTATACACCTGTGGCAAACAGACTAAAACACCTCAAAGATTAACAGATGTGTTGTATTCAATATGCACCAGCATATTTGCAGATGCAACTAGGGGTAACTGAAAAGGGTGTCTTCACATAGTTTGCCCAGCAGAATGACTCCATTGTTTACAATACTCTCACCACTGTCTGCAACACATGCAATAGAGTAAAGTTCAGAGCTCAGCAGGTAAAGGTGCAGAGTCAAGTGACGACTTCGTGGTAAGCTGCAACCTAGTTTATGCAATATGGTGCAGAAAAGTTATTTAAAAAATGACTCAATCATTTTCTGTTTTTAATATAACTAACACGCATGTATACATTTGTTTATAAGAACACTGGACAAAATGTTAATATGTAACATGCAAGATTTTGTTTCCTAAACCTTTAAAACTTCTAGATTAACATGGTAAACCAGAGTTTATTTATCCATCTTAGTGTATTTTCTATAAATTTCTAACTTGAAGATGTTAAACTGCATCTGTTCTTTGAAGTATTGTTTGGCAACAATGTAAACAAATACTTGTAGCTGATTTGTAACTAATAAAACTAATGAAAATTCCACCAGGTTTGCATGAAATCATTGATGACAGTCTAGAGTACACACCATTATCGTCACAGGCTAAAGACAGAAAACCAAAAAAGTTTATTTAAAAGGATTTGGGGGCAAAATAGAGCAATTTTATTTGTAGTTTATGTAGACTAGTTAATAAACTACATTTTCAGGCAGTTTTTTCAGGTTAGATATGACGTTGAAAGGTCCCCAACTGACCAGGAGACACAACATCAAAAGTTTCAGGCCTAAACACAAATTATGTATTTCTCAGGCTCACATTGCTTATTTTTTCGTCATTTTATTAATGAAATTATTAATCAAAAATGAAGAAACAAAAGAAAATTACAGACAGGCGGAAAACAATGAAGTAATATCAGAGGGTGGCACCAGTCTGTCATTATCATTTAGATAGATGCGGCACAGTGGGATCCAAATCAGTGGAGAATTAAAGAGAGACCCTTCTTGTGAAAAAACAAAGGAGAATCACAACAAAACAACATAATAGCTGATCAAGAGGCGACAGAAGAGCCTACAGGCTGCAGTTTTTCCTCTGAGGAAAACTAATTGTTGTTTTAATGCTATCGCTGGTCTCTATGGTGGATGGACTTGGAGATGCACGACACACTGAGAGGAAATACCGCCCCGGGGAAGACTGCATATAATTCCTCCCTCCTATGCCTGCTTTTCACTCAAATGAAGACAGAGGGAGATTTCTGTTGAAAGGCTTCTTTAAATGACTACTGAAAAATGACGCTTCCACATTCCTCCAGAGTGCCGGCTTCTCGGTGAATAATGGAAATGATCTTGTGAATTTGGATGGGAGACATAAATGTCTTAGAGTTGCCGGTTCACATTCATTCAGAGCTGTTAAATTTTCAGTTGAAGCTCTCACAGTTAGCAGAAACCCTCTCATTCTCCCCCCAAGTGAGCAAAGAAGAGCAAAGTGAGACCGTAAATAGCTGTACAAAAGGGCTGATACATTCGATATGAGCCAGTTACAGGATGTATTTATACAGTTCATTTTTATAATGCACTTATATTAGATTAAATAGCTATATGGCAGCTTAAAAGTACTTGCACTGCTGGCAAACTGTGACATGCAGCATTAATCTCTGCTTTGTTGTGCCCCTTCTCTCCCTCCCTCGATGCTGCAGATCCATATGGGATGTTAAAACCTCCTCTGCCTGCCTTTTCTCTCAATCATCACTGTCGCCTACAAATCTCCTGCCTACAAATCCTGTGTCAGCCATGTGCAGAGCCCACGCTCGCTCTCTGCTGAGGGGAAAAACTGCCAGGCAGCCGGAGAGGCCATCACTGTAGCAGCAAGCTGCGCTGTAACTCCAGCGTGCGCTGCCCTCTCATCCGCCACAGCTGAGTAAACATCGGGGGATAAACAGCCAGAGGGGCAGAGGCCTTACTACAGCTGAGGGCAGTTTAGTTTGCACACAGCACAGTGGGGTTAACTAGGATTAAATCATCATGTGTCAAGTGTGACTATGTGTCTTCATTTGTCATGTACTTTAATATATCAGCACAATGTGAGAGAAACTATGAATAAAAGACTCATGGAGTGACAAAAAAGAAGGGATAGTGTCGACTTACATGAGAACAAGCAAGGTGATAACGGATGAGACATTTGAACGTGACGTGGTGGATGTGCAGGATTTATAGTGTAGTAATTAGAATATAAAGAGTGACAGCACACTGGGGGACCAAAAAGAAAAAAAAAGACATTTTAATAAACCAATTTTTGTGGCTCGAATGAAGGTCTGTGTAAAGGATTGTGATAGCCTGATGAAAGAAACCTACCATCAGCTTCTTTGAGCTTCCCCTCAGGCTACAGTAAAGCCTCCCTTACAGCGACACAGAGAGGGGTCATTGTTGGGAACCGTTTTCCTTGATTTGGTCCTAAATGACATCAGGTTTGGGTGATGCAGGCTTCATGGTGCACTTTAACTCTTAACCAAAGCGTCACCTGAAGGCTTTTACACTGATATGGATTTCTGATGCATATTTCAACCCACTATATTTCCCATAACTGTGTTCACTGTGACTCTGTGGATACTGGTAACTCTTAAATGCACAATCAGTAACAAATTTGTCCACCTGAGAATTTGTAATTGATAAGAAATGCCAACTGATCTTTTAAGAGTCCAATTGGATTACAGAATCTATTTATATGGACACAGGCACAGAGACATTGCCCACTGGTTTGTCGAAGTCAGCTTTTCAAGCTTTGACCCTTGATCGTATTTGGAAAAGAGCTTGGTTAGCAAACTGGGTTAGCAGGCTGCGTCAACATACGTAGATATCTGCTAATTAGTGCAAAGTCACTCACTAAAACTAGAGCACAGACTCCTTTGTCGATTTGTCAATACAATTAGATGCACAGCAAGCTGTATTGCTTTTCAGATAATTAAATTTAAAAGGCACAAACATGATGCACACGGTCAACAGGTCCATGCTCAGTGACTTGAATTAACTCCGGCGAACCTTAGCAGAGTGCCTGCCAGTCAAAGCAATCGTGCCTTCCACATTAAAAACTTTTAATCATTGTCACGAAGGCTGAAATTAGCTATAAAAAAACAAAATGATTTTCTGTACCAGGCTTTAAACATGTGTATTTCATCTGTAATGAAGAAAAAACATGGGAGTCTATGAGAAATGACTCACTCGTTACTTGTCGTTGTTGTCCTTGTCTCAGAAAATTATCTCAGGAGAGTCAGAGAAACAAAGTCTTTTAGGACTTTTTAGCACATCATCTACGTAACTCGGCCTGTGGATTGCTTACAATTTATGTAATCATTATTTATTTATTTTTTAATCCCTATATCTGTTTTTATTTACTAGCTTTGGTGGCACAAGATTAGTTACGGGCTCACATATTATTTCTGTGCCCTTATCTCCCGTGTTTCTTCTTACATTGAAGCAGTCTAAATGTTCTGTACAGTGCCACAGCCCACATGGGTCTATGTGAATTGAGCTGGAGTGGAGCCTAATAACGATGGGTCATTTCTGTAGAGTATAAATTAGTCTCCAGAGTCAAATGACAGTGTGTCTGTCTGCCTGCTAAGCCCGAGACAAAAGGTTAGCTGTGAATTAGGAATGATTAGCTATAATAGGCCATATAGCACTACCAATATTGGGTGGACATTTATCGATAGGTACAGTGTGTGTGGCTATATGTCAGACTGCCCGTTTCTTTTGAATGTTTAAATTTGCATGCAAGCCTCTTTCATGCGTGTCTAATAGTGAACTGTAATCACCTTCCAACAGGAATGGGGTGGGATGGAGGGGGTGTTCATTTCAGAAAGCCAAAAGGCTGTCACAGCGCATTTAACCTGACACCTGACTTGAACTTAGTAATGGCCTCAGAAAGCTGTTGAGATTGCATGTTTCACTTCGCACATACATCCCAGCTCCTCACATAATTTACACCGACTTAAATCGATACTGTCTTTGCCTGTTTAATGAAATTTCATGCCGTGCTTAAGCTAGTCTCAGTAGTTTTTTTTAATTATTTTTAATCAAAATCTAACACGGTTTCCACGAGCACGATCACTTACTCCACTGCAATGCTGGGGCACAGTGATGCCTTTGTGATCCTGTCGTGTGATGTGAAAACTTAACTAAATTTCACATTAAGAAATGCTGTGTGTGCACATGCAGTCAGAGAGCTTCCTAGGAAAAAAACGCATATAAATAAGTCACACAGTTTGTTCCTGGGTGGGATGAGGATGATATAGACATATGGTAACAGTATATCAGAGGGCATCAGTGCACATCCATGCATAGGCACGTAATGGAGATATGCCGACGGGTGATGCGTGACATATATATTCCTGCTGGATGCCTCTCGTAAAACATAGTTGAGTTGCACAATAGAGTACTCATCGGTTTATTTTAGGAATTGAGCCGTGATTCAACATCTGAGTGGCTGTAATGAAAACGTTGAGCTCCTCGAGGGGGTGAATTGGGACCAGCATGCACAGGAGATATTCTCTATGAGGGAAGGTGGACAGCAGTCATTGCAGTCAGTCTCGATCTTTTGCTCACAGGCCAATTTGTTCACCGGGACTGCATCGCAACTGCTGAGAAGGAGGAAACCATCACCCTCATTAATAAGAAAACATCAAAAGACAGATAGAGGCACTCCTGGAGAAGAGCACCTCTCTGCAGCTGTGCTGCTAACAAGCCCCTCTTTTATCAAACGTCTTTGATTTTGCAATTCCCAAAATACCACCCAGCGAAGGTGGGACGAACAACGATTAATGAATGCGTTTATTACTTCTGTCACTTTTTGGTGCAGTTTAGAGGGCGGGAAAACAGTCAAGAGGGAGAAAAGGCCCTGAAGCTGTACCCCTGGAGTGAACCTCCTCCATGTGACAAATTTCACAGTCTGCTGAGAGAAATCCGCTGAGGCTTTATGTTCCTTTTTCACTAGTACCTACTCAGGTCGGCTCGCCATGGCTCGGCACCGTTTTCAGGGTTTTCTTTCTTAACATTTACTCTGCCAGGGTTCCAAACAATCCGGGGCGATCCGAAAATGTGACGTCAACAGACTGCATGACACAGATTGGCTGGTCAGCGGCGTCACTTGGCAAGTCATGAGTACGTCCCCATGCCACTTTTGAAACCCGGCAACGAGGGAAAGGGCTACTAAAAACGACACCGTGGTTCCCGAGTCTGGCGAAAAGCCAGACACTGAGCCTCGACATCCACGTTTTGCCCCTTTTTCACTAGTACCTACTTGGGTTGGCCTGCTATAGTTTTCGGGGCTTTCCATTAGGTCATGGTATCTGTTACCAGGTACATTTTTAGTACCTGCTCCACCGGATTTCTAAGCGATATGAGGCAATTGGAAAGTGTGACATCAACAGATTGCATGCCACCGATTGGCTGGTCAGTGCCGTCACATGAGTCATGAGTGCGTCTCCTTCACAAAAATCAAAACCGCCATTTTTGAAAGCCAGCAACAAGGGAAATGGCTACAAAAAACAACGGCTGACAAAAAGTCACAGACCGAGTAGATCATCGCCTTGACGTCCACGACTGTTGTGGCGTTCATATCATATATCTATTACGTCACGGGATGCTGAGACGCGTTGCTATAACGACCCCACGCACATTAGGTGGTACTTCATTGTAATGGAAAACGAGTCGAGGCGAGTCACACCGAGCCAATCTGAGTTGGTACTAATGGAAAAATGGCTTTAGAGGTTGGGAAAACAGTGAGGAGGGAGAAAAGGCCCTGCAGCTCTACTCCTGGAGTGAACCTCCTCCATTTGACAAATTTCACAGTCTGCTGGGAAAAATCCGCTGAGGCTTTCAGCTTGTCTCATGCTGTTGCTGAATACCAAGAGATTAATTCATTTCGCAGATAATGCGTGTAAGTGACTTCAACTCCCAAATATGCAGCATTCAGACCGACACTACCTGCCCAATCTCTCAGTGACAACAAGGGAAGATTCAGGCTGGGAGGCGAGATAACAGACAGCACACAAAGGTCAACACATCAAACAAAAGATCCTGTTTGTAGACTGAAACAAGAATAACACAATTCCAAACTAATTTTACCCCTTCTCCCTGTCCCTGCACCAAGTCTGATTAAGGAGAGCCAGCAGCAGTAAAAGCGTTTTGGACTAGAAGCTGATTTTCAGTGCAAATAAAGAACCTACTGTAAAAACTGTCTGTTTTTTAAGTAAGTTGGGAAGGTCAAATGTAGATGTGACTTACAAAAATGCTTTAATCTTCTTATATTGATCATCATTCGCTAGTTTTGTTGTATTAGTTTTTACTAATCAGAAGGTCGGTGGTTCAACTATCTACTCTAGTGTGCAAGAAACTGACCTTAAGCCAGGGGTTCCCAAAGTGGGGGGCGCAGAGCCATTGCAGATGGTGGGGGTATGAATTAAAAAAAAACAAAAAACAAAAACGCTTGGACACTGCTAGCATAATGGACATAATGGGTTCCCACACAAACGCAAAGCAGAAGATGAAGCATTGCCAAATATGTTTCCAAACCAACTTCCTTCCAAGCCAAATACTAGAAAATATGATAAAGCATATCTTCCCTTTGGCTTCACCTGCACAAGTGCGAAGGTAGGTCTCCCTGACAGAATTTGTTTCCCCTGCGTCGGGAGCACGCGCTGGGCTGTCCAAACCACAGACAAACAGTATTCCACATTTTTTATTTTTAGTTCACAAACACTTCTTATAATGACTAACTACTCCTGACAAAAAAAACAACTACACATAAAATAATACACCATGACGCCTCTGCCTTTCTAAATGGAGGGACAGTAACTGCATGTGTATATGTAAGCGTGTAAAAACTGCAGATAGTAAGGTTAACAGTAACAGTATTTTGTCTCTATCCACCATCGTAGAAATTCATCTCATGTAAACAATAACGTGGTGCACAGCGCGAAGATTTTTTTGCAAAACAAAGGGGGGCCTAGCAAAAGAAGTTTGGGAAGCACTGCCTTAAGCTAACCTCAACTCTAAATTGCCTGCAGTGCATTTAGAGTAAGAATGTGTGTAAGTGTGTGAATAACACAGAACTGGCAGTTCTAGTGTTAATTTCCTTTTCAACAACCCAAACTTTTATTTATTTATTTTATATGTTGGCATCTTTGGCATTTAAAAAAAAATGTAGGCATGTCAAACTATACCTTAAGACTTAAGAGGCTTAGTGGCTTTCAACACCTTCAGGATGAATTGATGTTATTGCCACAGTTTTGGATACTCAGCATCCCTTACATGTTTAATTTAAGATGTGTCCATCAGGCAGGAGGTGCAGTCTCATTCTGAGCAGCTCTACACCTGCTCCTCATCAGGCCTGAGCAGAAGCAGGTGGAGGTGAGTCCCGCAGTGTGCTAGTTGCTGATTGTGGTTTTTACATTTTGTCGTGTGCTTATTTTTGGCCCAGCACCCGTCCCTGTTTTGGTGTGGACGTACGTGTATTTTTCTAGTCTTTTGTATAGGAGCATTAGTCTCTCAGTAGGAAGCACAAATAGTCAGAAATTATGTCAGTGTCATCATGTTGACCTTTTCTTTCTCTTTTCCCATGATTCATTGTGTCAGTGTAAGAGATTTGGATCTTGTACCGTGTTTGCTGATTATGTTGGACTACCATCTGCAAAGCAAATTGCCCCACAGGGACATTCAAGTTCTACTCTACTCTATTCTACTTGATTTAACGCCCTTGGGATATAATTAAATGAATGAAAAATGAATCAACTGTATTACTCCAGTTGCAGCAATCATTAAACAGCATAAAACTGTATGCCCTGTATCCTATTAGTCCTTCATCAACTGAATAGCAGAGCCATGGGAGGTTTTATTAAAGACATCATCGTGTTTTTCACACGCAAAGCAGGCGGCAGTCAATTTATATTAAAAGGTTGGTAAAGATATATCTAGGCATCCATACCCTCTAGTAAACAACCATTTCTGTTTCTACACTGAAGACCCAGACAGAAAATAATGTTGAGCTGTATGACTTTCAAAGGGAATGAGCCACTGTTCAGCCATTTTTGTGTGTGTGAGTGTGTGTGTGTTTTGTGCACAGTGTTTCAAAGAATCAATGCTGTTTTATTTGCCTCATGCTGTGTGTGTTTCTTTGCTTGGCTGGATAGATATGAGTGTGTGTATGTTGGTGTGTAGCAGAGCCTGCTATGTGTATGGGCTGGTGTGTAGCTTGCTGTGTAGCTGAGCTAGCTCTGAGATAGATATCGTGGTAGCTTTGTACCATGTCTTATCTTCTGAATCTGTGAGGATGAGTATGCCAGTCATTATCACATATGACAAAGGAATAGAAAAACTGAAAAATCTCTCAGTGATATTTAGGCCTGTTCCAACTAGTATGTCTCAAGACTATGATTTACGCATAAAGGGGGCTGCTTTTACATTTCTGTCATGCTACAACAATAATAAGAACAATAAGAATTGGGTTTAAATCAAGTAGACATCGTGTTGAGAAAGTGCCCACTTCCAGGAGTAAATCATAGTATGAGACATATGACTCTCATAAGACTTATAAATAAAACATAAACATTTACTATTTGAGGCAATGGGGCAGTCTTTTTCTGTTTCTTTTCCATGACCTACTTAAAAATGTGGACTTGTTCCATGTTGACTTACAGCAGCCAGCAGGAGAGGAGACAAACCCAGCAATAAACTGCGTGAAGAAATAGGAGGGCTGCTTAAAGCAAATATGCTGTTTAATTGTGCTGCAGCTGAGCAGCTAATTAACTATCAAGCTTGCAACTCGACATTAGCCGTGAATTTTTTCCCAGCTGATCGTTCGCTTGGTTGACTGCTTGTTGCACAAACGGTGCGGGGAAAGATGTGTCTCTGTTTGCAAGTTAGAAAAGAAGCAGACTTCAGCAGAAAAACAAACGTCGACTGTTGTTAAGAGTCAGTGGCTCGGGTGCTCCGGTTCAAGGTGAAAGCATGGGTAGCATGTGGTTTAGCGCTGGCACCTTGCTTTATGTAAAGATTTTATTTTGCTCTAAAGAAGATAGACCTACAAATGTTATTGCTTAAAAAATGTAAAATATGAATTTCTATTTTTCAGTTTAGGATTTTTTTCGTCATCAAAAGGAGCACTACATGTGGCATTGAATAAAAAAAAACAACAAAAAAACACCATCAACAAATATATACAACCAGTTTCATATGCATGTACAGAAGGCCATGCTTTGGAGCCAACAATCCCATCTGCGCTGTCAAATCATTCATAAGTCTAAAAGTTGTGACGACGGCTGACAAGAAGCTGGAAAAGACCCCAATGGCAATGTCACACGTGGAAATGAATTAGTAGTTATCAGAATCCATTTGGAAAACATTTAGAACTAATTAGAAGCTGTTAATAATGAGGAAAAGAATTTTAAATAATATTTAACACTATCAGAAAATGATAGAAGAGAGCAATTACAAAAAGTCACACCAATCTGTGACAAATGGGTGTGAAAATGATTTCCATCTGTAAATGATTGGCTCTTATAAATTATTTCCCCACATTTTTTCTCTTATGGATTTTAGTCTCTTCTTATCAGTTAGAAGCTGCGCTGCTTCTCCTTTTTCTTTTTTTTCCCTCTACAAGCTGGTTTATTTTAGAAATCCCAGTGAGCTTACATCAAGTGAATAGTGTCAGTGAAAGTTGAGGGTCAGGCCTGCAACACCTCTTAACAGCCTGGGGTTTCCATGGTGACCTAAAAAGGGGCTAGCAGGAGGCTAACAGCTCGTTTAGACAGAGACTCACTATAGTCTTAAACACAGATCTGGCTACAGGTGTCTTCTGCTTCCACAGACCTGTGGGAGTGCCTGTGTGTCTTTACGTGTTCATTTTCTGTGAGTGAAGATGTTTTCAAGTTCAAGGACAAAAAAACACACAAAAAAACCCCACAAGAAAAACAAATACTGCAGTCATCTTTGCTGTCTAGAGTAAGAGCGTAGGTCTCAGCCACAGCTAATGAAAGGCATCGCTCAAGGCGATGGCGTCTTTTTTTATCGAAATACACGATGTAATCAAATGATGACTTGATGAGCGCCTCACTGTTGCACAAATCACAGAGCAAACCAAACACAGAATCACGCAGCACTATTTCTGCTGCAGCAACTACAGTACATATTAATATTTTCCAACTGCCTATGAGGCTCCAGTTACAGACAGGCATGTTTGAAGTGTAGAGCATTGTCAGTGTCAAGACCAGTATTCACTATGCCAAGGAGTACATAAAGAGCTGAATGTCTCTTTTAATACAGTACTCTGAGAAATCTGAAAGAATCCGTTGGTAAGCAGGGGAAATGAATGGATGGATGGATAAAATGATGTAGGTGATAACAAGTCAAAACAAAACAGTGATATTCAGCAAATCCAGTAATGCAGATTTTTGGGGATTTGCTGTTGAAAAATTGTCAAATTTAAATTAAAAATTTAGATTTTTAGACATCCAGTGTACATTCAAATCAATTTAATTGAACTGAATTTCAGCTGATGAACATATCTGAACTGATCTGAACAAAAGCTGTCAGAACACATTCAGACTGTAGCCTCGTAAACTCACTTTATTTTCCCTCAAATATTCACTTCATCTCAAACAAAATGTTAATGGAACTCTTCACACCGGCTTTCAAAAGCGATTAAAAAGGTGTTTAATGTTTATAATTGTACTACCTGCAGACCTATATTACTGCTTTCTCAATTTTTAAAAGTACTGGAAAGCACTTTTGAACGGAATAGAGCTATTTTATTAACACAGCTTTAGAAAGAACAGATTTAAGAAAATGGTCATTAAAGATTTTATAGAAAATCTACGGTAAATCTGCAGCATAAAAAATGACGTTACACAACTGGGCTATTTATTGATGTTAAGACGTTTTGTTAAAATTCTGTGAACCACAACATTTTTTTCCAGGGTATAGCGTATAATTTGTTGCAAAGTTCTTTAGGTAACAGAGCAGAATGTGTAAAGCTCCATGATTATAAGTTACAGCTTCTGGGTGTATCGGCTGGGGTTCCACAGGGATCAATACTAGACCCCAATGTTTTTTTCAGGTAGTTTTACCTGACAAAAAGTGGCATTACTTTTTGCTGATAATACCACTTCTAATGATACATTGTTGGGCTTTTTTAATAATTAAATTGTGAAATAAAAAAAATGCAGATGAAACAAAATGTATTATTTTTGGAAAGAGGAGTAAAGATATACAGATTGAAATGCTTGAAAGTAAACTGCTTGGTGTTTAGGATAATTCACAAGATGGTTTGAAGAGAAAACACTAACAAATTGCTTCTAAATTCTCAGTGAGACTTCACAATCTGGTTGACTTGAAATTTTTATTAATGATGTTTAAAGCAGTACATGGAACATTACCTGCTGATGTACTGAAGTCATCTGCTATTAGTAACAATTCTGCTGAGCACAGGAGAAAACTTCACACTTAAGTTACTACCGGTAACATTAGCTGACTACTGAAAAAAAGGTTTCTAATTATGCAGTGAAACTATGGAACCATTAAGACAGATCTTTACATTGCACCATGAACACGATGAGCTGTATCTTTTGTGATTCACAAAAAATGGCCAGTTCAGTAGCTCAGTTCAAAGCTGCCATTCTTTTGTTTTGAGCACATGTATGAAATATGCAATCATCTGTATATTTATTTGGTTGTGTATTGACAGGCGTAGGTAGATCTGCATGTATGCATAAAGACATTCTGCTATTTCAAATTACCTTATTGCTATTCACTCCCACAAAGAAAATATAGAAACAAAAACAAAATATTCTTCTCCTTGAACCTTTTTCACTCGCCTTGACAGTAGTGTGGAAGTTATTATTGCGCCTGACAAATATTTTCCATTAATGCAACAGATTACAGTATGACAAATGACTGATTACTGATCAGTGTTCTATGTCTCTAAAGCGTCACGGTGATTCATTTTATTTAAAGAGCGATTACCACAGTAACATATGGTAAATGTTTCAGTGCAGGAAACTGGCTGACATCCTGACAGCTGCATTACTATCCAGAGCCACAGCATTAGAAAGATGTAGCCTATATATTTTCTTCTAAGCAGATAATAAATCCATGATTGCTGTCTCCGTCCTTACATTAATGACTGATTAATTATAAAAGCGCTCAGGTTAAATGTAACAAATAATGCACGAACGTCTAACTAGGATTTTCTGCACTTTGATATGAATGAGAGAATGAGTGTCAGTGCAGCAGGAGGAGAGGAGTCTGAGAGTAACTTTGAATTTGTGCAACAAAACCTGCCAGCTAGCTGGTTACATTCATAAAGCCTGTTACCTCGGTAACTGGCTCATAGTTAAATTCATCTCTTTTTCTGGAACAGAAAACCCATAGTTTTGTTGTAACACACACACCCTGATTCACCCTGATTACTTTCACCCAGCCGGTGTGGCATTAACTCAGCCTGCTGAGAACTGGATGAGTGCACTTGAGGCTAAAGGAGGAGGAGATTTCGGAAACGTATAACTTGATGTCCATCAGTAGTTTTATAGCCCTGGCTGCCTATAAACTATTCCCCTCAGCATAGCCACGGCTGGTTTTCTGAGTCATACATACTGCATTTCCTAAACTGCTTTTCACTTTTAACACATTGACATTCTCTGAGTGTCTGAGAGCAGCAGTGCACTGCATCTTTGGTGTGTGGGTACAGATGAACTCTGAGCAGGTCCGTCTGGTGGTTTTCAGGACAAGGAGGACATCAGGAAAAAAAAAAGAAGTGCATATCTTGTTTTCCATTTTTCAACTACTGCTGGGTGTTTCTTTGAAGGTATATGCCTTCAGTAATACATTAATGTTCTGGTGGCTCAGTGTTTCTCCACAGCAGGTCCAAGTGCATGCTGGGATATAGGTCCTGTCCCTTCTGCGACCCTGAATAAGAATAAGCTGATATAGAAAGTGGACTGCTGGACCTTAATTTAAATCTTTTGTGTTTTTCTTAGTCACAGATCCCAGTCACCCACACAGGTGTTCACTTGTTCACATGGCAATTGCACTCAAGCACCACCCACCGCATGAAGGAAAACATATTTATCCATAGCTTTCGCTGCCAGTTAAGTTTATCCTGACTCTCCACCACCTGCTGCTGTCTAACTGTCAGAGGTTTTTCATCACATCTACTGCTTTCATACTCTCTGTATTCCTAGGAGAATAGACCGTCCTTGCTACTGCATAGCGGCACTCTGGTGTGGCAAAACGGAGCTCAGACAGTGGATAACGGTGTAATTTGTGTCACCCAAACACAAAGGTGCAAAGCAGCTAACAAGAAAGTCAGCCAATTATGCAAACACAAGACAGATCACAGCATTCAAAAGGTGCAGTCAGGGCACAACTGATTTACATGATATGGCAATAAGCAAAGGTGACAGAAATAGCATGGGCAGGACTGTAGACATAAACTCTGTGTCATAGCTAACCAAAGATGTAAATGAGCCATTTGATTGCCATTAAAAAGCTCTATAAAACAGGCTAAACAATCAGTAATTCCTGAATAAGATGTCAGACCCCCCCTTCATTCAAACCGGCTGAATATCACAAAGTTCAGTTAAATTCAACTCTGAGTAAAGTGGTTCAGCTAGTAACAGAGACCACATTTCTCACATTAGAAATGTAAAATAAGAGCAAGATCCAGTATGCCTGCACATTTGCACGTAACATTTCAGACCTTATGGGCTCAGAGCTGTGATTTGTTCCACCCCAAAAGGCATGACAACGCTAACAGTGAAGTGAAAGAAATGTCAAACAGATTCTGCATACACCTACACAGCAATCTTAAGAAGCCTGATTATCCAAAATAATTTCATTCTCTTGTATGGGCTTACATGGATTTGCAGGCATTGGTGAACACATCTATGAGAAAGCTAAACATGCGATTTTGCATCCTTTCAGGACTGTGTGAAAGTGCAGAGACCTTTCGGCTGACATTTCACTCAGCAGCCTCTTAACTTTGATCTAGCTGTTAGACTCACAAACATGAAGGTACAACCAGACTCAATTTTTCTCCCTTTCCACGTGGAATATTAAGACGTGATTGATTGCAAACTGACCCCCTCTCTTTTACTTGAAACAGGTCAGGCTTAAAAGTTTAAAACATGGGCTCAGGTTGCAGACATTGAGGGTAAGATGTTAGCCAAAGCAGGCTCCTAACATCACATAAACCTCATTTGAAGAAATTCAGACCTTTGCCTCGTGGGCCCACCCGTGTAATCAAACCAAAATAAGCATACATCTACAGAACAAATCTCTCAAGCTAGAAGATGAGCCAGTGGGCTGAGATAATAAGGTTTTAAAAACTGCCTGCATTTGATTTCATTAACAAAGTTTTAAAGGAAGGCTTCCCAAGTTCAGTATTTACCCGAGGAGTATAAGAGTTAGACAGCCTTGAGACCTGAATCGGAACAGTGGTTTTAAGTATGAGAAGAGATGGTATACTGAGGCAGCTCCTGCGGGAGACTTTTTATAAAGAAAACTAATAGAACATGTTTTTTGTGTCACAGGAAATACTCTGGATTGAAGAAAAGCATACTGTAGGTGTTAATCACATTAACAAAGGCTCCCATTAAGGTATGTGAGTGTGACAGTAAGCTGGAACCGTCAAGAAAAGCCTGCTGACCTCCAAGTGCATCGCTGTGCTAAGGTTGCAAGTGACAAATTGGCGTTTTAATTATACAAACATAATCTCAAGGTGGGATTTTACACCGGCTTCCTCTCTCTTCGTCTTTCTTCGCTTGGTCTATGTGATTCTCAGTCACCCTCAGCTATTCATTATGCATTCTTCCTCCCTTTTCCGTATCTGAACCTGCGCAGCCCACTTCCACAAAGTGGAACTCATTTGTCTGTCTTCAAATGCTAATAGAACACATAATGAGTGCCACTCAAAATTATCTCCCCTCGCCTATATCAGCGTATAATTAAAACAACACTGTCCTTAATAAGGTGTCAGAGGTGATAACGCAGGGCGCTGATAACTCTTTAAAGACACACACATACACATGCATGCACCCAATCACTCCCTCGGTGCCAAGCAACAATAGACTTATAATGAGTAGGACCATCAGGCCAAAACTAATTTCCAAGTATAAAGACAAAAGCTCTGATTGCTCAGTGGCGTTCCATAAGTAGGTTATTGCCTTTAGTTATTTACTATTTTAATTAACCTTTTTTACAAACTCAACACATCATTTCTCTAAGAAATGCTTTGCTTTATAGCTAAGTTTTTAAATAATTTTGAATTAACAATTACAGTACTTGAAGTTCTCACTTGAACTTTTGCAGTTTCCCTTGACTGCTTTCACCTCCCAACTTTACTGCTTCGGTTTACTCTCATTCTTTCACAGAGTTATGGCCGCTTAAAAAAACAAACAAAACCCCCCCCAAAAACAAAACTTTGAAAAACTGTAAAAACCCAAGCCCAGCACTCAATAACAAAGCAAAAGTGAAGCATTCAGCAGCTAACGAGTCAGACATTGCATTAAGCACATCTATCAAGTGGCCAGAAGCACAACACAACAAGTCCAAATGAATGATGATGTTGCTCTTTATCTGCTGGAATGCGTCTGCTAACAAGTTCAACAGTGTGTCAGTCTGTAGTGTTTGTTTCTGCTGCCAAAGGAAAAAAACATAGCCAGTAGCTCATTTAATTCAGGCTGCACCTGTAGAGGACTCAAATCAGATTTTACAGTTTCTGTTCCCCATTCCAAACCTCATTCAAATTATGCTAATTTCCACATTTTTACACTTTGACCAATTCAGCTTTGCATAATTCGCAAGATTCACATTAATTTTTTTTATTTTTATTATATACTGGGCCTTCAGTAGTTCAACAGTTCAGCTTTTTCTTCCTTATTGTTACCAAGCATCCCCTTTGCAAACAAAAGGGTTTAACAGCATTAGACCCCAGAGTTTACAGCTATGAAAAAAAACTTTAAAATTGCACAAGGAGGAGATTAATACCTATAAGTGTGCTACTTTTTTCACTCAATCCCCAGCTCAATTACTTGAAAGCGCTTCCTTGCCCTCGGGCGAGACACTTAACCCTGATTTGCTGCAGATGGTCAGGCCAGCATCTGTCATTTTTGCATATAATACTGAAAATAAATGTAAACATATGAATGCACCAAATTGAAACAACAAACAGTTTCAGCATCTGATAATAACTGCTGTACTGGATGATGACAGGTCTTAGGATAAGAGTCCAGGAACATTTCTGCACGGCGCTGAATCTTATGGAACGGCACAGACATGATGTCATCTCTCTACAGACTAATTTTAGGTCACTTTGGAAAGAGTAAACTCATCAGCTGCATGCTTCTGAAGACAAACTCTTCATCACTGGGCTGGGAAGTTAAAAAAAAAATCTCAAGATTTAAGGGCAGAAACTCTGAGTCATGTGAGACGCCAGATCAAGAATTATGACCTGAGGTTGTGAAGCAGTGAGACAGGCTGTTCCATCAACCTTGTTTTCTGCTGTCCCGACTGTACACACACTTTATTGCTTTAATTGAGCCCAGAAGTATAATTGAGGTGGAGAGTTGGGAGAGAAGCTGGACCAGCAGGGGGCTCAGGCACAGACAGCAGCATCTGCAGGCAGCGGACACAGACGACTGGAGGAGCATATTAAGTTGCTGCTCCTACTTTACCAGGTGTGTCCCTGTCAATTGGAGGACACGGGGAAAGCGGGAGACAGCGCGCCTGACAACTCAGCCACAGCTTCCACTTCAGCTCGGCTCCACTTATCAGAGCACAGACAAACAATGACCAGCGGAGAGTAAACAACGAATGAGTCTATTTACTTTTTCAGATATACCTTTCACTCCTGAATGTTGCCACACACTGCAGTGACTGATATCCCCAATCCAGGCTCATTGTCTGAACATCACTCACTAAGCGGTGATGCCGGGTTTACCCAACGTCAGTGCATAGCAGCATGACTGATAGGTTTAATTTAATTTCATTATATAAAGCGAACAATTCAGGATCATATTTGCTGACTGTGTGTGGGAGGCAGGTGAAAAATGTCCAGATATGTTTGAAATAGTGAACAACACTGCCCTCCCCGGTTACTGATCTTAACAACTCAGGCAATCTGATTAGTCTCCTTTTTGTGTCTGAATAAGGCATTAAATGAATAAATCATTATCTGTCCCCCTGTCACCTCCACAACGCAAACAGGTTTGAAACAGCAACCCAGTGTGAGCAGTTGCAGACCTGTTTCCCATCTTCGAGGCAACAATGTGAAGGCATCGAGATTACAAGTTCTCTGCACACGGTCGCAATAATACTGTGGTCTCCAACCACTGTTTCCCATAGTGTTACTGTAACATTATAAAAACATATTCTATATATTGAGGTTCAGTGGACTAAACTGTTTTGTGAGTTTTTCCTCGTTTATGTTTTCTGTTCAACAGGTTGGCCATTTCGAGTAAATCGGACATACCTCCACATGCAGACAGGTGAAAAAAAGCGCACATTACTGAGAAATGTATTTAATTCGAATAATGCATGACTTATTAGTAAATGTTGCCATTACTCATCATAGTTCTACATTTTATGTTTGCTGGCTATCCATCCATCACTACCCAAAGCCTGTGACCATAGCTGAAGGTAGGGACGTAGATTGACCGGCAAATTGAGAGCTTCACTTTCAGGATCACCTCTCTCTTTACTACGATGGACTGGTACAGCGTCTGCATCACTGCAGCACCACTCCTTTTTCATCTCATTCGCCGACCCATACGGCACCTCCTGTGGGTGGTGGGCTTATAGGATGGTGGGCCCATGTCCGCTCTTTGGGCTGTGCCCGGGCAGGCCCCATGGAATAAGGCCCGGCCACCAAACACTTGCCCTTGGGCACCCTCCCCGGGCAACCTCCCCAGGAATAACTCCAGGGCAGTGCCACAGAAACACTATCCCTGGTGTGTTGAACTGTTCTCTAAATTTCACACTCGTTGCCTTTTGTCTGGTCCCTCACCCAGGACCAGTTTGCCATGGGAGACCCTACCAGGGGGCTTGACAACATAGCCCTTGGGATCCCTGGGACACACAAACCCCTCCACCACAATAAGGTAGTGATTCATGGAGGAAAGGAATTATTTTAACTGAAACAAATGAACAGTTAGTAAAAGTTAGTAAGATTTTTCCCTACATTTTTACCATTTACACTTTGGATCGTGCTGCACTTACAGAAAAAGAGAATTAATTCACCTTTAATATAAATTAAAAGAATGAGCTAATAAACGAATTTCAGAAGTTATTTATCTTTATTGGGCACTCTGCCCAGCCATTCTGTCCTCTCTCTTTTCTCTTTTCCTCCTCCCCATCACCCTGTAAATGCCTTTCTATCCATCTCCCCACTCTGCTGTCAGTCTGCATTGTATTCTGTGCGGCAGACACAAAATGTCATAATGATAATCTTTCAAGAAAGTGCACCATCCCGAGGTGCCAAGGTCTCAACAAATCAACAATCCACACCACAAACACACCAGCTTCACTGGCAGCACACAAACACACATCATGCCAGCTAATTAACTTGTGCCACTTATTTCCACATACATGCCCCCATTTTCCATGGACGCAATAAAAAAGAAAAACAACAGAAAGAAATGTTGCCTAAACTCGGGCTGCAGGCCAAGACAGAGCCATCGCTGGTTAACTGATTAGCTCAGTAATTGCAGTGGAAATGCCACTCTAAGACTGATATAAAAGTGCAAAGGCACATCCAGGAAATACTAATCAGTCTCTCGGCTGTTCTCCCAGGATGCTGCTCTTCTAGTCCTTGCTGCTGTTGGTAATGCCACTGCCTCCAGCAACAGCACGTTATCTAAGTGTAGGTTTTTGTATTTGTGTATGTTTGTGCTACATATTTGCACCTTGAGCTTACTGGCTAGTAATTAATATCTCCTTCTTTACTTGCAGGAATAAAACACCTTTAATATGGGGGCTGTAAATCTGGGCAGGATCTTTCTGCATGTCAGAATAAATGACTCATTACAGCGGCGTCAGTGTAAGACATGCAAAGAGAGCCTTCCTTGTTCAAAATCTCCTCATTATAAACCTCATTTTTGTTCTGCGTAACATGCCTCGGGCTCTTTTTTCTTCACTCCCCTTTCTTTCATCCGTTTGTCCTTGCCTCGTTCAGAGAGAGTTTGTTTGTGCGCCATGTATCACACCTATAGTGACTACAGTCTACATCCTCACCTGTCACTACAACTGCTCCCATCTGTCTTTTCTCACTTTGTCCTGCCCTGCATCCATTTCTCTGACCTCGTTACACACAGTGATGCAGTCTGTTTGCACACAAATTTTGCACGTGAACTCAGAAACAGGCAATATCTAAGTTTACACATACACACACACAAAAAGACTTAAAAGGAGGCTCTTCTAAAAGACAATTTGAGCCGAGTTGAATACACAGCTTGCGCCTCTCTTTTCCTCACTGTGTGTTTGTGTCACTGTCAGGTCTGTTTGTACTGTGGAAGGATTATTTGATTGTTTACAGGTTTAGAGCTTGTCTGCAATCAATCTGCTGTGTTTACGGTGCATGTTGCCTGACAATGAAGGATTATTGGGAATTGCTGTTTGTGTGTGTGCTTGTGCATCTGACTGGATAACCTACTTTAACTACAAAAATGTTCAGTTTTCCCCCCATGCTCCTGTTACGTGACTTCATTTTATCCACTCCGTTGGGCAATGTGTCAAATATACTGCTTGTTACTGCGCTTCATTAAGGCAATATGACATTCATTCATTCAGAGTGAAATATTAGAATCCAGTATGGCATGTTTTCATGGCTACATCGTTAGATCAAATGAAAACATCTCTTGATTGTGATTCAGTCTGGCTTTGCAACTTTCTCTTAATTTTACCAAAACTTCAGTGGGGATAAAAGTAACTGCCTGCACATCATAATGGTCCTATTACTGATTTTAGACAATTTCAGCCCCCTACCAACCACTACCAAGGTCTAAAATTAAGCTAACAAGGAAGTACCAAAACTACAGTTCCACCAATGGCTATTGCAAGCTTGTCTCAACAGCAGGTCAATCTCTAAATTTGCTCACTAAAAATGCCCATCTTCTGTAAGGAAATAAAATATTTGGTCTTTATTGCCATTATCTTTCTTTGTCCTGTCTACCTCTCCTCACCCCTAACTGGTCACGAAAGATAGCCGCTAGTGGTGTGCGGATCAATACTGAAATATCAATTCTTCCGATACCAATAATTTATGTTCTAGAATCGATTCTCATGTTAAAATATCGATATTTTAGTACTTTGGGGTAAATTTGTAGTTTTTCATTAACAGTGGAAAGAAACTATATCATTTGGATCGTCTAAATTGGAAGGAACTACTTCCTCTTCCGCCTTTCATAGTCATATGCGAAATACTGCTGTATAAATGTGTCGCAGCCCCTGGCGTGCGCACTCAGAACTATGGGTGAGCGTAAACGGAGTCATGTGTGGACGTATTTTACCTCCACAAAAAGCCAAGACGTGGTTTGTGATACACGTGACAAGACAGTGAGGTTTAGTGGTAGCTCCACTAACCTTGTCAAACACCTCAGAGTAAATCATATCACAGAATATGATGAGCTTACGTTGAGGCGAACTGAAGAGGAGGAGAGGGACAGGTGCTGCTAGGGCGAGACAGACGTCTCTTGCGGAGTCCTTTAGTGCTGCAGGGAGGCAACATGCTCAAATAGCGCACAACTTCGGGTTTTTTATTTCTATATGATAATTCTGCATTATTAAGCAATAAGAATGAGTAGTCTGATGTCCTGTAATCATTATGAAGCTATATTATTGCAATTACATAATACAGGGTGGGCCATTTATATGGATACACCGTAATAAATGTGTTAACCTCTTCGACATGCCAATGGCTGTGAACAAAGAGAAACTTGTAAATAACTATCAGTGTGTGAAGAGTGGGAGAAGAGGGTTGCATTGACAATCCAACACAATGGGCAGCACATTGAACACATTTTATAAGTGGTCAGAAACTTGGAAATAACTCATGAAAGAATAAAGTTACGTTGAAACCAAGCACACCATTGTTTTTCTTGTGACATTACGAATAAGTTTGATGTGTCACATGGCCCTCTTCCTATTGAAAAAACAAAAGTTGTATCCAAGATGGCCGACTTCTAAATGGCCACCATGGTCACCACCCATCTTGAGAAGTTTGCCCCCCTCACATATACTAATGTGCCACAAACAGGACTTTAATATCACCAACCATTCCCATGTTATTATGGTGTATCCATATAAATGTCCCACCCTGTACAACTATATATTGTATTATAAAATACAATGAAACATTAAGTTTTTGTACAGAGTATTAGTATCGGATCAATAGCGTCGATACCACCCTGAATTTTACTTGGTATCAGATCGGAAAGGAAATCAGTGGTATCGCACATCACTAATAGCCGCCCCTTCCTGAACCTGGTTCTGTTAAAAGGGAGGTTTTCCCTTCGCTATCATCATCATCATCATCATCATCATCATCATCATCGTTTATTTGTATAGCCCTTTAAGAACACACAAGGCAGTCCAAAGTGCTGAACAACACAGATTAAAACAACTACCAATTTAAAAATACGATAAAATCATTACATACAATAAAATAAATAAGAAGGTGTCAGTTTCCTACAGAGTTAAAAGCCAGGGAATAAAAATAAGTTTTCAATCTGGACTTAAAAACCTGCACTGATGACGCTAGTCTAATTTGAAGGGGAAGGTTATTCCAGAGCATCGGAGCCACAACTGAAAAAGCTCGGTCTTCTCTGCATTTCAGCCGCGACTTAGGAACCGACAGCAACAGCTGCTCAGCTGAACGGAGCGAGCGAGGAGGAACATGTGGCTTCAGCAAATCAGATAAATAGACAGGAGCCAGACCATTTAAAGATTTAAAAACCAATAAAAGGACTTTAAAATGAACCCTAAATTCAACGGGAAGCCAATGCAAAGAAGCCAGAACCGGAGTGATGTGATCGAATTTCCTACTACCGGTTAAAAATCGTGCCGCCGCATTTTGCACTAACTGCAGGCGTGACAAGGTGCCCGACCCGGCCCCTATTAAAAGGGAATTACAATAGTCCAGACGTGAGGTGATAAAAGCATGAATAAGAGTTTCCAAATTGGGTTTGGAAAGGAAAGGCTTAACCTTCGACAGGCGTCTGAGGTGATAAAAAGCAGATTTTACCACCCCATTTACATGACCTTCAAAAGTAAGCGCGGAATCAAGTTTAACACCAAGATTAGTGATTGAACTTTTCAGATGAGGGGTCAAATCACCAAAATCAACATCTGGGGTATCAGTAGAGCGATGCGGACCAAATAAAATTGCTTCCGTTTTGCGACCATTAAAATTCAAAAAATTATTTGCCATCCATGATTTAATATCACTAAGACAGTCAAGCAATGATTGACATGGGGAGGTATCCAAATGACTAAAAGGTAAATAAAGCTGACAGTCATCGGCATACAAATGAAATGACACTCCGTGTTTACGAAAAATCGCACCAAGGGGGAGTAAATACAGCGAGAAAAATAATGGCCCAAGGATAGATCCCTGGGGCACACCCCAAAGCAGAGAGGCCACAGAGGAAGCGGCCAGTCCCAGCTTGACACAAAAACTCCTTTCGGAAAGATATGATTTTACCCATGACAATGCCAAATCAGAAATTCCCACACAGTGATGTAAGCGGGAGATCAGCAGGTCGTGGTCCACTGTGTCAAAAGCAGCTGTCATGTCCAATAGCACAAGCACAGCATATTTACCACGATCAGTCGCAACAAGAATGTCATTCATAACTTTAACAAGAGCTGTCTCCGAACTGTGAAAGGGCTTAAAACCAGATTGGAAGATTTCAGACAGTTGCGAGTCGTTCAAATAATCCAACAGCTGGGTATGTACAATCCTCTCCAAGATCTTGCTTAAAAAAGGAAGCTTGGAGATAGGTCTAAAGTTTGACATAGTAGAACTATCAAGGCCAGGTTTCTTAAGTAAGGGGTGTATGACTGCATGTTTAAACCCACTAGGAACTTGACCGGTTAACAGACTGGTATTGATAATTTTCAGGATATAAGGTCCAATGATGGGAAATACTTTTTGGAGAAAGCGGGGAGTAACAACATCATTCGGGGAGCCACAGGGCTTAGCATGTAGCACCAACTCCTCTAAATCACGCAGTGAAATCGGTGCAAAAGCAGGAAATAGGTTTGAGCAAGGCGCGTGCATGGCCGGATCAACAATAGGTGGAATCAGAGGCCTCAGGCTAGCAATCTTGTCCACAAAAAAGGTAATAAACTTATTGCACATAGCCTCAGAGGAAGGTAAAAGGTCGTTACCCTCCAAGTTAAGTACAGAATTTATCGTACTGTATAAAACACGAGGGTTATGAGAGTTGGCCGAAATAAGTTGAGAAAAGTAGGAGTGTTTATCGGCCTTAACTGCCCTCTGATAAGTTTTCCAACTAATCTTTAAGGCTTCCAGGGACACATGCAATCTATCTTTTTTCCACTGTCTTTCACATTTCCTACATTGTCTTCTAATGGCTCGGGTACGATCTGTTAACCATGGACTAGTCTTAGATTTACATTTTCTTAGTCTCAAAGGGGCAACAATATCAAGCACAGATTTACAAGCAAAGTCAAAATATAAAAGTAGGTCATCTGCCGTGGGCAACTCAGGGGCATAAGACATTAATTTGTCAAACAGTATAGAAAACCGTTCGGCAGAATCAGAGCCAAAGGCACGATAACATCGAACAGGTGCAGCCTGGTTTGCAAAAGCGTTAGAAGGAGCAATATCAAATAAGATAGGCATATGATCAGAGAATATTGCATCTTCAACACGTACATTGCAAACAGATAAACCATAAGATAAAACTAAGTCCAGTGTGTGACCACGTTCTTGAGTGGCACCACTAACAGATTGGACAAAATTAAAAGAGTTCACTAAGGCAAGGAAGTCCTTGGCCAGGGGCTTCCCCGGACAGCAAACGTGTATGTTAAAATCACCAAGCAGGAGGATCTGGTCATACCGTGATGCACAATCAGCAAGAAACTCTGAGAACTCTGATAAAAACACCTTGTTATATTTCGGCGGGCGATAAACAATCGCACATAACAACGAAGGCGAGTGGCCCAGTTTACATAAACAGAGTTCAAAACTGGTGTAGCGAGACGAAGGGAAAAGCTGCTTCAAGTCCAAGTGAGCCTTAAAAACAGCAGCAAGCCCTCCTCCGCGACCCGAAGCTCTCGGAACATTAAAAAAGGTACAGTCAGCGGGTACTAGTTCAATGAAAGCGCTTAACTCACCGGGAGAAATCCAGGTTTCAGTCAGGAAGGGCAAATCCAGAGCACGAGAAAGAAAAAAATCCTTCAATATGAAGGTCTTGTTTGCCACCGACCTGGTATTTATTAGACCCAGCCTGAACTGGGCCCAAAACTTCCGAGGCATTAGCAACCAGATCCACCGGTCGAAGATTTTTCTTATCAACTCCACGCCAGCGCATATGTCGTAGAGGAGAGAGTTTTGCAGGACCATTTTCGAAAGGCCCAACAACAGGAACCAGCCAGGAGTCCACCGGATCCAAGGCACGCAATGGCACCAAAAGTCGCCATCACCAAAACGGTTGCTCATAAGGGATGATATGATTGTTGGAGGTTTCTTACCTACAAACCTCTTCTTTGTATTATTGTCAGGTCTTTACCTTACAATATAAAGTCCCTTGAGGTAACCGTTTTTGTGATTTGGTGCTATATAAAAAAGAAAATTGAATTGAATTGAATATTTTCTTCCCTTGTTTTGGAAGACAGGATGGCGTCCAAACAGTTAGCAAAGCTTCACCACGTTTAATGCAGGTTATTGAACTCCAGCACTTGATGTTTGCAGTGTTGGTGCCTTTCTGGGCATTTATAATAGAATTACCTGATAATTAATATGGCTCACTGTGTGATGCAGAGTGTCCAAGAAGTTTGTGTTTTCTTTTTGGTGATTGACAAAAACAAAAATGTTGAGGCCTCGAAATTAAAAGTTCAAAAAACTAATGGGTGATGTCATGATGCCCATCGTCTATTTACAGTCTATGTGTACTATTCACATCGGTGTAGGGACTACTCGGGCAAAGGATGTAAACTAAATGTAAGACCTTCTATATGTGGCCACACACACCTGCCATCAAAGCAGCTTTCTGAGTGAACTGTCCACTTACTGAATTACTCTCAAACTTCTTTAAAACAAAACAAAGAAAGAGGTATGTGCATATAAATGGCTCTAATTCTTTAAAGGTTAATGTATTTTTCTTCAACCTTTTGAATTCAAGCTAAAAGCATACACTTTCAATTGAATCTTGATTCTTTTATTTCATATCTATTGTGGCTGAGAACAAAGCCGAAAAGTGTGTCACTGTCCAAACATTTTTTGAGCATTACTGTAGATTTAATTTGTTAGATGACTAATCAGAGAGAACAGAAGTAAAAGCCATATTTTCGAATGCAAAAGCACATTTATTTTTGAGATTTTGTTAAAGCTTTTTGTGAAAAAAACCTCCCTCTCTTCTAAATGACAGAATTTGAGGTGAGATGTTTAGAGGGAAGGTGTCTCTTTGGTGGAACAACTCAGGAACATATGAAATGTGACAAGCATCCCCAACTAGACGCTACATTTTTGTAGGTGTCACAACCCAAAACCCCCCGGTTTGGAACAACTGGTTTGACATGCAACAACTTTGCTTTCAATTTCAAGTTTAACTCAGTTCTTAACTGAAAGTAGCTGTCAGAAATATTCCTTTCTGGGAAGAACTATGACTGGAAAAGAAGAGTGATACTTAAGTAACTAAATAAATGCAGTTGGATACTTTTTAATCCTGGCTACCAAGCCTGTCTGTCACATCTAAAAGAAGCCGCTGAAGAGACAATTAGCGTAATTTGGGGTCAGTCGAGAGAGCAACCCGAACTCTGGAATTCCTTCTCAGTCTCCTCCTCCTAAACTCCATCCAGCAGCTTGAGTCACTGCTAGCCCTTTGCCAGCTTGCCTCCTGCCCACTCACAGCTTGGCCCTTAAGTCACCTGCACTAACCCACAGGATAAATAAACCATGTGCAGAGCAGGGTAGCCGCCAACCTGGGCTATTTTCAGCCCCACTGTGCTCTCCCCCCCCTTCTTCTTTTCTTTACCTCCTTCTTCCTCAGTCTAAAATGTCTTCATAAAAAGCATTTCCCCCTCTCAGTCTCAGATAAATAGAGCGTGCTTAGGCAGCATTACTGATCCATCTCGAAACAAGCCGGAGTCGTGGAGACGTGTCAACCTTTCACTATAACAACACAGGAAAAGATATGGTTTTAAAATAAAAATGTAAGATTACTGATCCTTAATTGGACTGTTACAGTTAAAGCAAGACATTGTAAAGAATGACTGGGATATCTAAAGCTCGGTGATCCCCGATTATAAATCTTTCTGTGCAGCAAAAACTCATTTGTTATGCTCATTCCCTTGTCACCAAACTGCACGCCTCCTTCTATTCTTACATCTCATTTTACCTGTACTTCCTTCACACTCCCTCCTTACTTGTCCTACAAAAACACCAGCCTCAACTCGTTTTGGGAGGATTGATTCTCAGATGGCATGAAACAAAAAAAGATTTTTCTGCAGAAAAAAAACCAGAAACCAATTATTAGATAGAAATGGGCAGAAAAAAAGACTACTGCAGGTAAAAAATTTTGCTAAAAACAAAATAGAGAGTACAGTGGAAATGGCTTAAATGTCACCTGCCTTAGAGAGACAACTGTGGGATACTAAAACATCAGATTGCAGCACTGGGTGGAACAAAATCTCAAAAGTGGAACAAAATTAAAACATAAATGCAAGATTTCCATTAGTTTTTCCCCTGTTTGAGGTCTGACTGGAGCTCATAATTATATCTCATGTTGCCAAAATTTTACAGCAGTGGTGCAGCCAACTGGTGAATTAGTACCACCAGCTGTTATCCATGTATTAGGTCCTAATATTCACACAAAAGTATTATTTTTTTTTTGGGGGGGGGGGGGGGGGGGGGGGGGGGGGGGGAGTTGGTTCTTTTTATCATTTGGGAAAAAAAAAAAGACTAATGAGTTTTTCACCATATTTGAGATCCAACATTATAATTTAAGTGGTGCAAGCAGGATGACACTTGGCTTTAAGTTGTATGCCTTGTGATATATGAAGGTAATCTGCAGGGATGCATGGAAGATGAATGTTTATTAAATTTGCGTTTTAAAGTGTGTAATAAAGCTGCACTTGAGCTCTCCTGCTGTGTTGGGCACTTTCACTGCTGACAGATGGCTTTGTGTACAGGATTACTCCCCATTATGAGCCCTGAGCATTTACCTGCCGATCTGGATAATGTGGTTACGCTGGGCCTCAATCACTCTTTGGACCTGGTCAGCACTAAATAGCCCTCATTCAGCAATGTGCTGCAAATATTAATTTAATCCTCAGTAAGTGTGTTCAGATGTTCATCAGAGCTTCGTTTTGGGATGTGGGAATACATCTGAAAAGTGATTTTCTCTGCTTGCTGGTTTTTTTTTGTTGTTGGTTTTTTTTCAACTCACCACTAGAGAGATTGAGGAGTCAAAGGGGAATGTCATGGGAGCAAAGAGAACAAAGGATAGGGGCACAAGAGTGAGGCAGGCAAAGGGAGATAGTAAGAAGAGGCGAGAACATGTCATGAAAACATAATGAACACCGTCATGCCCATGAGGTAAACCCCATGGAGTGTAATGTGAGGGGTTGAGATGAAGGAGGAATGCAGAAAACTCTCTAAGAAGTGAAGGGGGGGAGGGGGTAAACACTGTGACTGAGATATGACATAACTTTGCAAACTCAGCACCAGAGCATGTGGCAGGTTCACGAGTCAGGCTGCGGAGAGCAGCTGTGCTGACCCACAAGCCGCTGGGCGGTGTGGGTGGTGGCTGTGCTCCACATCTGTCGCTTCGGGCCACAAACCCTGAGGAAATGCAAGCCTAAGTATATTCCTGCCAAGGGAAAGATTGGCTGCCCCCATTCCAGAGTCTGGTTCTTTTCCAGCTCCCAGCACGGCTGCAGTTGTCAGAGAAATCTGAGCTCATTGTCACCCTGAGGGTTGCTTTTGGAGAGTTCATCCTGAGGCTTAAGACCATCACCACAGGTTTTACAGCAGTCAAAAGAGAAATAAGATGTGAAAACACAACAAATGTGTGTTCAACTGCAACCCTGCAGACCAATGAATACACAGAGGAAAACAGTGCAGAACTGAAACCTCCACAGAGGCTTTATTTAACAGCTTTTTTCCAAAGTATTCCAGTTATTTAACATCGCCCTTCCAAACAGTTACTGGTTTAGGTTCTCTAGGTATTTATTTTGACCAAGGTTATTTTACATATTCTGCAGATGTGTGAAGTGACAGCTCTAAAACCAAAATGCTTTGGGATATTTAATTAGGATATGCAGAATTTATAGCAAGTATACTAAAGCATGCACAGACCTTAGACTTGTATATGACTTCTTCTTAAACAGGCTTTCTCATGACATCTACAGCTGCGCAGCTTGCAAACGATGAAATATATAAAACACTGTTATTCTCATACCACCAGGCTCTCACTTCTCTTCTCCGAGGCACAGCTTGTCTTACATTTTGTCTGCGAAATCTACAAATGCATGTTGCCTTCTTGAGACATGACAGCAGCGATCAGAGTACTGAAATTATAACACAACTGTCACGATAGCAGTGTGCTGGGAGCTTGCAAACACACATCTATTCCCCGGGTAGAGCTGTCAAAGCCTGACTTTGACAAACAAAAAAGGGCCAAGCATCAGGCCAAGGGAAACGCTCATCAGAGTGAGACTCACTCTGTTCTCCTTTACTGGAGTTCACTGCTGAGTGGGTTCTTAAATAAGCCCAGTTTGCTCTCTACTATAGAAATACCTCAGAGTCCAATTAGCAGTGATCATTCTCTTCAACTGTTAAGGAGCAGAGGGGGAGCGCTGGGTGCTTTCGATAACGCTGCAATAAATACTGGCGTGAGTTTTGCTCTGAGTGAGGGAGCACAATAACTTTCCGAGAGTCTGATTGCTCTTCCTTCACTCTGTAATAAACATATTTGTTAATGAAGAATATCATGCAACTACAAAGGCAAAGCATGACATTACAGGAAAAATGTCATCCATTATGCTTTTCTTGCTTTAAAGCTGCAATCAGTTAAATGTCTTTAGGCAAATGTTTGACATTTTGGGGATTTTGAACATTTGAAAGGACACTTATCTTATACGGCTACAGCCAGTGGGCTGTTAGCTTAGCACAAAAATAATAAAAAAAATAATAAAATTTGCCATCAAGTACCTCCAAAGCTCACTAACCAACACAATCTCTCTTTTTCAAGCAGCACCGTCACAGGTCATTGCTTTAAACAGTGTGCAGCATAGCATCTAAATGCCATTTCACCCTGTTTAGCTTCAGAATACCACCAGCTGACCACTTCCTGCAGATCACAAAGACCTGTCATGTTTATGTTCATTAACATGTCAGAGAAATATTTACTGCCAAACCATTTTGTAACTTATAGACAATAAGTATTAATTTGAAGTAAATTCTATATCTTACAGGAAACCAGTGCAGGGAGCAGAGAATTGGAACGATGGTTTCCCTTTAGCCAGTTTTTCTTAAAATCCCAGCTGCACCATTCGGAATGAAATGTAGTGTCTACACTGTGGAAGAGCGCTGTAGTTAGTCAACTCTACAGGAGATGAAAGGATGAATACGTTTCTCTGCGGTTTGCTCTGACACTCTCACTCACTCTAAATTTCTAAAATACCAAAAGACTGATTTAGTTACAGCCTTAATATGTTGGGTAAAACCAGACCCTCATACATACTTACACCAGGATTTATCACATTGGTTGAAATTTTTAGTGCCCTCGATTCTAGGTAGGAACTAATTTGCATCGGTGCATTTTTGTTTGCAGACAGGAGAGTCTCACAGCCTTGTTTCCATTTAATTAAGAGAAATTTTGTTGCTCCAGCTGTCCACTTTTTCAATACACAAACATAATACAGTAAATCAATAGAACTGAAGTCATTTGGTGAGACGGTGAATGGCCCACATTCACACCAGAGTAAAATAAATAAATAAATAAAATAACATAATAATATTATTTTTTACTCCAGTGGTGCAATCATGGAATCACCTCAACCGGTTTTATTCTGGTTATATTCCTATATAAATGAAAGGTTGCTGAGTGCATAAGCCATTTTGCAGGTCAGTCACCATCCTGCAGCAACTATGTTACTATTTGTGGTAAATGTTCTTAATTTCTGTCTCAAATCTTTGAGGTTCTGTCTGGATTCTGAAAGTAAGAAGTTACTAAATTTCTGTTTAATGCGAATTTTGTATGTAGATGGCAACAGATTTACAATTTTCTACAGCTTATCACATTTAATCGCTGTATTATCACCAACAGATTCCATGTAATTACAAATTTAAAATGTGCTAAGACCTGAACCATCTAAGCAGTAGTGCTAAATGGTAAATGGCCTGTATTTGTATAGCGCTTTACTAGTCCCTAAGGACCCCAAAGCGCTTTACACATCCAGTCATCCACCCATTCACACACACATTCACACACTGGTGATGGCAAGCTATGTTGTAGCCACAGCCACCCTGGGGCGCACTGACAGAGGCTAGGCTGCCACCACCAGTAGGCAACGGGTGAAGTGTCTTGCCCAAGGACACAACGACCGAGACTGTCCAAGCCGGGACTCGAACCGGCAATCTTCCGATTACAAGGCGAGCTCCCAACTCTTGAGCCACGATCGCCCCGTGCTAAGACACATCAGCTTCTCATGCAAATGTTTACAAAACAACAAATAAGTGTATTTGCTTTTTCTTTGACACTTTGATAGGTAGAATAAAGACTCGGACACGGACATCAACTCAACTTTTAATTAAACTCAAAAACTCAAAAGTCTTCTGTCAAACTGAGTCTTATTTTCAGTCCAATACAAACAAGTTTAAGATTTTTTTTGAGAACAGATTCAAACATATAATTCTCTTTTGGGAGCTTCTCTTTAATAGACTGAAACTCAACAGCAGAGGAAATATCTTCTGCAAAAATATGGAGAAATAAGCTGGCACGACTCAACAGAAGACGATAACGTATTGTCAGCTCTCCGCATGCACCATCATTTGGAAAAAAATCTACCCTTGAGGTATCTTACAAGTGCAGAATAGTTATTTTGTTTTCCACATTATATGGAATAAAAATATTTCTTTAAAAAAAAAAGAGAGAAGTGATCCTGTCAGTTCAGTCGAGTTTTCGGTCTGTATTCGTGTCACAAACAGCTTGGAATAGTTTATCAGCCTCTTTTCTGTGTTTGATCTTTTTACAAAGAACAGTCTGTTGGGATATATCTCTTTCCTTATTCATCAAGTATGTTGCAATGAAACAACGAAAAGATTAACAACACAATGCATCAAAGACAGTCTTCAAAGGAAGTGTATTTTCCAGTTTTCTGGAGCTACGCGGTGATGTAGATAACAAAAGGAAGTGGAGAGGAGAGAAATAAAGGCCTTAAACCTCTCCAGGGGAAACACCTCTCTGCTGCCACTATGTTCTGGCCAGATGTAATTTCCTGAGCAGCGTTCTGCTCTTCAAAGAGAGGAGAAATTGCCCTATCACAGTAGACACAGTAGAGAGGAGGTGGGGGCTGTCTGAGTAACAGTCTTAGGCACATGTGCAGCAGATATTAACTACTACATAAATTATCCATCCCCCACAAATTAGAAGAAAAACACATAAAGGTCAATAAGATGTCTGAACGTGTATTAGACTCAGAACTACAGACCCAGGAACGGGGTGACACGGAACAACTATTTACATGATTCATGTGCGCACATTTCATATTCCAGTGCTGAAATGAATTGTTGAGGCAGAACTAATCAAATGTTTGGGAGCATGTGCTCGCAACCAGAAGGCAGTTTTGAATTCTACGAAGGAAAAAAAGAAAAGAGAAAATCATGATTCAATTCAATGTTTGGGTTAAAGAGAAGGGCAAGCAGCTCGGCCAACATCAGCTGTATCATTAAAGCACCACAACACAACTGCAATCTTCACCTTTCAGTTCAAGGGACTGTTTGGTTGGGTGGAATAAATATATCCTATTGTGGAGAGAAAAAACTCATTACCAACCTTGTTATGTTTCTGTGTGCAACTTGAAGGTAGGTTGAAAGGTGATCTCGGACCATATAATCTTAACAGAATGCTGTCTTTAATGAGTATTTCTACTTGAGAAAATAAAAAAAAAAATCAAGTGTAGGTTCTACTAACAAGAAGTGTGACTCGTTTCTTTTCAAGTGTCCAGTAAATCAGCTAGACCCTGAAAATGACACACCTAGATAGAACTGAGCCATAAAAATGATTATTTACAGCTCTTTCTTTTCTCCTGTAATGTGTGACAATTACTACCTTGAAACAGCCAGAATACACTTTGAAATTACAGTGTGAAGAAACTTCTTTAGCCACCATATATAGTAGAAAAAGTTCAGGAAGCACACATTCTTTCCCCCATAAAGTCAATGTTTGACGACCTCCCGTGTATCTTTAATGGCGAGTTTTGACACCTCAGTAAATATCAATGAAGATGTAGTTTGATGACCATCAGAATAGTTTCAGAGTTTTTCCAAGGGTAGCTGCATAGACAGAGACCACCCTCACAAACTCCTGATGCACACCCAGTCATTTTGCTCTATAAGCAGGTCTGAAATATGACAGAAATCACTCAGTTCAGAAAAGAGCTGCAAGGGTTACTCCTAGCAGGCTTTCAAGGGGTAAAGATTATTACTTAACAGGACATCATATAAAAAAAATCATCTGGTCCTTAACAGAGTCTAAAATTATTTAAATTCGACTTAAGAAGAACAACAACACATGACATATATCGTGCTCTGTTTATGTTGTTGCCTTTTATGCAGTATTTCCAGTATTTCAAACCATTTGCCATTTTTCTTGTAAAAGATAAAGAAATGAGGGGTAGCTCAAGACTTTTGAAGACTACTGTAAATAAATGCTGCCAAAATACAGAAGTAAATGCCATGATTCAGGACATTTAGCAGCAATAACTTACAATAATTGTTTTTTGTATGACGTTACCACTCTTGCACATCACTGTTGTGGAAGTTTGGCACAATGTTGTTTTAGTTAATTGAAGTTTGCATGCTTTCATTTATACACAGCTCTGTTAATGTCCCGCCACAGCATCTCAGTTAGGTTGAAGTCTGGACTTTGACTGGGTCATTGTAGCATCTTGATTCTTTTCTTTTTCAGCCATTCTTTTGTAGATTTGCTGCTGTGCTTTGGATCATTATCCTGCTGCATGACCTAATTTTAACCAAACTTTACTTGTTGGTCAGATGGCCCCACTTTTAACTCTGGATTGACTCAGTGACTGCAGTGTGTTCAGGTAAATCATCACCCCTCGTGCTCATTGTGCTCAGCAGTTATATGAACAGATGTTATGTGCTGATATGCTTTGTTTGCTTTTTGACCAAATGGGGGAAAAATGTTTTACAGCAGAATATATATATATATATATTTTTTAAATCTGCTAATTTTTCTCTTTAGGAGGTTTAACCCTTGTTCTGAAGTTAAGTATTGATTTTTTTTTTTTTTTTTTTGTAAAAGATGTCCTTTGCAGCCATCCAAGAAAAAGCTTTCACTTGGCAAACCTTCCAAACAAACCAAAACTGTTCTAATTATAATGACATGAACTTTAACATTTTAAATGCTAACTGAGGCCTGTAATGTCTGAGAAGTAGCTGTTTATTTTGGGTTGGTTTTTTGGGTTTTTTTTTTTTTTTTTTTTGCAGTTTTCCTAAGCATTACCTGATCTGACCTTGAGTTGAATTTGCTGGGACAGCCACTCCCAGGAAGACTGAATATTTTCCACTTCTGAAAAAAATAAAAATAAAAAAATCACCCGAGAGTGATGGACTTCAAATTGTTTGGAAATGACCTCATAATCCTTCCAGATCAGTGGGCAGCCAAAATTGCACTGCTGATGTCCTTCCACCTTGGCATCATGTTAACATACAACTGAATGCACCAGACCATCAAAACTTCTTCTTTTATAGAGGTGATCGATTAATCCAATGCATTTGATTAGCAGCACTTAGGCGTTACTTACCCCCTTAATTCCTATGGAAGCAGTGAGGTTATTCTTAAGTTTTTCACAGGATTTTGCATTTTGTTTTTCTTAAACAATTAATGATATGACATATGACATTTAAGATTGTATTTACCTAAGTTAAAGACATGGCAAGGATCAAATGACTTTTTAATAATGACCTGATAATAAAAAATAGTAAAATAAAAAAAAAACCCTCAGAATTCAAATAAGTTTATTTTTTCAATAATTTTCAACACTTTTTTCAGCTATATATGAAGATTTGTTTCCAGGTGGCCTCAACCTAAACCTATAAAAAGTCAACAGGTTTCACACACATATGTAGATTACTGCCAAAGGGAACTTCTTATTCTTGTCTTGTTTTTGTTTGTCTTTTGCCATTCATACACTATTAGACCAGCACCCAATGTAATGTTTATGCCATAGATGCCCTAACAGTACTGGTAATTATCAAAATCATTCATAATTCAGCACATTAGTAACATTAGTATTTTTAATTAAAATGCCAAATTAGTTATTTACTTGCATTATTGAAAAGCAAAAAAAAAAAATGTTTTAGTGGTTGAATGTTGTGCTTGATTAACTTTTGATTTCTCAGTGAAGTCCTGTGTGCCGGCTCAAATTATAAAAATATAGTAAAAGTATAAAAATGTGCATACAGAAACAAGTTTTTGACAGATGCCATAAAAACAAGACAGCAAATATTTTAGATAGGTAATATAAGCACTTTGCACACAATATTACAACAGTAGATGTTCAGATTAAATACTGCCAAAGTCTGACATAATAATGCAAGCAAATAAACCTTATCATCAATGACGTCAGGTTACAGACTACTGTATGAACTGTCTCCCCCCCCCCCCCGGTCACTCTGTATGATGTCATAGGGAGGGAATATAGCTAATAAGATCATCTCTGAATCTTGCTGTGACCACGAAAGTTACATTCATCTGCTTAAAAAGGGGAAAAGGGAGCCAGAAAAGAGTATGAACTGAGGGTATGTACAAAGATCAGGGGCGTAATTTCAAGGGGGGTTATGACCCCCCCAATAATCAGACCTAGCCAATATAACCCCCCAATAAAATTATGAATTATCTTGCATAAACAGGCTGTTGATTTTCTTTACTCATTTCAGTTATTACCAGCAAAATAGTTGCATGTTTAATCATCTGGGAATTTACCCAGATTTATTTATTTATTTATTTAGACAGAGATCTTGACAACCCCAATGTTCAGCACAAACTTATGCCCATGAACAAGATCTGACATTAAAGATCATTTTGAACTGAGAACCATGCAAAGCTTCTCTGTCAGGGCTCAAGAATAAAAATACAGAGAGGAGAGAGAAATCACTGTTTAGAGGGGAAATTACTGTCATGCAGAGCAAAAGAAACAGTCTAAAGAGTCCAGGAAACAGATAAAGAATTAATTAAAATAACAGAATACAACAGAGATTAAAGATTAAGGAAATGAAGCACTGGCTATAGAAAGGATATAGCACATCAAAATACTAATACAATTTGTGTAGCATGTAAATTGCTATTTAAATATTCTGCATATGTGCAGAAATAATTAGTGCTCTGCAGTAATAATGAGGTAGAAGTCAGGTTTTCATTTGAAGGAGAAAAAGACCTTAAGTCTTCATTTTTTCAGTTCTCCAGTTAATATAAAGTCATTGTTGTCTCATTAAATTCGGTATAATGCCAGTTTCCATCAAGGAAAGTTTCACATTAATAGTCTTGCAGGCTGCCTTTTAATGTGAAAAAACAATAGAAGCTTTAAATCAGGGGACTAAGAATATGAAAATATAATTTATGTTAAATGGAGAACAGCAGCAGTGTGGAGAATGTAACTGTTGTTGAACTGATGGACCTAATACAGAGGAAATGGACATTATAATAAAATAATAAACTAAGTAATTTCACCCTCTTAATGTTTTTTTTTAAAAACTCTGTCTGCATTAGTGTGCTGCCCTGAGCTGTTATTTCATAGTCCTGCCCTAGGAACACACACACACACACACACACACACACACACACATACATATATATATATATTATAGTTTAGATTTTTTCATGCAAGTTAACTTAAGGCTGTACCTGTAAGGTCAAATAGCTCATCTCTTTTGGTATTCAAAGAGAATTTGTCTCTCTTCACACAATTTACTGTGTTGGATTGAGGAGAAACGTTTCCCACTAACAACTCAGCCCTACAATTTAATGAATTGAATGATGTTCAGTGAAGTTCTTCATTAATCACATTTTCGTCATCTAGCATACAACTGTGTGTCTTAGCGTAAGTAGCAGCGATTAAGCTACAAATATGCGACTCCTCATTACAAGAGTATTAAACATCCATTTTTCATTTGTTGCTTATCCAGCTAGGCTTGCAAAGGGCTGCAAAAGGCTGTTTTGAGCAAGAGTTGGTCTACACACTGGTCAGGTCACCAGACCATCAGCGAGCTAACGCAGAGAGACAATCACGGACGCCCACGGCCCATTGACAGTCACTAGTTGACCTAACAGGCAGGTCTTTGGACTGTAAACTGGAGCAAACCCACAGAATAAGAGAATAACGCACACTCCACACACCTCAGATCTAAATCCAGAACCTCCTCACCTATGAGTGGGGAGCACTCACCACTGCACCACAAACCAATACACGTTCATAAAATGATTTATTTTTTCCCCTTGACCCCTACAGTAGAAAGTGTGAAAGGACTATTGTGAGTGTGCCTTTAAGTGTGACCTCTTTGAACAACTATTTATAATACCAGTATAATTAAGCCACATTTAATTCCAAGCTTGATTGCACAGCATGACAAAGAGACTTCTTATTTCCTTAACACACCTGTCCCTTTAAATCTCACCACTATAAAAGGGTAAAAAAAACAACAACAACAACAACAACAACAACCAAACAAAAAAAACAACCCAAAGCAATAAAATTTATTGAAATAGGAAGGACACTACTCAAAGTGTCTCAATAAAAAAGAAACAGACACCAAAGTGAGGGGCTAAAATATCGGTTGTCATATGCTGCATGTAAAGTCCTTTAATTAAGGCAATTTGTCATTTGGGCTATATCAATAAACTAGACTTGATGCACAATACAAATAGTGTGGGTGTGGAAAATGAAATATGAAATCAGAGGTTTAGCAGCCACAATCTTAAAGGTACAGGCTCTTTTTGTTTTAAGTCTGGAGTGAGAAACAACCCACAAGCTTGCTTTAGAAGATCTACTAACTACTCTAATGCAAGTAAGGAGAGCTGTGACTGCTCTGACCATGCAGAGATCTAAGAGGTTTTGTTTTTTTAAATTTGAAGACGGTTGAAAGAAAATAGGGGAGATGAAAATAGATCAGAGCTGCTGCGACTTGCTACCAGGCATGTCTGTTTAAAAAAAAAAAGACACTCTAGTAGTGCTGCTTCCAACTACATGTGGAGACTAAAAAAAAAAAAGGCACCCAGTTGCTTTGCTTTTATTGGTTTAGCAGGAAAAATGGCAAAATTGCCCATAAGCAGAAATATCACTTCAAAGCTACTCCAGTGCAGCTGCTACACTAAGCGGCAGCTTTAAGAGCTCCTCTCTGGTGTCATTGTGGATGAATGCATGTCATTATATTCCTCCTTTAATCTCTTCGGACTGCACATGCACGCTTGTTCTTCTTCAAATCTGCTGGTTAGATCGAGGTAAAAACTCTTTGATGACTCGTGCTCCTGTGAATAATATCTGCCAGATAGTAACGGAGATACTCACAGAAAGTAAACGTAAATCTTGTTAGGAAAACAACTACAACTGAACTTAATCCAATCTACTCAGCGAGCTCGCCGTTTCGAATGATCAATGTTCAGCTCCAAATTAAAAACCACGTCTGCTGCCAGTGACTTCTGGCTACAGCATTTGGGTGGGCCAGCCTCAGCAGAAGGTTTTATAGCAGAGATATTACAGTCGGGCAGCTCTGCTCCTGTGCTGCAGGGGAAACTTACTTTCCCAGTCAGTCAGGCAGACATATATAATGTCAGTGGACTGCTTAAACAAATTTTGCCAGCTCCAGTGCATTATTTCACATCCATTCTCCACAAGGACATCTGTGCACATTGTTTACTGGTTTGTTTTATTTATTAGGATCCCCTTTAGCTATAAACACAAAGCACATCTAGTCTTCCTGGGGTAAAAATATACAACACATTTCCAAACAATGCCTCCCTTTCATTGTTTAAAGGATAAAATTAAAAACACTAAAAACAATTTTTATTTTAAAAAGGTAGACGTGAACATTTTTTTTAAAAAAAGCTGAAGGGATTCAAGCGAAATAACTAAAAAGCTCAAAACAATGTTTGATCATTTACTTTAACAAGAACTCGTTGGAAGACACGGAAGACTCACAGAAGTGAAAATGGGGTTTTAAACATCTGCGTGCACTTGGGATTAAAAGAAATGGCGTACATGCCCATACAACAACACGTACTGTGGAAAATTTTCACCAGAGGAGGTTTCGATTCAAACCAGCAGCAAACGCAGCAGGTCTCCTCTGGTCAGAAAACCACACGTGCTTCCTTTCAGCTCACTCCCATGTTTGCTCATTCTTTGCTTGTTGGTGTTCATCACTCTTTCAACCAGACAATACTGTGAGTGTTACACTTTGTGTTGTCTTTAATGTGCTTTAAAATATATATATTTTAGAATTTATCTAAATCTTACAGTATAAAGCTGGTTATTTTATCAAAAGCTTTATTTTCATGTTCTCCTCTGTAATGATGGCTTTACAGTGGGTTTACCACAAGGTGTTTGTTCTGACCGTCAGTGTTGCATTTGATTGGTTCAGTATCTGTGTGTGCAGATATGATTAATGGTTTGCAATTTCATTTTAGTTTCATTGGCTACACAGCAATTAACTATCCGAGGTGCTGACTTCAGCTGTTGCTCATTGCCATCTGGGATTCGAGCGCAGCCAACACAACTCCGCGTCATGATCTCAGTCCCTGGTTGGTGACTTTTATCAGTCTGGTCATTTGCCAACATAACAACTGGAGCCATAAAAGAAAGACAGCTAATGCTTGACACCGCATCCTCTGTACTTTAATATAGGATAAACAAAATGGGGGCTCTGTCAAAACAGTATAAATCATTAAATCCCAAAAAAGCACATAACTCAAGGGATGAGCCAGTGTTGCAGCCTGTTGCAGAAAACACAATTTGTTCCCATTTGTTTAGTTGACTGTCCAAAAAAAAAAAAAAAAAAGAGCCAAAGATAGCAAAGAGGAAGAGTAGTTGTTCAGGAGGGAGGTACAACAGTGAGTGCCTGCAGCCATCTGTAAAACACGGTGGAGGCTCTGTTATGGTTTGCCGCTGCATTTCAGCAAGGAGTGTTGCGAATTTTTTTTCAAAATTGATGGAATTGGGAACAGAAAAAGTACCAGCAGATTTTGATCCACCATGCAATACAATCTGGAAAACATCTGATTGGCAACAGCTTCTTATGCTTCTTTTTTAATGTATCAACCATTTTTATTGTTTTTTTTTCCTTTATTATTTTTCAGTAGCAGAGTAGAGTAGACAGGAAAGGAGGAAGAGAGTGTGGGAAACAACACAGAGGAAATAGCCCAGGGTGAAATCACATCCGGACCCCTGCTGAGCTATACCAGCACTTCAGGTAACACTTACAGCTTTAATACCAAACACACTACCAATGCAGTAAACGCATACCTGGATAGAAATAAAGCACAAACACACACACACCATCAGTCATGGACTGGCCTCTTCAGAGCTCAGACCTCAGCATTATCATCTTGACAGAAAACAAACCTGTTCCTGAAGACTCCTTAAAGAAATTACATGAAAGCTTGCCTAAGAGACTTCAGGCTGTGTTGAAAAGTAAAGGTGTTCATACCAAAGAAAGCCTTCTAAGCTTGTTAGAATTGTACAAACTCTTTGCATGCTTGCACATGTTTCATTTCACATTTTCCTGACAAAATATAAAGAAGTGCAAAAGTGAGTGATCATCCCATGCACAGTTACCATTAAAAGTTGCGAAATTTGTTGACACTGAGTGTAGTGCAGTGCATACTGTAATATGCATGTATGGATGAGTGTGCAGAACTGCTGATGACTCAGTATGGGAACCACTTGGGTCAGCAGGCATGCCCATCAAAATGTACTCAGGAAAAAAAATGTAAAAGTTTAACACAGTAATTTTTATCTCTGTTTTGTCACAGCCTGTTTAATATAGCACTCTATCAATTAAATTTCAGCTTCGAAAAAGCCTGGGCTAACATGAAACATCAATGTTTGTTCACGGCTCTGCAGACAGTTATTCTGTCAGATATATATGAGAGGTTTCAGAAAAATTCCCAGCTATAATTACAGCTCGGTTGTTGCAAACTAGCAATTATAGAAACAATGTGACTTGAGCGTAATCCTTTAATAATCTTCTGATCAAATCTTTTGGAGCAATGACTTACCACTTTGAAGTCCTCTGCTCTGCACTCGGTGCCGTGGAAGTGGCAGGAGAGCAGCATGTCACTGATATCGTGGCCGGTGCGGTCGTAGAATTCCCGCATGTTGAAGGGTCGCGGTTTAAAGTTGTGGAAGTCGGCTTTGACCTTGAGACTCTCCAGAACGCTCTCCTCCACCAGGTGCATGTCTCTGATCTCATACCTTTGAAATCAGATAGAGGAGAGTTCAGAGAAATGTTTCAGCAATTTCAAATTTCATGTCTCGTAGTTTGGTATGGACTCAGGCGCTTGCTTGAGCAGCACATCCCAGCAGTTAACAATCGCTCCCTTATCATATACTTTGTAGGGTTTTTTTTATACACTTCCAAGAAAATTTATGAGCGTCTATATCAGTGAACCTTTACTCTACTCAACCAGAGCTAAAAATAATACTGCACAATGAATCATAAGGTGCGGAAACCAGACGATAAAAATGTACAAGATGGTTTTTCTGTGGCATTTTCCACCTCTCAGATGACAAGGACTACCAAAGTGTAAAGCTTTATTTTATATTACAGTGCATTATAAAATTGAGACAGGAGCTGTACAAGGCCATTAACCCAGTAGTCCCTTCACTGCAACAGTTCCAGGCTGCATGGTATTTCAATTTGAACCAACCTTATGTTGACTGGATTATTTTGCCTGTCAGAACATTTGGTTAAACTTTCATGTGAATTTTTAAGCTGACTGTCTCCTTCAGAAAGTAAGAGTAACTAAATCTTTTAAATCCATGGCAGAGGTATGGTGAAAAAGGGGAATTTTTCAGAACAATGGAATCATTAATATATTTCTGGGTCACAGTTCAGCTGGTAGAGGAAGCCATAACAAAATTACCACCATGTTTGAAAGATGAGACATTATGGTAGGAGACGTGATGGCTTTTTGCTTCACATGGTGCTCTTTCTATCATTTTGACAGAAGCTCATTTTTGTTTCATCAATCAACAAAACTTAGTTTTGTTACTTAGATTATGGACATTACCAAAGAAACATGTGCACCCACATCCCAGAGAGCATTCTCCAGCTAGCAGTTCATGAACATACTCAAATACAGTCATGGTCCCTGTTATATGTGCTGGTTTGCTGTCCTTTTTCTGAATTTTCTCCTTTCTTCTGTGCTTTCCCATCAGTGTAAGCTATTTGTTATTTCCGGTTTTACTTTGAAGTCTCGTTTCTGTGTATCTCCATGCTCTTGTTCCTGAGCCCTCTGGCCCACCTTAATTGTGTCTCTTTCTGAAATCAGCCCTCTAAGTGTGCATACACACATACACACCAGACAATTCATTAGTTACACCTTGCTGGTACCAGGGTGCACTCTTTCTTGTCTTAAAAAGTGCCTTAAATTATCATAGCACAGATTCAGCAAGGTGCAGGAAAAATTCTGAGATTTTGATCCATGTTGACATGATGGCATCACACAGTTGCTGCAGATTTGCTGGCAGCACATTCATGATGCAAATCACCCGTTCTACCACATCCCAAAGACACTCTTTTTGATTTTGGTGGCTGTGGACAACATTTGATGTGATCTGAGTTCTGGTGCGTTATCCTGTTGGAAGCAGCCATCAAGAAGATGTGTACACTGTGGTCGTAGTGGAACGGACATGGTCAGCAGCAACCGTGGCTGTAGGCTGAGGCATTTAACCAATGATCAACTGCCACTAAGGGGCACACCACCAAGAACCACTGGTACAAGGCAGGATGGATCCATGCTTTCATGCTGACTCTACCATCTGAATGTTCCAACAGAACTCGAGATTCATCAGACCACACAACAGAGCACAGGTGAACTGTCGCCTCCATTTCCTGTTTCTATCTGACATTAGTAACACCCAGTGTAATCTGCTGCTACTGTAGCCCATATCTTTCAAGGTTTGACTTAATGTACTCGCAGAGATACTCTTCTGAATAGTGGTTATTTGAGTTACTGTTGCCTTCCTAACAGCTGGAAACATTTTGACTAGTCTCCACTGATCTCTGGCATTAGGAATTCATTTTCTCCCAAAGCACTCCCATTCAATGGATATTTTATACTTTTTTGGGAGGGGACCATGCTTCTGTTGGAAACCCCCCCCCAGCAGATCAACAGCTTCTCAAAAACCCAGACTAGCTTGTGTGGCACCACCAACAACGCCACTTTTGAACTTTTAACTCACTTTTCTTGCTCGCTTTAGCAAGCCATTTTGACCATGTCTACATGCCTAAATGCAACGAGTTAATGCCATGTGATCTGCTGATTAACATTGAACAGGTGTATCTAATGAAGTGGCCAGTGAGTGCATAGTTTTGTCCTTTTATCAGATTGTTCGTTTACCTTCTGAATCTTTGTCTGTGCGCTCAATTATCAAATACGCACTTTAGTTAAGTTAGCAAATGTCAGCTAGCTAACAAGCTTAACATCAAAAAGTTTGCATAGTTATTGTAGCCATCTTGGAATATTAATAAAGTAGCATCCACTAACTGACCCCAGAGTGGCCACAATTAATATCTGAATAGTTGCTAATAGTGGGGACCTTCACAGGATGCTAAGGAAAAGTACAGTAAATAATACAAAGCTAACTCTTTTCCCATAAAAACAGGCTCAGGGAGCAAACAATCTGACAATGAACAAAGGTAAAGATAAGACTACATATGCACAAAAAGCTGCTTAACCAAGTACGCACATGAGGAAACAATCAAAGCAGGACAGACAGTCACAGGGGAAGGAAATCAGACAGCAGAAGACAAGACACAGGCTGAAACAATCAGGGAATCCGTGAGAAGGCAGGAAGCGAAGATGCAGGCAAGGAAGTGATAAATAAATAAATGATAAATGATAAACTAAGGTACGAGCATAGAAACAAGAAAGAGAGAGGCAAAGACAGGGAAACAGTGGAGACACTGGGAACATTAAAAGCAGAAGATAATATATTAAAACAGAAAAAAAAATCAAAAAGCCCAATTATGTCTGTGTTTTAGCATTTAATGCCCACATTAATGAGAGTTTCTCAGCTGTAATATCTTGTATGAGGTTTAACATAGCTCTGCCTCACTGATAGCTTGGCATTCAGTTACATTTCTGTTGGTTTCGTCTGTTTCTCCCGACAGACTCTTAACTATAAAGGCCTATGTGTAACGTAGTGGGGAGCCAGACAACCCACATCATACGCAGCATTATCGGTAGCACTGGGAAATTTACTTTCATTTAATGGAGCTCACAAAAATCTGACCACGCTGCCTTGTATTAAAAGTGAGCAGAATAGCTGTAAATGCAGCCGCTCTCCAGCCTTGCTGTGATCTCCCACTGAGCTATTATTAAAAATGTCACCATTTTAATGGACTCACCAAAGAGCAGACTACTCCAGCCCCCCATCTCACCCCACCTCAAACGCTGCTTCAAATGAAAGGATTTTTTAGAAATTTCTCATATGAATGTACTGTGAATATGGTCTTTTATTGAACTTTTTGTGGCAAATACTATTAATACACACCATGTGTTTTATGTGCAATATGAATAAGAATGAGATCCAGTGGCTGCTTACTTTAAGAATGGAGTCGGTAATGTGCAATTATGCCAAGCTATTAAAATTTCTTATAAAAACCTAGGGTGCAGTAAATGCTTTTCTTTTTCATTTTGCGGAAGGCAAAAGGGCATCCAACTAAGTGAAATCATCAAAACAACAGATCAATAACAACTAGCCTCATTCTGGTTTAAAAATCAGTTCATAGATTTTAGACATTAAGAAGAGCCTAACCTTATTAAGATGGGGCAGGGAACGCTTCTGTTTGATTGAAAGTGAACTTAATTGAGGAGAGGCATTGACTCCCTGCTGTTTGTATTGTGGACAGACCTGCCAAGAAGGCACTTATGAGATAAAATCCCAGAAGTACAAGCCGACAGGATCAGCAGAGACTGACACTTCACTATGTGCACAGCTTAAATATCATGCCACAAGACATTTCCCAGACCAGTGACTCCAAACATGGGAAGTAGGTGGAGAACAATCTTAAATGGATTTCATGCCACGAGCACTTTCATTTCTGGCTGGGGTATAACAGCTAAGTGTGCTGTTGCATCGCCTCTCTACCTTGCCAAGGGAGGCAGGATAATGAGCACTAAACCTACTTCAGAGTGTAAGAGTTGAGATAAGTACACGGGGAAAGAAACTTAGAAGGAAATTCAACCCCTTTCTGATTTGGTGGCCAACTTTGACAAAAAATTCTTTGTGAACTGCTGCCTTGAAATGTGGGATTAGGAGATGAATTGATGTAGAAAAATCCAGATGGCAAGTGTTGATTATCAGCCACACCAGCCTCACAGGAAAACAAAGCTAATTTTAGTCTTCAATCTGGGATTTCTGTTAAAGATTTCGAATAGAAATTGTCTTCATCTCCATGTTAAAGTAAATCCACCAGATGCTGAGTCTTCTCCTTGATCTCTTTAACAGACAACATGTTCAAGCCTGACATAATCTGAGGACACTTTCGTGTTTTTGATGACTCAGGTGAAACAACGGTCCAAACTCTCCTGAAATGCTCTCGAGCCCTGATTGTAGTGAATGTCAAAATCTTGCTAATTATTGCATTATTGCTACCTCTGTTGACATTTAGAAGAAAAAAATATTACAACACCACAGGGAAAGCAATCAAACAGCTTCTTAAGGAAGGATTAACGCAGCCTCTTGTTCTCCCCTGCCTCTTCAACAGCCCTGTGCGTGATCATAATCAGCATTCATTCTGAACACCTCCACGTAATATAACATTAAAATCTACTGAGTGGATTTAATGTGCAGGAGGAGAATTTTTGGTGAGGTTTCACTGACATGAAGGATGTAAGTATGTGAACGACAAAAAAATAAATAAAAATACCCACAGCGTCTGCCATTTCACTTGCAATCAAAGGAAGCAGACTTTCCACATCTTTTCCTCCTGTGCATGCTGTACAGTACGACGCTGCTTCCAGCTCCATTACCCAGAGCCTTCAGCTGCACCAACAAGGCGGCTGGAGTTTTCTGATTAGTACGCCTCAGTTAATTCAAGCCTGCCAAGCATGCTCTCTCCAAGCACTGAATCACTCAACAAGGTATGAACTATTAGAGCTTGCTGGATAAAGAAGTGCAAACTGCCAGTGGGGGATGAAGAACTCAATCCTATGCTTAAGGCTGGGGTATGCTTTGAAGGTGGGGCCACTGGACTTTAAAAGAAAATCCAGATTAACCTTTCAGCACATTGTAGTTTAAGTGATCTAAGAAGTAACTAGACTACTGCACCTTCTCTAGCCTGTAATGCAAGAATTTGGCCACAGAGGTCATAGAGTAGTAGAAAGTGGTAAGACATAGTGGGATAGTGGGTTAAGTAGAGTTCTTTCCACAGGAAAGCAGGTTTGGAATCCCAAGTGAAGCCAAAAGTCAGTGCAAACCTATTTTAGTGCATATGCCATGCTCATCAGGTGGGAGGGAATTTATTTTTCTTCTTTCTTAGACTTCTGCCAGCTTTAAGTAACAATGCTGCAAAATACAACCACTCTATTACATTCCTGTATTGAAAATATCACCTGGAAGTATGTATGATTTATTCTAAAAATATGTCTAAATGGACAAAAAACAGAATATTGAAAGACAATTTGCTAATTAGTCTGGAACAACGTTTGATGAAAACAATAAATGTTTTATCTAAACTTTGAAAGTGTGAATTACTTTACAAACTATCATAGGGTGAAAAGCAGGTACGCCTGGTGGGTGGTTGGTGCCTATCCCAGCTGTCATAGGGCAAAAGGTGAGATACACCCTGGACAGGCCACTAGGTAGCACAGCTCATATTCACACAATTAATCTAACGTGCATGTTTTTGCACATTTGTACCCGTTTGTGTGGGAGGAAGTCAAAGTACCCAAACTCCACCCTTCCGGAGTTCGAACCCAGGAATTTCTTTTGATGGGGCATCAGTGCTAACCACTGCACCTGTGTAAAAATATGGGGCGTTTTAAATGCCCAGCTAAAAGGGCAATATTAAATGCAGTAATTAAATTTGCCTCCTGTAGCGGAGGCAGAGTTGGAAATTAAATTCGGAGCGCTCTCTATTAACTTTTCTTTAACAGCTACCTTTGGTTGAGAAGGGCCAGAAGCTCCCCTGCGTGGTACAGGTCGTTGCGCGTCACGCGGCTGAAGCGGAAAGCGTTCAGGTTGCAGAAAGTGACGGCGGGGAACGTCATGATCGGGGTCGTGACCTCATCCAGTTTGGTGACGTGAGGGTACTCGAGGTAGAAGTGGATCCGGTCCACGCACACGTACAGCAAGAAGGTCAGAGAGCCCAAGAAAAACACGAGCCACAGGCAGCGTTTGACGCAGAACCGCTCGTACGTGAAGATGTGAGAGATTCCGTGCAGGGTCGAGCTGTGCGCAAAAACTTCTATGGGTGGAGGTTGATTTGACTCCATTTCTTCGGTTTCCACTTTGAGATCCATTGTTCACCGTGCAGCCCTCTCGAGCTGTATGCCAGAGTCAGAAAGCGGCTTCAAAACAGAAAATATTCATTCACCTGTGGCATAAATTCTCATTATCCACGCGAACAGGTCCAAACGTGCAGATAACCTCTCCGTCACCTGGTGCGGTTCGGACGCCATCGCTCATACACACCGACAAAACATTTTAAGCTTTAAAGAAAGTCAGGCGAGCGAGAGATGTGTGCAGAAGTAGCGCCTTTGAAAAAAAGCACAATGACTCCAATGCGTGCATAACCGAGACGCCAAAGCGAATGTCCATCACCGCTGCGCTACAGTGATGTTTTGCAGGTTTCTCGCTGGGCTGCAGAAAAGCAAAGAACAATATAAGGGCTGACAAAGTGCTTCATCAGCCTGGAAATTCGCTGGTCGATTATAAGTCCAGTGAAGCACGCGTCGTTCCTGCGCGACAGCGAGAAGAAAGCCGGAGCTGTGGGAGAAATGGAAATCCTTCTTGGCACTTCAGCCCGTTCATAAAGAGTTCCTCTGTAGCTGCGCTGCACGCATGCCCCTTACAGTCAGTCCGCAGATTTTCAGGTCAGACCCGGAGATTTTTTTTTTTTTGTCTACTCAGGAATCTGAAAACCTGTTTAGGAGTCAGACGGTTGGTTGTTGTGGTGAGTCGTGAGGTTTCCTCCCCCCGCGCGCTCGTTTTTGTCTGTCTGCAAGCAGCAGCGGCAGCAGTGGACTGATGCTCTGCTGTTCACCTGCGAGTTAGTTACTCCAGTTGTTTTTTATGTATCAGCACTACACAAGCTGGCAGCCGGGAGGAAGAAAAAAAAGAGAGGAAGAGCGAGAGGTGGGATTTCAGAGACTGTGCAGATTAAAGTGGATTTGTTATCTTGGGATATATTTATTTAAAAATATAATTTAATCAGTGATTTACACCCTATTGATATTTCAGGGATTCAATAGAATATTGAGCAAGTCATCTATACAGATTGTTAACTTTGGTCTAAAATGATCAAAGGATATCACCATCCTTAAAATATACAACCATTTTCAAACTTGCCTCGGGGCTTAAATGAGGCTTTGGTGATTCACTGGGCATATAAGAACAGCTACTTGGCATATATTTAAGGCAGTGACTGTGTCACCAAAAAGAACTGTGCGTTTTCATTTTTATTTTGTCCTGGCTCTTAGACAAACAAAGTAACGGACAAAACTTGTTTTTGTGCTAGGAATTTTATTTTATTTTATTTTACGTTGCTGAGTTAAACTAACACGTTTCTAAATACTTAACCAGCTAGAGCAACCGAAAAAAAGCAACTTTTTTCAACCCCCTTTGTTTTATCTAAGGGAGATGCAGTAAGTGCGTTGTAATATGTGTTGGTTTATGTGGCTGACTCAATTTTTGTATGTTTTTTCGTTCACATAAGATTACCTGTTTAAATGAGGGATTTAATAATAATAATAATAATAATAATAATAATACTTATAGTTTCTTCCTGAATCAGTTGTAAATTCAATTCAATTCAGAGTTTATACGCAGAATTTTTATGTGGAACGCCCCTCAACTTGGACTTGCAAATCAGAAAGTTGCAGCAGACCAAAGTACCCCAAGTTAGCAATCCAAGATAGCAGGACCGAAATAAACAGTTGTAAAACTGTAAACTTTTAAATGTGTACTGCAACTGTATATTTTTGACTCACTAAATAAGCCATACACAGAGCGCTGATCAGGCTCTTTCCATGAATGTGTTTGAAACACAAAAAAAGTATTATGTTGTACTGCTAGTATTACCCGAATGACTCTATTTTGCTAAGAACCAAAACAAATCCTTATTTTCTCACTTTTTCTAGAACAAGCTAACTCAGGAGTGACATGACTCCTAATTAAAACTCCCATGCCACTGGTTCACTCACTGTCTCATCTTGCACCACTTGCATGCCTCCCACCAGACACATTATTAAAAGTCCTTTTTGAAGGACTTTGGTTCGAACTGGTGCATACATGCGAGAACACTCAAAATCCCCAAAACATGCTTTTTTGGAAATTCTCTGGCTGAGTCATCCAGCAGTCACAGTTTGTCCCTTGTCAGCACTTCACAGATTCTTTCATTTGCTCATTTTACCTTTTTGCACAGCATTAACTTCAAGAACTGAGTGTTCACTTGCTACTCAATACATGCCACTCCATGGCAGGTGCCATTGCAGAGAGATAATCAGAGTTATTATTAGCACCTGTCAGGGATTGTAACATTTTGCCTGATTGGTGAAGACGATTTGGAATAATTAGCTTCTTACACAATAAGCCCATTTGGAAAAACTGAAAGGTGTATAATAGTAAAACTGACAAAATGAGTCTTCATTCTGTCATTTGGATGAAAAAAATTCTATTGAGATATTATGGCAGCATCCATCTGTCTGTCTGTGTTTTTTGTTTTCTTCTAGCTTTGTGACAGTTGCGTTGTATTAAGAACTGATCAGCTGCTAGCTAAAATGGATGCTCTAAGCTGTGAGTCTACACAATACAGTACAACCTAACTTTTCCCACAGAATGGGAGTTAAAAGAAAAAGTTGTAAACTTCCCACTGTAATTGTTTAGAATCAAATGTCAGATCAAAAGAACAAGACTAACTCATTTAGAACAAGACTAACTCATTTACGTATTCAAGCTGAGCTGAAAGAAAGTAAATACCGGACCTATATTTGTCAGGCAAAATCCAAATGAATGATAGAATATTAAATAGCCAATTTGGCAGAAGGTTTTCAGAGAACATTATTTCCTGTTAAACAGAAACTATTTGGGTGCTTTGACTGTTTTTTGTTATAGGAGTCAGAGCTACATGTTCCAGCTTAAGGGAAGTGATTCCTTATGTGTACTGAAGTTCCTTTGAACTCTAAAAGAAGAAAAAGTTTGGGAGAAAAAAAAGGGGAGGGAACTGCATAATCAGTGAATCTTTGAAGTTAAAGGAACAAAGTGATTTGAATCTGCAAAGATATTCATGATTTCCACCTTTATAATATCAACCTAGAAGGTGATGGTTAATGCCATGTACGCTATTGCATTTTTAAAGAGGACAGACTCTCACATCGCAGATGACTTCACTCACCCTTTGTAATTTAAAGTCAAATTCAAAGAAAAATAATTTCAGCACCCAAAGGAGAAAACTGAATTTTCCACAGGTTCATTCCTTGCACAGACAATCCCAACACCAGGATTAAAGTCATATTACTCCTTGTATGAATTAAAAAAGACATGAGCAGTTCTTTTGTTTGACTGCAGCCTCAGAGAGAAAAGAGCCTGTTATTCCTGTAGGGGATAAGGATATAGTGGGGTACATTACAAGGACTGAAATACAGACTTAAAGATTTAGAAAGATTGCTGAGTTTTGAGGCCAAAAACGCAATGAAGAAAGTAAATTTCAGTGGTATTTGGAACTAAACAGACCATACAAAAGAATACAATAAAGTGCAATATGTTAAATAAATACTCCAGCAATTTAATATTCTACTTTCATGATAATACTGGTGATCTCCAAAGATGCAGCATTAAAAAATAAAAACAAAACAGAGGTGAAATTAAGATGAAACTCAAAAGCATCTTTTATTAGACAGTCTTTAGTAAAACTTTAAAGATGTGGAAGGGTGTGGAGCTGGCCCAAAGAGACTCTCCCCAAAACAGGATCATTATGAGCTACACAGGAAGGGAAAATAATGATATGTGCCACGTTTAGATTGGACCCATGAATAAACAATGACATTTTATCCTCAGCTGGATGTTGGCGTGAAAAATAGATCCGGCTGTGCAACACGGCTGAATCAAGCTTTGTTAATATCACAAAATATTTATCACATGTCATGAAAGATGCATTGCACTCCCTAAATACCTCAGCATGAGAAGAAAAAGTCCTCATCTCTGACATTAAACGTCCTGTGACATTCGGCACTGTGCCTTGGGGCAGTTCTTATCTCAAATGCTACATAAACAGTTATATGTGTTGCAGAATGTGTATTGAATTAAATATAGATATATATAGACATTTTTATGTGATTCAAGCAAAGCTTTTCCCACATGTTTACAGACATGACTACATGATGTCTCTCTTACGTACAGTCATATGGTGGAAAGAAACTGAATGATTTATTCATGGACTGTACTGTACTACTCAAGTACTGAATAAGAACTGTAAGTATTTTACTTTAAATGGGTACTTGAGTATTTCCAATTTTCTGCTTTATATCCATATTTTTTTCTAATCAAATATATTTAATTATAAGGTTTATTTGCTTTAGTGATTGTTACTTCTGAACTTTGTCTCCTCTTTTGTAACTCAAACTCTCATCTGGTGCCTCATAAAACTATATATGAACTAGCTTAGCTTTCTACTACAGGGAGTGTCAAACATGTGGCCCAGGGGCTAGGAAAGGCCCACTAAAGGCTTCAATTTGGCTCACTGGATGGCTTTAGAAAATAATTTAAATAAGAGAAAGGTATAAATTTTCGACTTGTAGCTATATTTTGGTTAGTTTTACAATCTTCTCATAGCCTGGCAAGCCACACCAGAGTAAGTAAGTAAAAGATAAACCATTATAAACCATTAAATAACAGAAAGGTTCCTGTTTGTTAATGCTTACTTTAGAAATTTCAGTTGTTGTTGTTGTTGTTGTTGTTTTTTTTTTTTACAGTGGTTCCATTGTAAAATATTAAAAGAGGGATATTTTCTCTGAACTAACAGGAAATTTCAGATTTTCTTCACAGTAATTAAAAACTGAATGGGCTGCCAGTTAATTATGATAAAAAAAAAATCATTAGTAAAAGTCATGAAGGACCTTCACGTCTAAACAAGCTCAATGCTCAAAAACATGAAAGGAACTCATCACAGTATATCACAAAGATGATGCTGTTGGCAGCATATTGTTCACCACAGCATCTCCAGACTCTTTCATGTCTGTCACATGTGCTCAGTGTGAACCTGCTGTCATTTCTGAAGAGAACAGTGCAGTGCCAGTGGCAGACCTGCTGACTGAGCTGCATGCCACTGGTTTATGAGCACAGGTCCCATCAAAGGACATTGGACTCTCATGTCATGCTCACTGAGTCTGATTCTACTGCTCTGGCAGTGATCCTCCTCTTCCTCCTCATGCAGTGGAGCAGATACAGGTCCCGCTCCTGGGCTGAAGCCCTTCTATGGCTCTCTTCCACTCACTCATGTAGCAGCCTGTCTTCTGGTATCTTCTCCACGCTCTTGAGACTGTGCTGAGAGACACAGCAAACCTTATTGCAACAACACATATGGATTGTGCCACTCTGGAGGAGCTGTGAAACCTGACTGAGCTGCAGGTCTAATGCAACCTGAAGTGACAAGGGAACTAGCAAAAGGCAAGGCTAAAGAAAAATCAGTCAGGAGGGATAAGGAGAGACCAATGTTCTGTTCAAAAACATTCCCTTTTGGGGGGATTGCCTTTTGTTGCCTCTGCAGTGCACCTGTTGTCACTTCCATTTGCAGCAATGTAGCTGAAATTGATGCACAGTGCTTTATACTTCCCTGAAGTTTATCTGGCCTTGTGTTACACTGTGATGGTCAAGTGTTCCCTTATTTTATTTTATTTTATTTTTTTGAGTAGCATAGTTTACACTCTTGTAGTGGTCTTTTTACTTACATAAAGGATCTGAATATTTCATGTACTGATTCACTGCCTGGTTTGAAGCTGATGTTGTACAGAGGATATTTTTCCTCCATTTACTACTCTTTAAACAAATTCAGCTGCCACCAGAAACTGAAGTTGGCATTTGAGAGACGTTATATTTCACAATACGATCTCATATTATTTATGCTGTATATTATGAGCTCATTATTACATATTTATATTACAGGGTGATTCCAATATGGTAACTGGTATGATTACTTTTAAGCTGTGGAAGTGGAAAATGGGAGTGAATAAAGAATTCACTATTTACCAACATGGAGCTCCTGTCAGTATTTTAAGTAGTCTTTGGCTATTTATGTTGGGAAATGAAATGGTATCCATAACAAGCGTATATGTCAGATACTCTTTAAGAAGGATATTAATAATTTACTTGGACCAGTAGTTTTTTCAGGTTTTATGGTTTTGTTTCTGTGAACTGGTTTAATGTTAACCAGTTTTCATCACAGTCGAGCATCGAAAAATATCTCACAACATCCTAAGAATCCTCTTCTGTCACACAAACCATCTGCATATCCTCCTTCACTACATCCATGAACATTTTCTGCGAGCTCGCTCTTATCCTCCTGCTTGGCGTCGTCATCTTCTACAACCTTTCTTCAACAAAGCCACCGTCCCTCCTCTGCAGTTGTCCAAACCATCTCACTCTAGTCTCTTTAACTTTGTCTCCAAACTGCTCAACCTGAGCTGTCCCTGTGATACTCCCTCTGATTCTAGTCCTGTCCATCTTGGTCACATCAAATAAATAATAATAATAATTACTGATATATGATCTGAGTATCCACCTCCTGTCTTTTTATTAGTGGCACTGTCTCCAAAACATAATTCCTAGCAGGTCTCACTACCATCTTGTAAACCTTCCCTTTTCCTCTTGTTGCTATCCTTCTGTCACAAATCACCCCCGACACACATCTCTACCTGCTCCACCCTGGCTTCACCTCTCTTTTAGTGCAATTCAATTAAATTCAGTTGCATTTATATAGTGACCAACAACCATCCATGTGCACATTCAATAATACTAATAATAATTCAGTAATACTGAAATACATACATGTATTATCCATGCCACGCAGTGGGCTAAATCCTGTAAAATAGATTGAAAAATGCATGGAAGAAAACATGTTTGCTCTTAAAAATATCACAACTGCACATAGAAAAATACAGCTAGGGCCATAAATGACCTACTAGGCTGTTTAAAGGTTAAACTAATAATTAATATTGAAAATGTATTGTTGTGAATCTAATATTACTAAAATATTCCAAAAGTGTTGCTCCCTTCTGTTAAATGCTTTATTGCATGATGTTTATATTACTGAATGTATTATTTATTATGGATATAATAAGTAATATATATTGCATCAATTATATAAGGATCATTGATGAACACTGATAACAGGCAGGCTGCTGTCCGTGGTACTGATCAGTGTTTTGGCCACGTGGGTGCCGGTGCTACTCTCCAGGCCTGCAGGGGGCGGCAGAGCGCGCAGCTGCTACATTTGATGAGCAAAAGGAGCTAAAACATGTGAACAGCAGCAGCCGCAGCGAAAACATGGCGATGCCCGTGAGTGCGGCTCGTGTCTGTCGCCTGGCAGGACGCACTGTTTCCTCCCTGTCAGCCGGATACAGGCGGGCTGTCAACCTGCCAGCGAGGACCTGCTTCATCTCCACATCCACGGCCAGCAGTGAGTTAATGTAGTGGTTAAAGAAAGGTTAGCTTTTGAGCCCGCCCCCTCAGAGGTCAGTGTCTCAACAGGCGTAACCTGACGGCTAACGTCTTATGTTTGTTAGTGTGGTTGGGTTCTCCGTCATGGCCTACCCTTTCTGCAGTAGTAAAGGCTGTAAGTGGTCATAAAATCCGAATAAATTCATATTTAAAGCAAAAACAAAGAAAGCTGTGCGGATACGCCTGACTGATGTTTTCACACGGAGCCGTAGCTGTCTTTGTGCCCTGAAATTCACGCCCATTGGGACTAAAATTTAAATAAACATAGACCATAGTATGTGTGCACAGTGTTGAAGTAATAGAAGTTTAAACTGAAATAAAAAGCAGCGAAACAAGTACTGTCCGAAAATAGGTGCATTAATCTCCTGCGTTCAAATGTGTGCAGAGTTCATGTGCTGCTGCTCCTGTTTTTCTGAGTAAATGTACGTTTAAATGAGCAGTTTTATTACTTTTCTAATGTCCATTGTATTCAGAAAACACTTGAGCACCTGTTGCATACTAAGATCTACTGTAGTCAGTTTAGTCATTGTACGATAATGTACAACAGACCAATGGGCTTAAACCTGGGAGAAAAATCAGGGTTTTTAACATTTCGAGTTGCCAAGTAATGCACTGATAATTGTTGGCAAGTTTAGAAGCTGTCTAAAAGCAGAATGCATGATTTGCAAATCTCATAAACCTGTATTTTATTCCTAATTGTTTTTTTATTTTTTAATGAAAAAATATTAGCTCACTTTGAAGTTGGTGCGAGCAACATATCTAAAAAAAGTTGGCACAAGGGGTGCCACTTTGACTCAGTGGGTGAGCAAGTGAACACATAAGAAAAGACTAGGAAAGTAAGTGTTCATTAAGGGCATCTTGGAGAGGGCAGAGTTTCTCAGGAGTAAAAATGTGTAGAGGTTCACCAGTCTGCAAAACAAATTAATCTACACGTTGTGGAACAATTTCAGGATAATGTTATTCAACATAAAATTGCGAAGACTTTGAATATCTCATCATCTACAGTGTATATTATCAAAAGATTTAAAGAAACTGGTGAAATCTTTGTGTGCAAGGGACAAAGCTCAAATTCTGTATTGGGTGCCTGTGATCTTCAGGCCCTAAGGCAGCAAAAAAACAAACAAACAAAAAAACAGGCATGGAAATCACTGTGAACACAGTTCACTGTGCCATCACAAATTCAGGTTAAAGGTCTGTCATCATGCAAAGAAAAAGCTATATGTGAACGTTTTCCAGGAATGCTGCTGTTGTCTCTGAAAGCTACTTTAAAATGGACTGAGTCAAAGTGGAAAACTGTTCTGTGATCACCTAAATTGAAATTTGAAGTTCGTTTTGGAAAACATGGACATAACATCCTTTGATCTGAGGAGAAGAGGGACCGTCTGACTTTTCATCAATGCTCAGTTCAAATGCCTACAACTCCGATGGTATTAAGCTGCTTTAAGTGTATATGGATCTGACAACTTGCACAGCTGGAATGCCACCATAGGTATATACAGGTTTTTAGAGCCAAGTATGTTCCAATCCGGTGACGTCTCTTCTTAGAAGGCCTCGTATATTTCAGCAAGATAATGTTAAACCACATTCTGCATCTATTAAAACAGCATGGCTTTATAATAGAGGATCCCGGGCCTGCCTGCAGTGATGCACATGCATTTGCAAAAGAGACCTACAGCACCTAGTAATTGAGGCCATATATTTTTAAAGCTGTCAACTTATTTAATCACTCCTCAGTGGAGTGTGTGTGTTAGTATTCAAATACTGTTGGCCTGCGCTATCAGTGTCCCAGAATTGATTTAAATATTATTTATGAGTTGGGACTGCTTGCACATCTGTTTTTTTCCCCCCCCTCAAATCTCAGTGTAACCACAATAAAGTGATAACTAATAGCCCGGATCACAGCATCTTTTGAGAATTGAATTCTACAGTATTAGAAAAGCTGGTATGCAAAGGGTCCAGGTTTCTTTATTGATATGAAAGAATGGAGAAGTCATAAAGGTCAACTTTTTAAAGGATACAAGTCTCTTTTGCTTAGTTTGAACTTTTCTCGTAGCCCATGCTCTTTTGCTTTCTTTTTTTCACAGGCAGGCAAATCACAGATGGAAGAGATTTTTTTCTTCCACTAAACTGATATCAAACTTAAATGAATCATGTAAAGATACATTCCTGTTGTGTCTTTATCTCTAGGTCTGCAGTTCAGACTCGACGAGCGAACAGCCCACAGTAGTCTGGACCTCTTCAAGAAAGACACAGGCGTCATCTATCGCATGATGGGCCTTGACCCCAGCCAGGTCCAAGATGACCCCGAGCGTTTCAGAGACTGGGCTGTCGTGTTCGGCGACAAGAAGATCAGCAGCGGACGACACTACTGGGAGGTGACGGTGAAAAAGTCTCAAGAATTTCGTCTGGGTGTGGCCGAGGCGGCGATGTCCAGAGACGACTGCGTGGGCACCAACAGCTCCTCCTGGGTGTTTGGTTATGCTCAGCGGAAGTGGTTTGCCATGACCAGCAATAAGATAGTTCCCGTGACACTGGTGGGCAAGCCGGACCGTGTTGGGATCCTTCTTGACTGTGAAGGGGGTTTCCTGGGGCTGGTTGACGTGGAGCAGCCCAGGATCATTCACACCTTTAGGGGTCAGTTCAAGGCCCCTTTGTGCCCGGCGTTTGGACTTTGGGATGGGGAGCTGCTCACACACTCGGGTCTGGAGGAGCCCGAAGGCCTGATGTGAAGCTGGATGGCGTGATCGTTGTAAAGGCCGGGAAAAGTAGCAGGCTAGGCTTGTTACCATGGCAGTACTTATGACAACAGTATCTTTAAAGTGGAGAAAAGAAAGCAATATCTTTATGCATCATGTCTACCTTAATTACATTTTTTTTGTGTGTGTGTGGTCCAGATGTTTTCTAACCATCCAGTACTCTGTATGTCATCAAGCCTCAGGCAATTATAAGTGTACCTCATGTGCTACCTCTGAGAGGAACATCAGCTGCCAAGTTGTTTTTGTTTTGTTTTTTTACATTGAATGTGCTGGCATTACCCACCTTTGCAAACTTAAGTCAACACAAAGCATTTTTCAAGCTAATGTTCACACTCAAATTTAATAAAATAACTTCACTGATGCTGCCTCTACATTCTTTTATTTACAACAGTTTGTCATTTACAGTGACCTTAAGGCTTTAATACAAATCAGGAAACTGCTTTTTCATTGCAGGTAAAGCCGTTTTCACACATGAACTTTTCAGCAACAACACAGTCACGCTCGTCATTCAATCCCTCTTTAGAATGAGGAGACTGTGCAGGAAGCACCCTCACTTAAACCAGAATATTTCCAGAAGTGAGAACTGTGAGGACATGAACTGTCTCCTGTTGAATGCTGCATTTGAGAAAGGAAACTGGACATTATCCCAACAATTTCCAGACTTCATGTGTGTGAAAACAGTTCACGTTGCAAATGAAGTGCAGTGAAATCATCACAGGTCTGCATACTGATAAAACAAGTTTGCGTTCATTTATGTGCACAGCTTATATTCACATTCACATATTGTGTCAACCCAAATGTACACTGTTCCCAGCACCTGACACATTCAGATATTTGTTTGACAAGAATATCCAATGAGAAGTGTTTTTCGAACTGCAAAAAAGAAAAACAAAATCACATCACAGTGCATCAGCAGAGTAAACTGAAGCCTTGACAAAGAAGAGTGTTTCCCATGGGCATTAATACCCATTTTATATGTTTCACATATAATCAACATCCTGGTTTTGAGAAACGTGGACAATCTGCCTGACGTACTTCAGCAGAAACTTGAACAGTGTGGCATGTCAAAACCTTTTCTGAATATCTTGTGGCTGAGAAAGAAATCAAGACAACTGCACAAAGATGATCAGAAATTACTGCATGATCATGTACACAGGAAAATAGGGGGAAAAAAAATAGGTTACTCATGTTTCCTATAAAGACTAATTTGGATATACCAGGATTCTGATATGAAACTGACTGAAACGGTCCTTTCAGTGTATCAGACATTAACTACAGTCATGGTAAAAAGAAATTACAGCCCCTGCCAGTTGTAAGGTTTTTTTGAACAGTTATGGTCAGATGTTTACATAACAGTCATTGTGAGCATGAATGATTTCTTCCAACTGTTCTTTTTCAGCGTGGAATGATTATACAGCACAAATCTTTAATGACTTTAAAATCCAAAAACTGGATTCATGAGTTGAAGTTATTTTGGATTATTTCTAATCCACACAGGGTGAAATACACTGCTTAATGTACTACAGTGTCTTGACTTGATAAGGCCTATTAACTTCTCCTTAGTGATCATGCTTGGTCATTGATATACAGTCTGTTTGACAGCACTCATTGAACTGACCAATACTCAGAACAATGGTAAAGTCCAAAGAGCCCAGTGAAGATGTAAGAAGGAGAAATACAGATTCACAGAAATTGGGAAGGTATCTTGGAGCCATTTCTAAACAACTGCAGTTTCTAAGATCATAAGTTCAAACTGTTCACAAGTACAGGTTTTTTGGATGTGTCACCACTTTGCAAAGTTCAGGAAGAAGAACCAAACTGTTACATTTAAATAAAGGGAAATTAGTTAGGATGATCAGGAAGAGTGCAGGAACCACCAAGATTCAAGTCTGCCATGAACTGGAAACTGCTGGAACACCAGTGTTAAGTTGTGGACTTTGGATCATTGTGACATCTTCATTCTTTTCTGTTTTTTCAGTTTCGTGAGCTGACATTTAGCCGTCAGACTGATCATCACCCCTACATTATCCAGCTTAAAAGCTAGTGTGAGGTTTGTGTTGGTATGCTGTGTTTGGTTTTTTGCCAAACACAGCTCTTTGCTTTTTGACCGAATATCTCCATTTTGCTCTTGTGCTCAAAGGACATTTGTGGGTTGTTCAGATTAAATTTTGCAAACTGAAGTTGTGCTGACAACGTCTTTTTAGGGAGAAGAGGCTTTCTCCTAGAAACCTTTCCAAGACATTTTCTGTCATTTTCTAATTGTACTGTCTAACTGAGGCCTGTAGAGTCTTGGCACTGTGTTAACACACCTGAATGCTTCAGACCTGCAAACTGTCTAAACATCTGCTTTTACAGAGGTGGTCAAACTTGCTGATCATCAGTTAATTAAGTGCACTTGATTAGCAGCACTTGGCTGCTATTTACCCCCTTAATTCCTATGGCTGCAGAGAGGCTCTACCTAGTTTTTCCACACACAGCTTTTGGATTTTTGTTTTGTTTTTTCATAACATCCTTTCACTAGCTGGAACCACATCACATTTAGGTTTTACAGCATTTCTAGTAGATAATGGCAGATGGTGTGAATATGAATTGAGATTGTGGTTTGGGGAAGGCCTCAGATGGGACTTGCAGTAGGGCAGATGCCAAGGTAAAAATGAGGAGGGCATGAACTGAAAAAGAGAGGAAGGCTGGGAGACAAAATCAAGAACAAACAGCTTGTAGTGTAGGGGTGGGGGTCATATAAAGACAGAACTAGAAGGGGTGTGTATAGAGGTGTGGTCCTACTCCAGAAATTATCTACAAGATATTAAAACCTTATAATTTAAAGAGGATGTCCCTTCTTTTTGCCATGACTATGAATCATATCCTGTCAAGGTAGAATAATTATTAAAGCAGCTTTAGGCATATTTACAGTCATTTCAGTGGAAGCATAAACCTATTATTATGATTAAATTACTCACTAATAAGGCAGATGATACAACATCTCACCGTGTTAAAAATAAATAAGCATTTTAGATATTTACATCTCATTTATCTATCGGAAGCTGAGCATAAAAAAAGCATTAAAGTTTCAACGCAGTCCAAATCACAATATAAATCAATGTAATTTTTCTCCACACAAGCCTGACATTGCTTGTTTGTATAGTGCTTTTCTGATACAAACCTTCTGTCTGCAAAGAGATACAGCTTTTCACAGTCTATGAGACGATGCTCACGTAACATTTCTACCACATTTAAGTTGAACTAATTCATTCATCACTGCTCTCAGTCTCACTTCTCTTTCATTCCTCTCAGCTACATAATAAAAAAGACTAATTTTCATTGCAAGCTCTCATGATCCCTAGTAGATTTAAACAATGCTCTTCAGCGTATCAAATGCGGCTTTCTGCTCATCTGTGTTGCTCAGTGAGTCAATGTCATCGTACACACGCTGGTACTCTTGCAGGAGCGAAACAACAACTTCATGGCCAAACTGCATGGCGTCATCTAGAGGTGTATTCCCCCATCTAACAGGTAACAGAGTGCAAAATGGACATGAATGTTTTTTTTAAAGTTAGTGTTATTGCTTTCAAATGAAGGAGATGACAATTTAAATTCCTACCTGTCCTTCATGTGAGGATTCACTTTACATATCTCGGTTAGAAAGATTATAGCTTCCACTTGACCTGAAAAGAGAGGAAAAAAAAAAAAAAAAATGCAGCAAGCCCAACGTCAGAGCCCAAAGAACAGAAGACCAAACATGCTGTAGTCAATTTATACTTGTTTAAATGTTGAAGCCAGGATTTTCCAACAATGAAAGAAATAATAATGAAAAGTGTTACCTTCTGCAGCAGCGATGTGGAGCACTGTGCGAGAGTCGTAGTCCCTCTGCTCCATGTTCACAGCTGAAAGGGCAAACCTGGGGGGATAACAAGGACACGGGATGGCAGATAAGACGCACACGAAAAGGTTATTGTAACTCCAGTGAAGGACAACTGTCAGAAACCATGTATGTGAGAAACAGTTACATGATGAAATCACATTTATATGGCAGCTAACATGCTCTTTAATGTTTTTTCGCTTTCTTTATGGAGAATTAGGTAAGAAGACTGATACTACCTCATAAAGGTCTGTTAAAGCCAGCAGACAAGCTAGCTGGACATAAACACTGTTAACATACAGTATGTTAAAATGTATTTATTTAGTATGACAACAAGCAAACTTAGCACAAAAAGTGATTATTTCTTTGTTGTAACAATGTGACACTGTTGTTTCCTTTTAAATGATGCCACATTATAAGGAAAATGCATTTGCATTGACGCCCTAAAAATCTGCTCATGTAAGAATGCATCATACAACAGTTTTATGCGTTTCTGGTAAAAACTAAAAAAACGATTATATCCAGGTTTTACTTACCTTCTTAGAGCAGAGACGTCACCATTGTATGCTGCAAACATCAGGTTTACCACTGACTTGTTCTAATGGATCAAACAACAAACACTGTGAGAGTGGTCGTATCTGCTTTGTTTTGGATGCTCATACTAAACATAGCCAAAGTATTGCATATTAAGACAATCTGTATAATGTTAAAGCTCAGCCTTCAGATTGCTCTAGAATCTTAGTTTCAGATGCATTTTGTCTCCTTTAGGCTCAAAGAAAGGGATTCCTTAATTATGTCATCTTAAACACAGATGGTTGAGAACAGTCACAGTCAGTCACAGTCAAGATCATGCAACTCATCAAAAGGGTACAAGGTCGCAACAATAATGGAGACAGGAGAAAAACTGCAGAATTTGGGAATAAAAAACTCGGGCAGCTAAATACTTAAACTGGTCCATTGTAGGTGATGCGAAGCGATACAGAAAGAGTGTGATTACGCAAATTCCACATCTTATGTGTGGTATAAAGTGTCTTTCCCGAACTCTTCCACGGCATGCATTTTTAATTTCTCTTTGATATTTGGGCTGATTGGGACCTGATGAATGTAAAAACAAAGAATTGGCAGATTTTTTTTTTTTTACCTAATCTTTGTTTCTAAGAAAAATGAGAGCCATATATGAGGATATTCATATAAAATTTCGATAGAACAGTAGCAGTATAATGTCCTCGTAAGTGGATATCAGGCCCTTGTAGAGCAAAATTGAGTATTTTGGTCTAAATAACCCAAAATGTGATGTCCACATATGTGGACGCCAGGTCCTAGGAGGTTAAACAATCAAGCCTTTAAACAATCACAGATCCTGCTGTCCAAACCTTCTGTTTTTGACAGCAGCCAATCAGAAGAAAGCTTTTTTAAAAAGACGGGTAAGGGAGATAAATCTGTTTGTTTAACGGAGTGGATAAATAAGGACTATTTATCCTTATACTTGTAACCTTGGACTCTATTTGAGACCAAGGTTACAAATATGAACCTTGATAATGAGCATAACATGGCTCCAGTATATTGTTAGTCATTCAGGGTGTTTTCACCCCTCTGCTGTTTAGACTGCTTACATTGAACTTACGTTCTCTCTCTCTCTCTCTCTCTCTTTGGTGCGGTTTGTTTGTGCAGATGTGAACATGGTGCAGACCAAAACAACTAAGAAGTTGGCGACTGACTGCTTCCAAATGTGTGATGATGTGTGATGCTTTATTTATATTTGGTCAGATAACCACTTTTGTCAGCTCTTTCCTGTATTTACTTTTGTTGCGCCTTCCACAGATACATTAGGCTAATATAAGAGGACTGAAAGTCCTGTGAGTTTTGTGAAGTAACCAAATGGGAAAGTTTACAAACTCGTCCTCTGACTCAGACCATAGGAAGCAAACTATCGGTGTGAAAACGCCCTTAGTTAGTCAGTCACCTGAAAAGAAAGCACTGGCTACACTTGTTGCACTAAACTCACTGGATCATCATCGTCATCTGATCGTCTTCTCGGGTCGTGTTTCTTAGTGAAATGCCTCAGGTTGTCGTAATTGTGGAAGTTAAAGTAAGACACGAGATCCTGATGAATCAAAAAATAAAAGACATTAATTAATATGACATACATAACATGTGGTATATTTGATCTTTAACTTTTTATCATAAAAACACAAAGAAGACATGAACATTCAGCTTCTATTACAAAATGTAAATATTTAAGACTTAACAAAATGTCATTATGTTTAAGAAGCATACCTGACAGAAGTGAATGCCACGAACACTGTTTCCCAGACGATCTAATGCTGGGGACCAACACATCATACCCATGACATTGGGGACCACCAGCAGTACAGCACCTGAAACGCCAGATTTAGCCGGCAAGCCCACCTAGACAAGGACAACCAACAAAACATCTGAAACCTCGAAGCAATATCTCATGATTAGTGCTCTATGATTTCAAAAACATCTATTTTCTTCCTCCAGTACAGGGACTCACATGGAAGGCAAACTGTCCAGAAAAGTCATACATGCCGCACGAATGCATGAGACTTAGGGTGTTGCGCACTGCCTCGGCACTCAGCACGCGGTCGCCTGTGATTGGACAAATACCCCCATTTGCCAGCGTGGCAGCCATGACGCTTCCTGACTCGCAGGTTACCTCTATGGAGCACAGCTGGAGTTTAAGAAAAAAAAAATATTCACAGAATTGGACTATATTGTTCTTATTGTATTATCCTTACATTACAGATTCTTTTGGCCATGTGGAAACTTCTGAGGGAAATATTTTGCTCTATAGTAGTTTTAGTGTTTAACCCTTCACTTTTTTGATCAGCTGGTCGCCAACTATGTCAGTTTCTTGGTGCAGAAAAGATTGTGTGTAAAGACTGGTAAGAGATGAGACAGTAAACTATAACAGAAAAAGATCAATTAGCTAAATCATGTAAATTTCAGGTGTTAATTCTGGTCACCATGATTGACTTTTCATGGTGCACATGAAAATTTGATCTTATCATTATAACTAATCTATGGACACTAAGAGGTGAGGTTGTTTTATTTAATTTATTAGCTAAATGCTAATGGTTCGCTGATGCTTAGCAGGTACAGTTAGGTCCATCATTTGTTGGTCAAAAACACAATTTCTGTAGTTTTGCCTCTGTGTACTACCACAGTAGATTTTAAACCAAACTTCAGCTTTAATTCAAGGATAGGCTCTGATTTTCAATAGCTTAAAAGCAATTGAACAACTCACTGACAAGTTTCAGGGTCGGCTGAGGTATGTTTCCCTGTTATTTCAGGACAAATGAAAAGTTGAGTCAAAGTGTTGAATGGGTATTTCATGGCTTTTTACTGTTCTTTTAAATATGAGAGCTGCAGACATGCCATCATTTGGCTGAAAAAACAAAATTAACCTATCACAAAGATGGCAAAAACTTTAGAAGTGGCCAAATAAAAAATTTGATAGAAGGAAGGAAGAAAGAAGGAACTAGCTTAATCGTTTCTGACAATTAAGGACCCTGAAATGTACTTTACAGGTTTTTTGTTCACTACAGACTCCTTGGCTTCAAATATATTATCTCGCCCTGCTGGTACTGCAACTTCTGCATGCATGCCCATTTCACGTTTCGGAGAGGCAAAGTATGACATTGACAACTAACCGAATTATAGAAAAGCAGCTTAACAACATCTAACCAAGTGAAAAACATTTTCCAGGAGGTAGGAATATCATAATCAAGGTCTATAACCAAGAGACACTCAAGAACAGGAAGGCTAAACTTTGCCAAAAAACCCCACTCAAGCCTGCACAATTCTGCAAAAGCGTAGAGGGCTACGCTCTGATTCAGCCAAATGCTGCAAAACAGCAGGACAGCACTACATAGAGCAAATCGATAATGACCCCCAAAAAATACTACATAATCAAGCAAAACGTTTCTTAGGGTAAAGAAATTGAATAATCTTCAGTAGCCAAGTCAATCATCTCAATGCTACAGAGCATGCTTTGATAAAAATGTCTGTAGTACCTTAACAGTTAAAGGAAAATTGTTGTAAAACCCCTTGAAGTAAAGCTGGAAGTATGTACTTCAATCACATATTGATTGTTTGATTTAAAATTCACTGTGATGTGATGAACAGAGGCAGTGAACTGTAGCAGAGTGTAGATTTGCCCTAGAAAAAGAAGTTTCACTGTCCAGTAAATTATGGACCTATAATAGTCTTGAGGTTTCTAATTACACTGCTTAATTAGCTAAACATTAATATTAAAGCTGAGGTTCGTGGGAGTGATGTTTATTTAAATACCTGCAAAGTGTCATAGATTATTGGACAATTGTAAACTTGAAAAAGGGGTAAAAAGACAAAGATTCATTATGTGGACATCATGACTGTTGGCAGTTGTGTTTAATCTGGATCAAACTGTTGGACCAACTGACAGGGAGCTGCTCTGCTAGCATACGCATCCTAAAATATTGATTACAACCACTTTAAAGGACAATCTCACCTGAAAGTAAAAGTCAAGAGCTGCAATCATATCTGCATTTTCAGGAAAGCACTGCAAGGAATAAGATTAGAGTCAGCATATACTATTCAATTAAATTTAAAACCTCAATTCAATAACCTCTGAAGTAATTAATATTGTATGCAAAACACCAAATATAATAAACGCACCTTTTTCTCTTTGAGGTAATACCCAATGGCAAAATTCCTGTCACCAGTCTCCCTCTCTGACTGGAAACTGCAGGCACACAGCAATATGAAAACCATCATTCAGGGCACAGAATGACAATAGTTTTTACATTTCTTGCAGCAGGCCACTCACGTTGCATTGCTGAAGCCCACATACTCTGTACCAGTCATGCTTTTCAAGAACTCCATCACCTGCAGTAACATCACTTTTAGAGACCATTGAGCAGGAAGAACAAATACCAAAAAGGGACTAGAAATAAAAATTTCTAAAAATAAAACATTTACTTACATAGTCAAACCTCTCAGCCTTATTTGAATGAGGCTGTAAGAAGAGAAGAGGGAAAAATAACTTTCTGTTGCCAGCTCAATAGAGTCAGTAAGTCCCTACAGATGGCAGTGTTTGAGTGCTTTGACACTGAAGCATACTTTTGATCTTGGGTGTGTGTCAATATCTGACGTGCACATGGTGTGTTTGAGCGTGCCAGCCCACGTGGCAATGTGCTCGCTGTGGCGTGAGGGCTGCTTATGGTTGTGCTTGAATTTCATGGACCAGCAGATGATCATTACCGTGTTGTAGAGGTACCAAAAGGGGATGGCGCTACATTCATATTTAATGGCCTTACCTAGAAAGGTTAAGGATGATAGTAGACATCACTGAGTTCAAGGAAAGACCTGAGGACTAAATCTCATGACCACTAAAAGAGTAAGCTTTATGTCTTTCAAGGGAATTTATCTCTGGTGTGCTACCTAATATGAAAACTACTTTTTGACCAAAACATACAAATGTTTGATATGTTAAACTTTGATATGTAAACCTTTGCAATATTTATGCACTCCCGAATGTGCACAAATATTGCATCTTCTATATACTTTGTACTTTTAGCCTTTAATTTCCTTTTCTGTGTCTAAAATAAATGCTTTTTAAGTATATAATCTCCGCAGTGTAAATATAAACTATATGCAAATACACTGAATAAACTATGTTGACACAAGTATTGCCCCCTCTAAACACATGGAGCTGTGAGGCTGGCTAACACACCTTCAGTTCTGGGGGCCGTAATTGGCCACAAGCATGCACACGCCCTGTTGTCAGCCCCAGACCGATTCCCCTCCTTTGCAGCTGCACTTGGCCCACATATGATAAGAGTCAGCTGTGAGACTTCAAAAACCAACATAAGCAAAGCCTCCACGACCATATATGACTGTATGTTTTGGAGTAAAGGCAAAGATCACAGATAAGTTTGATGCGATGTCAGTCAGGTGGTAACAACCTTAGTCCAGTCACTATGGGGGGGATATAATCTCCAGCCAATAGATAAGGATGTCATGGCTGTTGCTGACGTTATCCATCAGGAGGGAGTTTGTTCAGTAAACTTTAACCTAGTTGGTATAAAAGTGTTGCTTTCTAGAACTTTGCATTGTAAATAACATTACATCACCAATAGTTTGACCTTTAAGAAACCAGCAATCTGTGGCGTTCAGCTGTGTATTTCTTTAGCGCTTCATACCCATGAAAAAAGCAATTTTCTAAACTAGCTCACGACATTCAGCTCACAATTGTCTTTATATTGAATATTCTACTGCGCAAAGTACCACTAAAGGGATTTGCTTGCTTAGGTCACACAAAGATTGCAAACTGTGGCAAAATCAGGTTTCATAATGACTGCAAATTTTGTAAGATTGCAAACCATACAGGGCTCGTCCCAACTCATGCACTGGCTACAGGAATAAAAAGAGAGTTTGTATATTTTTTGAAAGAGAGTTATTTTTTGGGCAACTTCAAGTTCGTGTTGATCCGGCAGCTAAAACCCAAATGAAACCATACGTGATAGAAAACATATTTTGCAAAACCTATTTCACTCCTGCTTTGTACAGACTTTTAAACAAGTGATTACCCCTTTGAACTGTGAATCTCTGGAGAGGCTACAGAACACTATGCTGCACTGTACTAATTCAAGGGAAAACATTTAATAAGGACTGGGTTTAAAAATGGAAAACCTATTTTTGGTCATGACCAGCTGCCTCCTGAGAGACTCCTCTGTTTTGCCCCAACAACCTCATTTAATGACCGACAACTACGTAAAGTTATTTTATGTGCATATTCTTAAACACAGACATGTGCATTCAGAAAGCATTTATTATCACATCAATATATTTAGGGCTTAGATTTTACCTTAATTAAAGAACTGATGACAATAGCTCCAGCATTCACCATGGGGTTGTGTGGTTTATCTGCACAAGAAATGAGAGCATGTTATCACTGATTTGCTCCTAACCACAAGAATAATAAACCGAGACTGCTGAGACTGGAGAATAAATTTCATCTTGGGGGCTTAGGATGCAGCAACGGCTAATGAACTGAAGACATGCAGTAAAATCCAATTTGCTTTACAGATGAGCAGGTACTTTAATTGTAACCCAGCTGGCAGGAAAATTTCATACAACATTTGTAAATGTTATACCTACAAGCTCTAATGATGTTTCCGATTGGATGTTCAAAGAATATTTCTAGGTTAGAAGTTTAACAAAGACATGCATTTCTGACTGCAATATTCTCTGCATTCAGAGAATATTTCCAGGATGTTTTTGGCATTCCTTTAATGTGATGGAAAAGAAATAATAAGCAAAAAATTACACAGCCTGTGTGGGTTGTCTCTGGGTATTCTGTTGGGACATTAGGTTAACTGTGGTTCTTAACTGGATATAGGCGGGAATAACCATCAAACCCTCTAACTGCAGCTAAATACACACATAACTGTTTGTTTTCAATTCTGAAATTGCGTAGTAATGTTGTTCCCATCCACATAATGTCCTCACAGAGACCACGCACGTGCTGATCGCTGGGTCGGACAGAACAATATGTGCAGCAGTGTCTGGACATTTGAAAAAATGGAGGGACAGATGTTTTTGTAAACTCTGACTCATATGTTATTACCGCAGAGAGCATAAATGGGGTTCTTTACGCAAATCACTTGCCTTCCTCATTTAGTGACAGTTTGTTGAACTTGAGACCACTTGGCTCTTTGCCCACAAACTGGTGAACGTGCTCACTGCCAAACTCGTGCACAGCGATGGCGTACTCCAGAGGCTTCACACATGACTGCAGACAGAAGGGAACCTTGGTGTCACCCACAGAGTGTCTGCATGACATGAGGATGTAATGGAGAAAAAATAAAATAAAATAAAAAATAAAATAAAAATGGAGGCGTGTTAGTGAGGCAGTACACACGGTGGAGGTTTAGAGAATGGAAAGAGGTAGAACAAGTGGAACTGATACTGCACCTCTGTCCGTCGATTGTGCACAGAGATACACCCCACAGGTCAGGGCTGAACTTAGCCAGCTGTGGAATGTAGTCAGCCACCTGCATAAAGACAAGAAACATGTGAGTGAGCTTAAAAAATGATGACGCACATGCTAAAATCAATACGCGTGTTGGTCTGGCACTTACCTGTCCTCCCTCCTGCCGATGCGCAATGTCATACATCGTATCAATTTGGTTGACAAACTTTTCAAAGTCTGGGATGATAAATTTTTTTCTGAAAGCCTTAGTCAGCAGCATGATGTTGTTGCCCACACACCTACGAAAGGACACAATTACAATGAGGTCAAGAAACCCTTAAAAGGCACGCCTTAATTAGTAAATTTTTATATTCCTAACTGTCACTGAAGCTACTTTGTAGCAAAAACACTCCCCATAAAACCACCCTTCAATACGAGGAGCCAAATAAAAGCCGTTCAGTGAGTAAATCCAGGTACCGATCAGTGTTTTCATGGCAGACATTATGACCCTTTACAGTTTAAAAGACATTATATATACTAATGCAAAGATGGTTCTGTGCCAGGGAGCCATGTCAATGTGACAGAAATGCAGCATGTACAATTCCCACAACTGAACCAGACAAATGGATTTAATAAATTTTATTATTCACACCTGTGTGATAAAACAGGACTTTTATCCTGTGTAATAAAGTGTAATGGAGACTCAGATGTTTTCATAAACAAATAAAATCCCTTTACCTCTGCTGTGTTAAGTTACAGCAGAAATTGTGGGAAATATTGGCTTACTTGGATTATTAATATCAGACGTATTCTTTGTGATATGAGATAGGCAAGCAACTACACCTCAGCTTCACACATAAGACAACAGAAACCGCTGAACAGCAAACACCAATCATAAACAATTAACAATTACAGTGCCTCTTGGGTACTTCGCTAAGCCAAGAGTTGAGACAGAGCTACGTGATTAAAGTACTAAGTTAAATTTAATGAAATTTGGTGGAGAGGTGGAGCTTTGTGAGGTTTTTGATGACTGCGGTCTTGGTCTAGGATATTGTCTCAGAGTGACTCTCAGGACGTTTAATCAAACAAAGAGCTGTACAGCTAGCAGGTCCTCTAATGGAGCCATACAATACTGTGCAAAGGTATTGAGCTTTCACTCATGTCTTGGCATTTTGCTTAAAAAAAAGAAAAAAAAGGAAAAATATGTGCAGGATTTTACTGAAACTTGCAAACAAATCAAGGTACAGCATGTAAGGCAAAAAACAGAGTTTCTGCAATTCTAAATAAGCTTGAAAGCCAATATTTGAGATCAGCACCTTTGCCTGGCCTTAATGATTTCATGGCAGTTGCTTTGACATCACATGTCATGAAGGCGCTAGACAGACTGGTTCTTAGCTTGCGGGTGAAACATACTTTTGACCCTTTTCAGTTTGCTTACCAGCCTCTTACTGGTGTGGGTAATGCTGTAATCTACCTGCTGCAGTGTGCTCACCCTCACCTGGATGGTACTGATGGCATTGTGAAACTCTTGTTTTTGCTTTGTTTTTTTAAATTCAGTGCCTCTAATACCATCCAACCATTTCTGCTGAGTGAGAAGCTGGGGATGGTGCCATCTCCATTCCTGTTTGCTTTGTACAGCTCAGATTGACAGTGCAGTGGTTGGGTGTATTAAGCAGTAGTTGGAGTGCAGGAAGCTGGTGAGGAACTTTGTGGAGTGGTCTGGAAGAAATCACCTCCTTTTCAATGTCAGCAAGGCAAATTGTAGACTGCACTATTTTTCATTCTTAACCTGTTGCTGTAAGACAACAACTTCCCTTGTAAGGATCAATAAAGTAGCTATCGGTCTATTCTTTAACATAGCCTGAACTCTCTGAGGCAAGCTTTTGCTTTAACTTCTTTAAGTAGTCTTCAGAAATAGTTGTCCAGTCTTCTTGAAGGACATTCAAAGCTCTTATTTGAATTTTGGCTGCCTTTTGTTCTGTTCTGTCAAGACGATCCCACACTGCTTCACTGACGTTGAGGTCTGTTCAACATTTGTCTGGCCAACCTGTGACTAACAACGTTTTATTGTGTTTTATATCCAGGTATGCTTTTACTGCACTGATGGTGTTTTGGGGAATGTTGTTATGAAGCTGTTGCCCGTGAGACACTTTGTAGATAGTATTGCATCACAATGTGACTTTTCTGAGTTCATAATTAAATCAGTTTTCAAGATCCCCAACACCACTGGCTGAAACGCAATCTCATTTCAGCCAGTGGTGTTTTCAGCCATGACAGAGACTCTGCTGTGTTTTGAAACACACCATTCACTTTTGTAGTTTTCTAATGACCTTCCCATAAAATACTGACAGTGATTTGAACTAAAAATGCACCTTTCTCCACATTTCCCTTTCTTAAGAATGTTTTCTTCACAGCAGCTTCAGTGAACAGCAGATGGATCAACTGAAGGTCCAGATCCATCCATCATGTCCCGTATCAGGTCTTTGTTGGATTTCTCTCCCATTTCTTAAGGACATGAATTTCAGATACTGTTCATCTTTTGCAGATAGTTTTTCATGCCTGCTACTTCTTCTTTTGTACTCCATATTTCCAGTTCACTTCTTTTTTAAGAGCACACTATGCACTGTACATGCTTACATTTTCAACAAAAAGTCTTTGGGAATCACCTTGTTGGTGCAAAAACACTATCTTAGGCCAATCAAACTGTTATCATTAGCATTTTTCAAGGATTAATCTAAAGAAATACGAAGAAACGATTAGCTTTTGCTGCTAGTAACAGTAAAATCTTTATTTATTATGGGTTGTTATGTGTAGACTCAACACTAGTTCATTACTTGAGCCTTGCATGATTCATAAGTCAAATGGCAAAGAAATAATTCCTCTGAAAAAGGTTAACGATTGGACTGACTCAAGACTTTTGCACAGTACTGTATAAACTGAATGGCTTATACATCAGAATGGCTGATTGCACCTTTGTGATAAGCTAAAAGTTATATTAAGTAGTTTACTCTGAGTTATATGTAGCTCTAATTGTATTACTACATAACCGTTTTTGAGAATTAGTCAAAACACGCCTCTGTAATATGAGCGTCCAAGCTTAGACCCTTAAAAACCTGAACCATGAAATAAAGCATTTATTGAACCTTAAATAATATTAATTTGTATATATTTTAATTCATCAAATGAGTATAATATTTGTTACGTTTGGCTTTTTTGCAATTTTGTTTTATTGTAGAAAAGGAAAACTCATTGATGATGTAAAAGTCTCAAAAACTCTAAATATGATACACTTGGCTTTACAAGATTAACCTTTGGCTTTTTTCAAAGAAAAGGAGTCCAGACATTTTCTTTAGCTTCTTTGATCCAAGCGGAAAATTCTGAAGTTATTGAGAAAGGTGGTGCCTGAAAAATTGTTTATATAACTAAAACACCAATCAATAATTGAAATCTTCAACACGCAGGCTTCAAAGTAACCTGTTTCAGGCCAACTGACATTCAGCTAAAAGGGTAAACAAACCTGCCCATACCAACTCATCCAGTAGTTATTATAGACTTCCATTGCTGTGTGGCGTTAACTGCTCAGCAATGCAGTATGCTCTCAAGGAAAGGTATGCACATTCTGTCACAGCTCTGAACTAAAATATCTGGGCCCAGAGGCCTCACTAATCCAAGACGATGCTAACGTGAGGTTTGGGACACCAGGAAAAGAGAGTGGAGAGAGCTTCCATTATTCATACGGGTCATCTCTTTAAAAAAATAAAAGCTAGCTCTCTCTGTTTCTAGTAGCATATTTATAGTATGCTCTTGAGTGTTCTTCAGGAACAGATGACCTCACAAATTTTAGAAAACAAGCACAGAAAATCAGAAATGACCAATTAATTTTAACAGAGATAGTCAGACTATTTAACCCTGTGCTGTTCCAGGCCAAAGGAAGAGAGCGAGTGAATTACACAAGTCTGTTATGAAATGATATGTCTGGTCAGCAGCCTGCATAGCACTTACGGATCTGTTGGGCCTGCTAATGTAATTGCCACAGTCTGGAGCCAAACCAGAATGATGCCCTTTCATTAACAGCCCCAGAGACCCCCTGTCTTCCAGCACACTCCACTGCTTTGGCTGGCATGCATGCACGTGATTTTGTTAGCTGCAGCTGTCGGCCATAAAACGCCCATCTCTGTCAGGCCCTTGGACTCAAACAGCACTGATCACAGATCACTAACAAACACCCATTTACTCAATCTTTATTTGAAAGATTATAATTTACTGAATATTTCACTGAAGGTTTTCTGACTAGTTTTCAAGTATTGAGCAACTGTGTCCCTAAACTAAATCACCATACACAATGTTTTTCACCTTCTGAAAAGCTTCTTATCCATCATGACTGTCCCAATTGAGTCATGTGTGGATTGTCGCATCTGATGGACACAATCGCGTAGCCGAGGGTCAGATGTTAACAAGCCTGTTTTTCTTAAAGCCTGCAGAGAAGGGAAATAAGAAACACAAGGGAGAAAAGAAGGGAGTGACCTACTGACATACTCTTTCACACACTGAAAAAGCTTTTTATGTAAGAATATTAAACATGTGTCAAGGACATGTACAGTGAAAGAGCTGCAAAGCTTCAGGTGTTGCCACAAGGGAGAGAGGAGGAAATACAGGCATAGACCAGATCACTGGAATCCCTCTCGCAAGTCACAGTGACAGTCACTGTATGTACCATGTGGGTCTATTTTGGGGACACCATGTGTACAACCCTCCTGACCAGTGAGACACCTTTTGACTGGTAAGTGATTCTGTAAGCAAGCACGCGGCTCCAAACATGCTCTTGTAGGAAGTGCTGAAATTAGACTGTTGTAGTGTTCCTGAGTCTATTTTAGAGTCGAGCCCTTCAGTTGACTGTTTGAGGGTTGGGTTTGTGAGCACAACAGACAGAACTCATTTAAACTGAAACGCAGCAAACCCTAAACACTTTTTGATTTTTGATATAAAGAGTTTTTATAAATATATGTTAGCGAAAGGCAACAGCTTTTAAATGAAGCAGATTGTTTTTTAACAGCAACATGACGTTCAGTTGTGCATTTAACAGCTTGTTGAAAATTTAAAAAAAAAAAAAAACAGAAGAAAAAAATTGGGTCAGTGGAAAACACACTTATAATTAATATTTACAAGCTGTTCATCACCACTTTTTTATACAATTATCTCCTTTCCATTCACAAATGATGGCCCAGTGTATCCTTTGCTAAAGAAGGAAGTAAAGGAAGAACCAAAGTAGCTTTTTTTAGAGATTTAGAGGTTTCAAACATCTCTAATTATGGCCGCCATGCATATACTTCTGGGTCACTTTACTCACTTAGAAATCTTTCTAAGCAAATGTAACTATTTGACTGCACTCAAAGTCCTGACTCTGCCTTTTTTAGATCACCTGCTTTAGGTTTCCAGCGTTTTATGACACCCTGAACCTATTAGGGTCAATGTGTTTTGCAGTTGTTATTTCCATTGCAGGGACACCGAGTACCACTTTCCCGTTCCATCTCTGCTCCAGTAACCTCTACAAACACACCGAGTCATTTGTGCTGTCACCTGTGTTGACACATGTCTCTCCTCCTTAATGTACGCTCCGTTTTAAAAAGACTGAGTTGTCATAGACACCACAGTCACCAGCTGTCTGTAAAACATGTCCCATCACAGGTGAAAAGGGAAAAAGACTCTGAGTTTATGTTCTATATTCTAAGTCTATGTTCTACTTCTCAGTAACCTGAGCTCTTGTGAGACTTTTAAGATATAAAAAGGTTCATATCTGTTCATAGAAGCATGACTTTTTTGAATGTGTGAGCTTAGTGGGACCTCATGTATCTGACAGGAACCTCATAATGCTCCCAAGATTAAGTAAGGAAATAGTAGGTGCTGGTTCCTAAATTAAATTCCTTTAATCTACTAATATTATTAAATCTACCAGTACAACATCTCAACTGTAAAGTCCTGTTGTAATTAAAGGCAAAATAATAATTAAAAATTAATGTGAACAATTAATATTGCTCTCTGATTCTAATTACTTTGGTCCTTAGTGCCACAGCTACTATATATAGTCCTATTGCATAAGAAAGTCCCTAGACACTTTTTAAACCGGACTCCTCAGTCAGGTGGAGATGCTCTGGATTCCTGTTGTGGGATAACATGGCACTGCCAAGGTTGATTTGATTAAAGTCAACGGTGTAGTCGAGTGTGTTTGTGTATGTTCACATGGGCCATGAAAAGCCAAAACAGTGCTCGGCGTGACAGAGGAAGTGTAAATGTGCTGCTGACGTACAGAGATGAACTGGGAGAGAGGGATCATCTCTTTGCCATCAGTGATGGTGTAGAAAAGCAGGTCCTCCATGCTGGACATCAACCTGCTTCTATAAAAACAAAAAACACACACGCAATATGTTTTGATGTTTAAATGTGGACAAGCTTCAATGTCAGAACATGAGCAATGAGTCAAAGTTTATGTCAACATAAAGCTAGTGTAAATACTGGCGTTTTTCCAGCGATCTACTTTGATCCTAACATAAACTTTGTTTTAGAGAAGGCTTAACTACATGTATATTTAAAAAAAATCTACATAAAATATACAGTGTAGTTTTTGGAGTGTTGCATACAATTAATATGCAGACAGATATATTAAAATATAATTGAACTTATCAATTTTAATGACAACAGGGCATCTATAAGAAGGGCAAAACAATTAACCTGCTTGTCATGAAGTGTTATAGAGTTAGCAAGGGTGACTGGATCAGTTTCCAAAGAAACCAAAGTAACAGCACCATAGTCATTTTAAGATTGATAATGGTGTCACTCTCCTTTTTACAGCAATTTTTGCATCTTTCCTGCTGTAATTATATACATAATAATGATCACTTGAGATTTACAGAATATGCACTTTTATATAGTGTTAATCACTGCACTTTTAATGTGTCTGTGTTTAGGTAATTAGCAGAATAAAGAAGGAAATTAACTGCTTTAAGTCTGACAAGTAATTTGGTGCCAATTAAATAAAAAATGCTGTTATATCAAATAATATGAATTCACTGCCTCAATTATGCCATATTTCTCAATTGAGTAACTTTTATCACTAGCAAATACTTATTATTTAATCTACAAATTACTTTTTTGTATACACAGAGACACAGAGATTCTTGTTTTGTTTGACCAGCAGCCCAAATTAGAGATATTTAGTTACTCTCTATACATTACTTACTTAAATCACTGAAGGTAAGTGAAAAGCATCAAATCAACATATTTAAAAATTTGAAACAGTGAAAATGTGAACAGCATAAAGAGGAAAAAGGGGACCAGGCAGTACTCCTTTGCCAATAAAGGAGTGATGGCCTGCTAATTAAACACAATATGAGTTATGGTAGCCTAGCTTTATATGTATTTTTTTTTTTTTTTACATTTTTTACATTTAAAATGTATTGGGTTTGCTCATTTCAGTTTAGCTTTTATTGTTTAAAAATGTATAATTTTAGTTTAGGCCACGGGTCATGTCAAATAGGAAGCCCAGTCTCAGTTAGCCTGCATTAAAGCCTCCTGATGCTTGTTGACTTAGCAAATGTAACCACACCGACAAAAGCTTCAAAATAGCCTTCAGTGTAGTTTTGTGGGAAGCAGCTGTTATATTGTTTCTTGACCTGGCACACTGCCGTATTGTTAGTATTACAACTGTTTTGTCAAAGTTTGCTTTCCATGCATGTGTTTTAATGCTTTTATTAACCTCTGGACAAAAGCAAACGTTTTTTTCAGCTATTAGCAAACATTAGCTGCCTGCTAGCTGCAGTTTTACATCTTACAGACTTCATTGGTGAATCTTCCCAGCTTTACATAAAAGGTAAGACTATTTACCACCAAATAAGAAACTTTTCTGACAAATTTTACTTTAGTTTGTGTGGCCACCTGTTACTACAAGCTTGAATATTGAGGGGAACTTAAGCAGCTAATGCTAGTAGAATTATTACTCTTATTGTGAGAGTACTGTAGTAAAAATAAAAGTACTGAATGATGTTTTGGCTAATTAATGATGACAGTCTTCTGTGACCTACTTGGTGTGTCCTTGGTCCACATCAGGGCCCTGCTGGTGATGATAGGCTCTGTGGGTGTGGGGTGATGCTGCTGCCCAGCAGGGGAGAAGAACAGGTTGCTGAGTCCTGGACAAAACCATGCTGTCAGCTCCAACTCTAGCAGAGATCCCTGCATTTTTAAATAGCTGCAGGATTCCCGGGTTAGCTGTCCTCAGACTTTTCAGGCAATGCATTGTGATAAGTAGGGCTCAACGTTTAATAATTCAAAGTAGTTTTTTTTCTTTCCTCCAGTAGCTGATCTTGAGAGATATCTGTGGCCTGCGCTCCTTGGTCCTCGGAGCTTTAATAGCAGCAGCTGTCTTACAGACGGGATCAAGTAGAGGCTGTTGCTCCGGGGCGGGGCTGTGACACCGGCAGCATGGTGGGGTCAACAACCAGCACCTACCGACATGAAACTGATGTAATTTCGGCCAAAGTTAAATCACTTTCATTTAAACAAAAGAGAAAAAGTTATATTCTCTACACTTTTCAGGGATTTATATTTTCCCCCTCCAGTGGCCATCCAAAAATATTTATAAATTGAGATCAAATGGAGTTAAAACCTGGAATGAGCTCATAAACAAGCTTTGTTTTCATTTTCAGGCATATATATATATAACTTAAAGAAAACAATCTAAAATGGTTTGTTTCTTACTGTATGAATAACACATCCAATATCCAATGTCCAATATTGAATTCATATTTTTTGTTTGTTTTATGCAAAATCTTACATATATTTCTCCTATTAAATTGTTATTTTGTTTTTATTATTACTATTAATAATGTTGATGATGATGGTGTTTAACAACAACAACAATAATAACAGTGTTTTCCACATTTTATATGAAGAATATAGGCAATGTTTCATTATAAATGCGTCAGTAGGACAACTGGTTCCTCTATTAGTCATGACATGTAAATATGGACTGATGTAAATGACTAATTGTGTTGTGTTTGTTTGTTACATACTTCCTGTAAGGTTGCAGTCAGGTTGTCGCTACGGTATTTTCTACCTCTGTGACATAGTGACACCCCCTGGTGAGTTTCCCACACTGATGGACTGAAATCTTAGGGTCCTGTCCGCTAGGTGGCGTACTCACTCCAGGACCTTCTACTCAGGTCAGTTTCCCCTCTCTAACTCTGTAGTTTTACTGAGTACACATCACAGTGAGATCTTTCCTCTCCAGAGGGTTTCTCAGCATGTTTCCTGGTGCTTCAAAGACACTTTAAAAAGATCCGTTTTTTCTTATTTTTTGAGTTTTGGACTTGGCTTCCTGTCTTTGATCTCAGCTGCTATGTGAGATGTTCACTGAAGAGTATCACCAAAACTTTTACTCCTTAGTAAAACTATTTCTCATTGTAGTGGAGGATTCTTCTGAATTGCAGAACATCACATGAAAATATGTATATTTTCTATTTTTATCTATTCATATTTATCGATTTATTATCAAATATAATCAATCAATTTATAATCAAATCATTGAAATGCAGTCTCACTCTTTCAAACTGTGCAGTAACTTTAATTGTACTAAAGGGACAAGATATTATCTTTATTGCCAAATAAACAAGGCCTTGCTAGGAATGGCCTTCTCCTTCGCATTTCCAGCCATATCAGGTATCTAAAGAAGTATATGCTAACCCATGATCCCTCTGTGCTACCTCTGCCGGTTGTAGCTTCTCTGTTTTCAGCAGAAAATGTTTTCCATTCCTGGGCCAATGAATGCCACCTTTGTCCCTTCATCCTCCGTCTTGTGTGAGAAAACCCCCCTCACTGCACTCACCAAGCCTGCACAAACTTAACCTCTTTCCCCCTCCACCTCACACAGGAAAAGAAACATACCGGCTCTGGAGGTTTGATTCCATCTTAGTAATCTGGAGGTCTGGCTAAAGCCTTGAACTAGAGGCCACTTTGGACAGACATTTTTAAGTACCTTAGGGAGGAAAAAAGGTGAAATGTGATTGGAGCAATTGTTAGGATACTCTGGATCAAAACAACAAATATAGAATAAAGGCTGGTATATAAGAACATAGAAAGAGCTGGAGAAAGATGTTGGTTATAGCTGCTTCGTCAAAGTGAATTGTGTAGGGGTAGTTCATACAAAAAAAAGTGTGGTAATTAACAGGGTAGGAGATATCTATTAGTTCAAGGCTAATTTAAAGCCCTGGGAAACATTACTTATCCTCATTATCAGCCAGTCCTTACCACATTACCAATTACACTGCCATTTTCACTGGATTGGGGCATGCTTATTTTCCTCAATCACTCAAAACCTTCCAAGCCCTGAAACACATTTTACTCATGCTACCACGCACCACTCTTGTTCGGATATTACCCCAGAAACAAAGGACGTAAAACGCCTTAATTTAATCCATTTCCAGTTTCTGTTAAACTCAAAGCCTCCTACACCGCCTGCATGGCAATAATATGATATTAGGAAGAGGTATTAAATAGGTATAGCACATTGTGAAATAAAGCTCCTTATTAGAAACTATTGAAACCTTGTAGAGATTTAATGCATCGTTTAATGCATCTCTCAAATGAAAGGATAAGGGTCATTATCCCTGTGCCACCCAGGGTGTAAGGAATTCCATCTCTTCTCTAAATTGAGTCTTACCCACATAGCGACACACACACACACACACACACACACACACACACACACACACACACACACACACACACACACACACACACACACACACACACACACACATAGAGGGCATAAAACTGAATTATAATACATTCATTTCCTGGAGACTTATCCTAACCATCCAATCCAGTATCATAGGATGTCTTGTCATATCTGTTGCTCGTCTGTCTGTCATAATATTGCCCCCAAAGTGGCAGCAGTAACACCCTGGGATGTTGTAGTGAGCAGTTGTTTCTTAATGTTGCATATTTTAATATGGTTTCACTATATTTAAAAATAAGAGATAATCAGTTTTTTAATACTCATTAAAAGATATAAGTTGAAACAGTTTTTTTTCTTTCATTGTAATATTCTCTCTCTGTGTGGTGGCCAAAATCAATCGCAGTCTTTGGTCTGTACAAAAACTACCAGCTTATGTTTAACTGAGGCTTGATCAGATTTATCTGGTGGCTATAATCAAAACTGACTATCCTTTTAATTTGAAATTCCTTTTTTGTGTTTCTCTGGGGTTTGTGTCCTTATCAAGCTACGCTGTTAGAATAGTAATGCAAAGTGAGGATTTTATTTAATTCAGCCTCTTGTTAGCTTATTGGCCACATCACATTAAGAAGAGATTACTAAAAGTCCAGTATGGGTAGGATGTTTGATTACAGCATTATTCAATCAGACTTGAACAAATCAGAGCCTGTCTTTTAAATCTGTAACTATAACTGTTCACCTTGAGCTCTAACCTTTAATAATAATAAGCACACTTTTTGACAAAGCTTATCATGACCCTGTACCCTCCCTGATGTACTGACCGTTTCTTCTTCACTTACATATTTTCACTCACTGTTATTATTAAACTCTGGCTCTTTTCCACAGTGTACCTTTGTCCTGTCTTCCTCTCCTCACCCTCAAGTTGTGGCTGATGGCTGCCTCTACCAAAGCCTCATTCTGCTGGAGCTTTCTTCCTGGAGAAAGGGAGTTTTCCTTCCTACAGTCATGAAGTCCTTGCTCACAGGGGTCGTCTGTTTGTTGGGGTTTTCCCTGTATTATCATAGGGCCTTTACCTTTAAATACAAAGTGCTTTGAGGTGACTATCGTTGTGAAGTGGCCCTATATAAATTAAATTGAATTGAATCTGGCATATCAGTAAGCCAGCAGCACTGGTGGTTTGTTCATGTTTAATTCTTAATGACTTTATTCATTTATTTAGATTAGGAGTACACAGTTGGAGGGACTTGATATGAGCCATGTAGGTCTGTCCTTCTATGCTAACCACCACTAATGAGGTTCAACAAAATTAAGACCGCAATTTTCATTCATCTAGTTTTTTGTCAATATCAAAGGGAACCATTAACGACGGGTAAAAAAGTTGCAGGTTTGATACCACTGGCCTAGATGTTAGACTCCAGTGATTTGTGAGGACGTATTGCTGTTTCTATAGACATTTTTACAGATTTCAGCCTCTGAGGCCATTCATGAATAACAGAAATTCCTCATACCTCTAAAATTTCTGACTGAATTTCTTATTCTCTCTACTAACTCATGACAAAGGTTGAAACTTTGGTTCAGTGTGCACAGACTAAAACCCTGTCTGTAAGTCTCAGATGAAGTAAAAACAAGATAAAGATTATTGTGGTAACTTTAACTCATATTTAAACCTAAATGCTATACATTAAGGTCTTTATGAAGTGCACTGGTAAATTATAATGCACACTGGACATGTGAACATCTCAGTATTCAAGAGTTGGTGCATAAGCACACAACTGGTCAGCTACAAAGAAGAACTTGAACTATTAAAAACTGAGTCAAGTCTGAGGCTGACAGGTTGGATCTTAATTGACCCAAAGTGGCCAGTGCACAGCAAATCTTTGTTAGTAGAAACATGACCCTTTCTGTGGCACCAGCCTCGGGTAAACCTACACATTCCACCCCAACAAGACAAAATCAGGTATGTAATGAGCGTTATAGCCCTGTAGGACAACTGAATTTTTGCTGCATATGTTTTTCCTCCTCATTGAAATTTGGCATCCTTTAGTCTCAACAATGGCAGAAACATTAAAGCTGAGTTTCTTGCAGCCACTACTATCTTATGTGTTCTTCACAACCAAATGAGGGACAAGATATGTTGTGAATAGGGCCTGTTCATACTCTCTTCTGCCCCAGGTGGGTGCTAACTATCACCACTTTGCCTGTACACAGGGCTACATCCACCCCCTCTCTTACGGTCACTGTGCCGAAACCTAGACACCCTCTAGACCCCAGGAGCCTCAGTGCACCCGTACAGTACTGAAAGATCAGCCCCCCATCACCACCACCTTCCGCCTTCCTTACCATCTCTTCCCCTTCCCCTACCCCAAAACCAACCCCTCCCAGTTTTTATCCTCCGAGCACCCACACCCTTCCTCACCCTCCAACCCCCATCCTCACCATGTAGCTATCCCACTGCCCTGCCATCTCGCAGCATTCCGCGGGCCATGCACACAGAGGCCTATTGTGTGGGCTGGGAGAGGGCAGGAGGCTGTATACAGTCAGAGCACCAGAGAAAAGGCATGTGTAGGGCTGAACTGGGCTCAGTATCCTGCTGTACTTTGACACAGATCTGTAACTGAAGTTGTGCTGGCAATCAGCGCTATTCCTGTAACATCAGTTTAAAGAGAGCTGTATCAATGCAACACTGATGAATGTCAAATGATTGCTACACAGCTCTCTTCTGCGTTCGTGTTTGGAGGTTATACATACTCAGCACTTGTTGGATGCTGTAAATGGTGGCAGTAATTTCTCTAAACCACCAGTGTTGCTTCTTCTGGCATTGCATAAACACTTGATATTTATAGTTTTATCACTGGAGTTTGTTGTCTATGATTAGAGGGTTATGATTTGAGGGTTATGTAGAAGATGTAATATAAGAGACTCAGAGTTATTTTCCAAGTAACCAATGAAGCTCCACCACAACTTTCTCTGTGTGACACGGCAACATTGACTTGACACCACAGTGGACAGAGTTAGTGCAGAGTGGCACTGTGTACTCCTTCTTGTGTTAAAGACTACTGATTATTGGTTCAGCTGGACCGTTAAATTCCTCAAATGTTTTTGTTGTTGGACTCATTAGCTTTATTGCTGGTTTGTCCTGTCCTGTTAAACTTGACGACTACATTTTAAAAATCATTTTAAACAAGCATCTGTTTTCCTAGGTATCAGCTGTACTATGAAAATCAAACTTTATGGTACAATGAATGTTTCTGTGAATACTTCTGCTGCATCAGTTTTCTTCTTCGAGTGCAATTCCAATATACGAAACTGCTCACTGCTCACACAGGTCCAGGTAAGAAGTCAGTTTCAGATCTTTCTTTTCTCTGTGTGGAATGAAGGGGGGCTCTCTAGAAGGTCATGACCCTGGAATTACTGGTCCTTTGCTCATGACAGACTCCTTTTCAAGCTCACTAATCTGGGTCTATCCACCAGAGAGATATAGTAAAGATCATGCAGATCTTCCATCTCTATTTTACTTCAGCTTCACAGGAGATGCTGTAAATCTGGTATATATTGGATTTTTGCCTGAACTGTTGCCTCAAGATCAGCTAACTCAAAGGCCAGAAGAATTATCCATTTAACTGGATAGCCCCTTGTTACTTGTCTTTGTCCAAAGAGAGAAGCCTCTCAGAATGTCTGACTGTAATGAGAACGTGACATAGCTGCTGATTGGTCAGCTCAACACTTAAAGGTTGTCTAAAGTCTGCAGTTTAATCCATAATCCAAAAGCCTAAACTGACCCAAACAACCCTGCTGACCCACTATTGAGTTGCCATAAACTGAGAGTTTAACTGCAAGTAGCGGTTCATTACTCAGAAAACAAAAACATGTACTCTGTTCTCTTTTGCAAAGGTTAGATGCATTTCTAATATTGTATATGTTGTATTGTATATATTTTTCAAATAAATATAGCAGTCTGGTGAAACTTTACTGTCAAAGTGCTCACTAAATCATGACAATATGACCAGAGAAAATTAAATGTGGAACGCTTTATGACTTTATGGGATTATTCCCAGAACTTTTTGATTGCACCTTGCGTACTGACAGAATCAACTCTCTATTTACCTCCTCTCCAAAAATCTTATGATCCAAATAAAAACAACCAGTGGGCATCAATCAGTCACTAATGCACATGCAGAGCCCCTTTACTGAAAAAATATGTTTTTTTGTGTGAATAAAAATCAATTTTTTGAAGAAGGGATTGCTGTATTGTGTTTGCAACCTCCTTAACCATCAAAATGAGACCCCCCTCCCCCCTTTTTGATCTGTTTAATTCAGTTGAAGAATTGTCTGAAGCAAATGCTATAGTTTGTGTCTAGTCATTTCCCATGTGACCAACATCATCATATATGTTCCTATTAAAAGATCTTTGGTGTATATCCTGATATTAATTGATACTTTCTTTAAGTTTGTTCACAAGACAGAAATATGAGTCACTCTAAAACAGGCATTTCATAATGCCCTGACACAGTGGCATGTGACTGACCTGTGCTCTGCTTCATGCAGCCTCCCTTGTAATGTGAAAGTGTAGGTGCATCTCCTAGCCAGGCCAGGCCAGGCCAAGCAGGGCAAGGGAAGAAGGAGGGCTTGAGTTAAAAAAAAAAAAAGTCCCTGGGAGAGTCGATGGTGCTGGACTGAGGGGAGGGAGATGAGGTTCAGGTTTCAGCCTGACAGGGGGTCTGGGGGAAGGACTGGTATTTTGGAATATACGAAGATCCATACAAGGCACAGTGACATAAAACCGCGGTGCCTGCACTGACACAGTGGGTGCAGAGTGCCAGCTGGGGCCCCGCGGTGGATTCCACTTAGATTTTGGAGGGTTTGACTGCATGGTGCCATAAGTCTCCGGGAACACACTTAACATACCACTGACTGAAAGCCTGGTCTCCTCCATCCCTTTATTTCTCACCCAAGCTCTTGCATGTCTAATTTTTAGACATGTTCAGCTTTGTGGACTCAAGGACTGTTCTGCTACTTGTAGCATCCCAAGTTGTTTTACTATCCGTGGTCAGATGTCAGGAAGAGGATGACCGTAAGTTGCAGTATTTTTCTTTTGCACTTCCTTATTTATAATTGAATTGTAATTCTGATTCCATCACCAGTCTTTTCTGTTTCTAACTTTGTAGATCTAGAAAATTTAATGAAAGTTGTCTGTTTTCACAAAAAGAACTGTGGATACATGTTTCTTTTTCTATGTCCACTTTTTTAGACAATTTTTTCAAAGCAGTAGTTAAATGTTATTGATGCTGTCTGCTTGTAAAATGTCTCCCCAAGGAAGTTAATAGATTTCTTTTCAGTAGATAGGTAAGGTTGACAAGGTGCATCTGTGTGGGATGGAGGACCAGGTGAACAAGTGCCTGTTTGTCCTCACCTGGGTCCTACAACTCAGCCTTTCATGCTCTGTTTGATTACTTTGTAGTGAAAGTTTTTAGCAATAAAATGAAGAAAACGAAAAGCTTATAATACAGCATCTAGATGCTATTTTTTTTGCTAGTATTGAGCAGAAACACTTTGGTAACAACACTTAACAAATAAAAAACTAAGTTTACTTTTTCTTAAGGACTTGTAGAAATAAACCTTCCCCACAGATTTTGCCCTGAGCAGTCTAATGTTTTTTTCCACAATGTTAAGTGACAGTGCCGGACAGTGCCTGACCCCAGACTAGCAGGCTCAAAGGGTAGCAGGACAGTGTGCACAGCAAGGAGTCAACAGATGATGGACATATAGTTGTATTTATAGCAAGACAAATTTTGCTGTAACTGCTTTTATTTCCACATCTTCTTGTTTTTTATAGCTTTTGCTTTAATTCCAAAGTTTCATTTTCACAATTTAGTTCAGGAGGTTTCATTAGCAAGTAGCCAGACTAATCAATCCTGACTTAAACATTCATGTTACATATATATGCCATATATATATATACATATATATAAGTATCACTTTGACAAATAGACCTAAAACACAGATAGCAGGAGTTAGTAGGCCCAGTTCTAAGCTGTATAAGCTGCATAATCGAAACAAATCACCCATTCTTAATTCCCCAGCGTGTTTGCCCTGGCGCTTAACATAACTATGGGATCCAGATGGAGAAATGTAGAAGGACCCTCTGTTTACTTAAAGCAGCAGTGTGTCAATTGGGCATGCTGTCCCTATAAGAGAGGGTCATTCATTCGAGCAGCAGAGCAGGCCTGCAGGTTAAATATGCTCAGCCAGTGACGTGAAATGCCTCAATCAGGGCTTCAAACATAACGGCTAACTGTGGCTTGTGTTTACATTGCACTTTATGCTGCTATTAAACTCTCTTTACGATAACTTAGAGGCATTTCTTTACATACATTGTGTGTTAAATTTAAAACTCGTAAATTACTGTTGTGCTCCACAGCTACTGATTTACAACCGTGTGTTTTGGGGTCAGATCAGCACCTGTTCATCTGTAACAAAGGATCAAGTCTTCTCACTCCACTTTTTTTTTTTAATCACTAAAGCACACTCATATTTTTTAATCCAGTTTTGACATTTTTTTTAATGGTCAACCACCCAGTGTTATAGTGTTCAGAGTTTTTGTTTGCAACCAAATAACTTTTTTTTTGCTTCTTCCATCTACGCCTATACTCAATAATCCCTCCTCTTCTGCTGTTACTCCTCCCACTTCCTTGCCTTGCCCCTTGACCCCTAACATCCTCTTATCCTTGTCTTAAACCAATTATTTTTTATAAACATCTATTATGCCAACTCACAACATTGTTCAAATGCTGTTACCTCCCCCTGTCTAATTCTCTCTTGAACCCTCTTATTGCTCCTATTTCTGCTTTGCCGCCTGACCCCTGCTGGCCACCACAGAGGAGTCAGGGGGTTGCATCCAGGATGGCCAGCTGTATAATGATAAGGATGTGTGGAAGCCAGAGCCGTGTCGTATCTGTGTGTGTGACAGCGGAGCAGTTCTGTGTGATGAGATAATCTGCGAGGAGATCAAAGAGTGTGCCAACCCTATCATCCCATCTGGAGAGTGCTGTCCCATCTGCCCTGCTGATACCAGTGCCCCCTTTGGTTGTAATTTATTTATTCACATACCCATAAATAAATTACTCTTTTAGCTTGCACTCATCTCTTTCCTGGCTAACACTTTTGAATGGGGAACTGCCACTGGATCCAAATAGTCTGCCTGATCAGGACTAGAGTGGTTACTGATTTGTGGCCAAGAGCAGCTACAATTTCTATTTTTATAATTTTTATTTTTTATAAATTTTGACATTTCTAAAAAGAAAAAGAAATCAGTTGCCAGCCAGTGTTCCCTGTTCCAGAGTGACTTTTTTTTAGATGGTTTTATGGAAACTAGATAAGCAACATGATCAGGATTTTTTGCAGTCCCAGTGAAAGTCTTTTCATGTGGGATTTGAATCTTGTCATGTGCTCTCTGATCCACACATAAACCAGCAGAGACACTTCTGCTCAATTTAACACAAAGCTGAGATGAAGTCCTCATATTGTGCAAGAACTCAATGATTCATTTGACCCATTTTGAGGCGTTCTACAAATTTCAATAGTCTCTTGAAGGTCTTTCCAACCTTTCATGTCAAAATGACTGTAAATATGTGTTTACTCAAAGTTTCACGTTTTTGTGAGCAGCTGCTGTACTCCAGCACTGTCTTCAAAAATCTGCTGTTAAATACATATTGTGATCAAGATGTTGAAAGACAGAGTATTTATGATTTTGTAGAATTGCTTCTTCTTTTGCTAAAAAGTTTGGGAATGTAATGGGCCTCTTAGGCTCTTTCCAGATTGGTTACAAATTTGCTATAAAAAAAAAAATACAAAATTTGACATTACAATGTAAGATATACATCTTAAAACAAACACACTAACAGCAGTTGCCCTTCTTTATTAAATAAGTTCACTTTTTTTCTATTATTTACATTTTGCATGATTGAGTCTAAACCTTCATTTCTTAGTCTAAGCTTGTTTCTGCTTCATCTCTTGCATCAGTAATATAATCTGGATGGGTTTTATGCATTTGGGTTTGGTAAATGTTATTTGATCACTTCAGCATCTTTGGATTTCCTTACAGGTCTCCTTTCTAAGAATCACAGAGTAGCTTTTAAATCAATCATGTGTTTGAAATCTCACTTCAAGGTATAACTTTTAATGATGCTCTTTCTTTCCTGTTGTTCCTCCTTCTGCATCATCAGAAACAATTGGTGCTAAGGTGAGTCAGCGATCTCCAGCAACTTATGCACAGAAATTATATTTCCTTTGTAGTTGTGGTGCAATGAACTGTCAGACAACTCATACAGTTTGATTCTTTTATCATTCAGGGCCAGAAAGGAGAACCAGGAGACATTGCAGATGTAAGTATGGACGCTTATGAATATAAAACTGTTAAATAAAGCTTTAAATAATTATTGTTACAGTTCCCCTTAGATAATTCTACCTGATCAAACAAACATTTTGGGAATCTTTTGTTCACTTTTATTTGAATGGAATTACAGGATTTAAATATCTGATCAACTGTCCATCCATGTTCATTATGTTCAGCCTAAAAAAAATGACGTTTTTTTCTAAAATTTATCACTGGTTCTATCTTTTATAACCCACTTTTGCTTGTACTTTCAATGTGTTTTCCCTTAACAAATGTGGCAAAGTTTCTTATGTTTCTCATGAGTGAGAAACTCAGTGTGAATGTTTCTGACTTTCTATTAAATGAGGAAAAATCCTGCATTCCTGGGGCATAATGAACCCAATCAAATCCTTTTAGATCTTCTCAGCAACTTTCCTCCAAGTGCACATGTCAGAAGAAAAAAAGTCAGCCAAATTAGAGGTTAAAGGAGGTGGTGGTCATACAAAAACTTGTCCTGTCAAATGAAATCCTTTTGATGTTCACCTCCTACGAAGCTGGAATGTTTTCTAATTTTAGGAAGTTCAAACTAGTACAAAATCACCTGTTACGACACCAATGTAGAGTCAGTTATGAAAACAGCCTCAAAAACATTTTTGTCTTTCTGTAGGTTGTAGGACCAAGAGGACCACCAGGCCCTATGGTAAATATAAAAAATTTGGCTATGTTCTCCATATTTATATGCTTCACAACAACGTGACCTTTCTTCTGAATAGGACCTTCAGCAGTTTTGTGAATGCTACTGAGGCTTTTATGTTTGTTTTTGTAGGGCCCCTCAGGTGAGCAGGGACCACGAGGAGAAGCTGGCGCTAAAGGTGATAAGGTAAGAAACAACAAAATGTGTGCAAAAAAAACCCTTTTACCAATCTTTCAGCACTGGGTTCTTAGATACTGGGTGAAGCAGCATTATCAGAACTAGGAGAATGGCCTGTAGAGTTTGCACTTATCTTATTACTACTCATGTAAAATCTTTATTTATTTGGATGCAGCAGGTGGATGAAGTCACACAGATGATGGTTTTTGAAAAATCTGCTTTATTGCTTATTTTTTAACTCCTTTCCCTTCCCTACTCTCATTTGTGTAGGGAAATCCTGGACCTGGAGGAAGAGATGGTGAGCCTGGCACCCCCGGAAACCCCGGCCCACCTGGCCCACCTGGACCACCAGGACTCGGAGGGGTGAGAATAAGGACTGTAAAATATGGCATATGCAAAATTTGAGCAATAGCTGCTTTTTTGCAACACTTTATCGTTAATGTGTAAATCTTTTATGAAGCTTCTATTTGGCTGCACTTGACTTGTTACAAGACCGCAAAACAAGCCACAAAATTTATAATGCATGGAAATAGAAAGAGGAAAAAGTCACAAAGAGGTGAACAGACAAACAAACACCTGTTTTTGAAGCAAGATGAGTGAAAAATAGAGTGACGGTAACAGGTGTAAACCCCCATTCATGGCACAGATGTACCATTCACATTACTATTTGTGGCTCACTTTGCTTAGGCAGATAAACTGACTCTTGGTCTATTTTATGTGTTTACAGAACTTTGCTGCTCAGATGGCTCAGGGTTTTGATGAGAAGGCTGGAGGAGCTCAAATGGGTGTGATGCAGGGACCAATGGTATGTATTGCTGGGTGCATCTAACAGGGTGACTGTACTGTATGTTTACAGTTTCATCGTGAGAAAAAACGCCACAAACACAAAATAGTATTACCGATATTCATCTGGTCTCCAAGTCACTGCTGAAAATAATTACTGAAAAATAACCAATACCTCACTCAGATTGCTGCAGTGCTGCCACCTTGTGGCTCAATAATTTCATCCCAACAGAGAGACTTACTATAACCTTTTAAAATCCTGCTTTCTGAACTGAACGCTGAATCTGCACACAAACACAAATAGACTATAAAAATAGTATGTGGGAATGAATTTGCCTCAGTGGACACATCACATAAAATAATGAAATCTTTCTATGAAAGGTTTTGAACTGGATACCAGTCTTTAACATCAAATATTTTTCTTAGCTGGGACAAGGTTTAAATTTGACTTTACTCTTACTAGTTCTGAATGGTTAATGTGTAACTGGTGAAACCTTTATTGACTCAGGACACCTGTATTCATTTGGTGAATTTGTTCCATTACTTTTTAAAATAAATGATGCCAGACTGATGTTCTCTGTATTTGTTGTGTTTCTTTTTAGGGTCCTATGGGTCCTCGGGGTCCTCCTGGGCCTAGCGGAGCTCCTGTAAGTACTCTGATCACAGCCATTATATGGTTGGGTTTTATAATCAAACAGCTTATATGAACACATTTCTAATGCTTTGTATTATCATCTGTTGCAATAGGGGCCACAAGGTTTCCAAGGGCCCCCCGGAGAGGCTGGAGAGCCCGGTCCTGCTGTAAGTATTAGTATCAATCCCAGAATGTATCTGTATGCCTTACAAACGAGCTAAAGTGCATATGAGGTGTAAATGTTGGGGTTTGCCAACAACACATACACTGACAAAAACAATACTGATTATAAATGTCATGATTGTTCATTGTAAAAAAAAGAAGAAAAAAAAACATCTCTATTATTCGCTCAAATTTTAATACCCAATTGATGACCTTAAAGGCAATTTAAGGCAGAGATATATTTTACATAACATATGAATTTTTGTCTTTGTATGTTGATTGTCAGTATTAATGCTCTTGCTTTGCGTTGATACAGGGACCTATGGGACCTCGTGGACCACCTGGACCTTCAGGAAAACCAGGAAGTGATGTAAGTCATCTTCATAGCAAAATTCAAAACTCTTAAAATACATGCAGATATATCTATCTATCTATATATATATATATATCTATATATATATCTATCTCTCTCTCTCTCTCTCTCTCTCTATATATGTATATATATATATATATATATATATATATATATATATATATATATATATATATATATATATATATATATATATATATATATATATATGTATATATAAGAAGGTCAGACCACATTTTTTATTAGGAAAAAAACTGTTTTGTTTTCCATGTAAAAATCACATTTTTAAAATCTTCATTTACTTTATACTTTTTTCACAACCTATCCCCACCTCCATAATGTACTTCAGTTATACACTCCATGTGCCACCAGGGGGCACTGTGTATCTCCAAAAATTACCAACGAACATGGTGACTTCACAATATACAGCCTTCAAACACAGTACAGTGAAGGGCCATTGCAGCTACATCTTATCTTGCAGCTACAAAGCTTCAGCATGTAATCCTGAATTTTGCTGCTGGTTTTTAGGGTGAATCTGGCAAACCTGGCAAACCTGGTGAGCGTGGACCGGCAGGGCCTCAGGTGAGCAAATAATAATTATTCAAATAGTTTTTACTTCATACTTAAATCCAAAAAAACTTTAATCTATTGCTGCATGATTGTTTTTATTTCAGGGAGCTCGTGGATTCCCTGGAACTCCTGGACTTCCTGGCATCAAAGGACACAGAGTGAGTGTTTCAGTTCAGTCACATGCTTCACAAAACTGTGGCTGCTCATTGATTGCATGTGGTGACTGACTGATGTCTAAGTCCTGATTATGAGCTTTCCTTGTAGGGTCACCCTGGTCTAGATGGAGCTAAAGGAGAGACCGGTGCTGCAGGAGCCAAGGTAAGGTCATCTTTTGTGACAGCGTGGGTTTTCCAGAAATAACACTTTTACAGCTTACTTCTGCTATTTTGTGCTTACTCATGGTAATTTTGTTCCTTCCAGGGTGAGGCTGGTGCTCCTGGAGAGAACGGTGCCCCTGGACCCATGGTGAGTTGCCACCATTGCTTTTTCTAGTCTGCGATGCTCTGAACTTTCTGACAACATCAGTAAGAGCATTATAAATTTGCATGGCATATTAGGCTGCAGCAATAGTATAAATAATGAAGATATTTATATATAAATCATTCTTTTATAGGGTCCACGTGGTCTGCCTGGTGAGAGAGGACGTCCTGGAGCTGCTGGAGCTGCAGTAAGTAACATTTTCGCAGCTGCTTAAGGCTATTCAACAGGAATTTATTTCTCATTTGCTATTTATTATGGCTTTGAATCTTTTAGTAGATCATAACATCATGAGTTGCCCACCGCGATGAACCAAACTAAATTGACCTGTCTTTGCTATCCTTAGGGTGCCCGTGGAAATGATGGCTTGCCTGGCCCTGCCGGTCCACCTGTATGTATCATAGTCGCCACTATGTGGCCATTTCGTGCTGTTGATTTTTCTTTAATCTGTTGCCTTTGATCTGATGATTCTTTTTTATTTCTCTACAGGGACCAGTGGGTCCTGCTGGAGCTCCCGGTTTTCCAGGATCCCCAGGAGCAAAGGTTTTTACAGAACATATCATCCAGGAAACATTTGCTGTTGAAGAGCTTGTGTATTAAAATAAAACAGAAAAAAAAGACTTACAAGAGCCACTGCATCAGTCTTTGTTCACTCTGGTTGTAGGACACTAAATTCCAGTTTTCCACAACACTGTATGTTTAGTTATTGTTATTTTTTCATAGACAAATATACAACTGTGTCAAACTTCTCTTCTTGCTAAAGAAGATAAACTGGCCTTAATTCTTTTTAAATGTAGTTGACTTATTTTGAATAACTCTCATACACAATGAAACAACAGTATTATATTCAGCTCTATGACAGGGAGGCACCAATACACAGCTCAAAGAAATGTGCAACCAATACCGTTTTTCTATGTTAATGATAAATTCGTTGTGCCTTTTTTAGGGAGAGGCTGGTCCTACTGGCGGCCGTGGCCCTGAAGGACCCCAGGGGCCACGTGGAGAGGCTGGTACCCCAGGATCGCCCGGACCTGCTGGAGCATCGGTTTGTTTGCCATCACTGTTCCTAAACATTCAGACTTTGATTTTGATTCATTTTAATTCGTTGATCAGGTTGTTGTTGTTAATATAATGCTTCTTGTTCTATGCAGGGTAACCCTGGTACTGATGGTATTCCCGGAGCTAAAGGATCTGCTGTAGGTTTACACTTTTGTTAGTGGTTTTGATGTCTTTCTTTAGGTTAAATTTTATTCAATAAATATTTCTCTTCATTCTGATATTTGATTATTCCTTTCCTCAATGAAGGGTGCTCCTGGCATTGCTGGTGCTCCTGGATTCCCCGGCCCCCGTGGCCCACCTGGACCTCAGGGAGCAACAGGACCTCTAGGGCCCAAAGGACAGGCTGTAAGTCAGCTGAGATAGTCTGAAGTTATGCTAAATTTAAATATTTTGTAATGTTGTGATTATTTATTATTGTGGCTGCCTTCTTTTCTTGTGTTGTTCAGGGAGACCCAGGTCTTCCTGGATTCAAAGGTGAAGCTGGACCGAAGGGAGAGCTTGTGAGTTTTTACTTGATTTCAGTTTTTTGTGATCATAAATATACATGACCACATAAAAATTTTATGTGGAATTACTCCCTAGAGTAGATTCACTGAAATATCTTTATCTTTTCCAGGGCCCTATTGGTCCTCTAGGTCCCCCTGGCCCTCCAGGGGAAGAAGGAAAGAGAGGTGCCAGGGGAGAGCCTGGAGGTGCTGGACCAATTGGACCTCCCGGAGAGAGAGTAAGTGATCAGGACATGCATTACATGTTACTGGTCACATCTGACTAATAACAAGGGTAAACATGGTTACTGTATTAACAATCTAATCAAATATATCTTGATTTCTGTGATTCCTCCCAGGGAGCCCCTGGAAACCGTGGTTTCCCTGGACAGGATGGTCTTGCTGGTGCAAAGGTTGGTCCCTGCAAAATGAGATCTAGTTATAATCATTTTATCTCAGTGATACCACAGCATACCAGTGCTGCATGAGAAAGATACTACAACAAGTGATTTTTGTATAACATATTTAAAGTTTCCACCTTTGGTCTTTTCTTCTTCAGGGTGTCCCTGGAGACCGTGGTGTTCCTGGTGCTTCTGGGGCTAAAGGCGCTACTGGAGAACCTGGACGCACAGGAGAGTCTGGTCTCCCTGGAGCCAGAGTGAGTCTTGCAACTTTATGCAGTGTTGCACATTTTTATGGTTTTTGTAGGATGTTTACTGTGGCAGGTTTTTTATGACTGATTTGATTTTGATTTGAATGGATCTGACAGTCTCTGTTGCTTGTGCCTTTCACGCAGGGTCTTACTGGTCGTCCTGGAGATGCTGGTCCTCAAGGCAAAGTTGGACCTGCTGTAAGTACAATATTAATTACAATTACATTGAATGTGATTTATAGATTTACTTCCATGAAATTTGAAATTAAAATAATAGAGCAGCTGATCCTGTTCTAAAAAATACAAGCTTTGCATTCAGTAGGGTTACTAACACCATGATCTACAGTTTCATTGTTGCTTTATGGAAATCATAAAGATTAAACAGAGCAAAATGTTTACAACCTTCTGCTGCCTGTTTAGACTTAAGGAGAATTTTGCATGTGTGGCACAATAATCCTCAGAGTAAAATCATAATAACATACAGGTTTTAGCTTCCAGGCTAATACCTGCTGATTTACAGTGTTTATCCGTAATTCTGACAGGGTACCCCTGGTGATGATGGCCGCCCTGGCCCACCTGGTCCTCAGGGAGCCCGTGGTCAGCCAGGAGTGATGGGATTCCCTGGACCAAAGGGAGCCAATGTAAGAGTCTGATTTTTCTATAACAACAGACAAGCGGCACTTCCACATCTTATGATGCTGTTCTTATCCCTTTGATCCCCAGTACTAAAGAAACTTCCTACAGTTTATAGTGTATGATTTCTCTTTGACAGGGTGAGCCTGGAAAGCCTGGAGAGAAGGGACTGGTGGGTCGCCCAGGTCTGAGAGTAAGTATAGCTTTCCATAAGTGCTTAACCATGATCGTTTTCTCTCTCTAGGTAATTTTTCCTAACTAAAGTGCTCTTAATTAGGGTCTGCCCGGAAAAGATGGAGAGACTGGTCCTGCTGGCCCTAATGGGCCTGCTGTAAGTATTCCATATAATAACATGTTTTGAGACACTTTTATAGCCAGCAAACAGACTTTTATGTTTGATTGATCAAATGTGTTTGCGTCTATCATCTTAGGGACCTGCTGGAGAGAGAGGAGAACAAGGACCTACTGGACCTCCTGGCTTCCAGGTGAGATCATTTTCTGACCCATCCCATCATATGACTTTTGGTAAAACCTAAACATGCACACAATGTCCGTGCCTTAAACATTAGAAACTTTAATAATTATGAGTTTCAGTAAGTATTCAAGCTAAAGAAGGATCACCTTTTAAGGATTTCAACATCACAGCTTTCAAAGACACCTCAGAATCATCTATTATAAACAAACTTACAGATAATATTCTAGTCCATACTTACTGATGGCATTTCAATAACTATTTTGCTATTATGGGCAGGGTCTACCTGGACCATCTGGTGCCCCGGGAGAAGCTGGAAAATCTGGAGAGCCGGTGAGGTTTTACTCTATCCAAATAATTTGTTGCACCTGCAGTTCTCTGTTTTCTGACAAACATGTCAACAACAGTGTATTCTACAGTACATGTGACACTGCCTACATGCAAAATACATTTAATGGGAAACCTTCTGCTAAAATAACACAAAATGGCTTATTAAATGCCAAAACACTTGAAAAACAGATGTTGTTAAGTTTTTTTTATTAAGTATTGTAATGTTTTATTTAGGCTGTTTTTATAGTGTATAATTCAGTTTTTATAGTTAAGTGGCTGCTGTAACAACTTTTTCATGAATAAATATTCTCTTTATTTAAAAACCAGAGTCTACGTGATCATTGGTCCTTTATTTATCCAGGTAAAAATCTAATTGAGATTAAAATCTCATTTCCAAGAAAGACCTGGCATCCTGGCAGCATCATCTTTAATTATGTAACATTTTTTAATTTTAATGTGAACATGTAAAACTCTTTCTGTTGTCAGGTTTTAAGTGTTAAAACAAAAAAACAAACAAAAAATGATAAAGTTTGTCCTTTCTGCAGGGTCTTCCTGGAGAGGGTGGAGCTCCTGGTGCTGTTGGACCCAGAGTGAGTTTCCACTAATTATGTGTATCATATGTGTACATAGAACTAAAGTTTGCTGTTGGTTTCATACATGTAATCTTTTTGTTTTGTCTTTGCTGAGATATTCCTTATATGCTTTGCTTCTCTTCTTATCCAATATCGCTCTGTCTTATTACAGGGCGAACGTGGTTTCCCTGGTGAGAGAGGTGGTGCAGGACCCCAGGGTCTTCAGGGACCTCGTGGACTTCCTGGAACACCAGGCAGCGATGGACCCAAGGTCAGTGGATGACTCAGACTAACTTCTGGTTGCAGGTTCAAGATTCTTAACTGCCCTTCTCACATGCAGATGAATACCCACAATAACATTTAATGCCACAGCATTTCATCTGCTGATATTTTTATTATTCATGCCCATAGTCAATGTTCAGGTTAAAAAAAACCCACACAAATCTGTGCTGACTACATTTAAGGTTGTGACTCCAGAACAACATAATGTCATTGCTGTCACCTCTCTAGTCTCTACTATTTGCCTGACAGCCTCATAGCACCAACTAGAGTGACAAAAGCTTTGTCACAACCCACATCAAACCAGGATGTGTCACTTTTACGTCACAGTTTCTACTCAGCTAAACAAAAGAGATATGATCTCCTGATTAGTCAAATTTGAATGTGCTGATGTGCAGATTTTCTTACCTTTGAACGTACTGTCTGTACTAACACTGTCTGTTCCTCCATATTTTCCAGTCTTGGTGTGATGGTATCACATTATACGTTTTCTTATCTAACTCTCAGCAAGTAACACAGTAAGCACTTTTCTCAAAACATCAACTTTTCTCAACGTGAAATAAGAAGAAATTGGCAAATTTAAAAAAAAAAAAAAAAAATCAAGTCTGTTTATTTTCAGGTGGAAGTGTTTAACATCTGCAGCCTTGGTCAACTTGTTTTCTGAAGCACAATATAATTTGAACGACTGAGACTTTTCCAGATGTTTTTTAATCTAAGGAGCTTGGAAAGTTTTATTGAAGTTTTTTTCATAACATCATCAAATAGAGAGGAAAGATGAAAGATTTGGATTGACAAGTGCTCTCCTAATCGTGGTCCATCTTTCTTTTATCAGGGAGCTATTGGACCAGCTGGCTCTCCTGGAACCCAGGGACCCCCAGGCCTGCAAGGTATGCCAGGAGAGAGAGGAGCTGCTGGTATCACAGGACCCAAGGGAGACAGAGTGAGTGATAGATTCTTTATTTTCACTTTGTGAATTGCTTTATAAGTTAAAATGTAGCTTACAGTAGTAGTGTAAAAAAATACTGCACTGTAAATATTGCATTCTGTTCTGTATGATTAAAACACAGCTTATCTTTTTGCCCACAGGGTGACAATGGTGCAAAAGGAACTGAGGGTGCTTCTGGAAAGGATGGTGCTAGAGTGAGTTCAAAAATATCTTTGATCTCTTCTTATGTTTGATACATCTTTACAGTTTAAACCCTGTAAATCATTCATCAAACAAGTGTAACATTCAGTGACACCTACACTATGTTCTTATGTGTTTCCTCCTCTCTCCTCTTTCTTAGGGTTTGACTGGTCCTATTGGTCCTCCTGGCCCAGCTGGACCCAATGGTGCCAAGGTAAGAATAATCTTTTGCTTTGTTACGTGAATGAACAGTGATTTAAGTTAGAGTTTATATTGTATATTAACCATTTTAGTTGTTTGAATGACAGTTTCTCTTTTATCCAGGGTGAGACTGGACCTACTGGGCCTGTTGGTGTTACTGGTGCTCGTGGTGCTCCTGTAAGTACCTTTTCTTGTGTTCAAGTATCAGTAGCACAGAACAAGTATACATCAGACTGATCAGGTCTGATACAGAGGCCTGGGTTTATAATATTAGAGCTCTTTCTCAATAAAAATTCTACTCTTCTAGAGAAGAGCACCAATAATAATTAACATCATTATAATAAGATAATGGGTGGATCAGTATGCAGGATTGCACATCAAAATAACTAAGCATCATCCTTCTTGTGCTTTCACAGGGTGACCGTGGTGAAGTTGGTCCTCCTGGGCCTGCTGGTTTTGCTGGACCTCCTGTAAGTAGAGTCCCCATAATTCATTCTTTACATATGGAATTCAAAAAACATTTATTAATGTTCAGTTTCCATCTTTTTCTGATGAATATATTTAGGGTGCTGATGGTCAGCCTGGTGCTAAGGGAGAGCTTGGTGAGCGTGGACAGAAAGGAGAGTCTGGTTCTTCTGGACCTCAGGGACCATCTGGTGCTCCTGGACCTGTGGTAGGTATTTAAACCAAAAATTAAGTCCTGGAACTTGTTACTATGTATCTACTATCTGTCGAATCGAATTACATAGTGAAAGAAATACATTGCACAGTGTTGCACAAACACTTTTACATTATTTTAGAGCAGGGTAAGTTTTCATGACGGAGTACCAATTTATGAAGCCTGCATATGTGACTGGGCCGAACAGAAAAACATTGCACGTGAAATACTTTTAGTCAGTGCTTGTATGGTAGTTTCCATTTGTCACTTTTGTCACTTTTTTAAAAGTTATTCTACTGTGACATAAACATGATCATTCCCCTTTTTCAGGGACCTACCGGTGTATCTGGATCTAAAGGAGCACGCGGCGCTCAGGGACCTCCTGTAAGTAACTCCTACATGTCATACAGTGCATATATATTTATATATATATATATATATTTATATGTGTGTGTGTGTGTGTGTGTGTGTGTGTGTGTGTGTGTAGCACATTTGTGTTTTTTGAGGTCATAAACAAGAAGTAAAACCATTAAAGCTCCCAAGGTTTTAACTTGACTTTTTTGTGACATCTGGTAATAAATCAATCATTCAAAGGTTTTCAATATTATCAATATTGAAAAAAAATATCAACCTGACAAAATTAATTTTCTGGACACAAAAAAGACACATTTTAGATAAGTTCAGTTAGATCTTTATTAACATCCCATAGAGACAGATACACATATAATAATAAGACAAACATAAAACAAAGCAAATAAAAAAAAGTCTAATAAGTTGTTATTGAAACTTCCTAAGATGGAAAATTCAAAACTTTAAAATATTCTTAAGAAGTTTTTTTTAACAATCAGAGTTTGCTGGGAACATATGAATATTTATAGCAGTTACTCTTTATCTTTGTGCAGTCTAAAGCGTGAGCCTGAGGGCCAGATTGCTGTGTGAGAGCACAGTTTGATTTTAAACATTTCTGTCAAACAGATCAAATAGGCTTCTTTGTTTGTTTCCTATAATCTTCTCTCTGGTGAGACAATTGTGGGGGCTGCTGCAGCTGCTGGCTGCTGTGAATAAACATCAGATCAATAGAAGATTATAAAGCAAAAACTGCAGCCTTAAATTTAAAAGTGTTAAAAAACTCTTTTTGGGCCTAATGATAAAGTTTAAGAAATCAATCGGTTTTACGTGAAAAACTTTCTAACTACCAACAGAAATGTGCAAAATGTATTTTTTTTTGATATCGACATAATTCCTATTCAGTGTTGAGATGAGCAGATAGACTCCATCAAGTAAATGTCCAGTGTGTATAAGAACTAAATTAAGTTAAATGAAGAGTATTTGCAAAACACAATGGACTTTACAGACTCTGAAAAGCCATCCATCCATCCATCTTGTAAACCTATGGGGTCTATCCTAGCTGTCACTGGGCAAACAGCAAGACAGATATTTATTAATACTCACAGTGACCAACAGCCAATGTAAAATCACCAGTTAACCTAAAAGGCACATTTTTGGACTGTGGGGGGAACTGAGGGAAGTTTGAGTGCCCAGAGAGAACCAGCACAGGTACAGGTAGACCATGCAAGGCTTGTTCGGCATATACTTGTATCACCTATAGTGCACCAATGCTGCCTGCCTCTGAAAATGAAGCTCTAAAAATATGGCTCAGCCATTACTCTGTTTACTATTACATTTAGACCCCCCCCCCCCAAAAAAACAAACAAACAAACAAACAAATAAAAAAACCCTAAACTTACAAAACTAAACAAAAAGGAGTTTGTGACTCCTACACTGATGAGTGTTAGTGTTGATGATGGTGGCCTTTAGATTGAACTTGCCTGAACACCAACCATGCCATCAAAACATGAAATGAAGGGAAGTCACTCAAATGGATATTGTTATGCCCTTTCAGCAGCATCCCAAAGAACTAATCCCAGAGTCCACTTGAGCTGTTTTGTTGGTCTGTGATGAATTGAATTCTACTCAGATATGATGCCTACATCTAATATCTATTTTTTCAGTTAACTTGTCTGTCTGTATAATATATGGACAAAAGTACTGGGCCACCAGTACATTACATATATATACTGCCATGGAAATCAATGCCATGAAGCTCCCAGGAGACAGTTTTTGTGCTGGTTTTAATGCAAGATGAAGTTTAGAACAAATTATTCAATCAACAGAGCAATGGTGACTTGTACACACCATGTGCCTGCAACTTTTCATGGTCTGCAGTTTGATGGCTGAGTTGCTGTTCCTAAATGTTTCTATTTTTACAATAATACCACTTAACCACAGTTAATTGTGGAATATCTAGAATAGAAGAAATTTCGCAGACTGATTTGTTGCAGCGGTGGCATCCCATTTCAGAACCACATCCAAATTCAGTTTGCTCTTTATAACGACCGAAGGCAAACTGGGTGGTTTGGTGGTTGATTTTATAAAACTTTGGCAATGGAAATGAAATGGAAGCTCCTGTTAAATGTTTAATATCAAATACTTAATACATCATAAGAATTAGGAGAACGTTCTCAACCAATAAATCTTAACATTTTAGAAAAATTCAAATTTAGGATTACCATATTAGAACAGGTCAGTGGGCCAGGACAAATTCATGTTTATTGATCTCTTTCTCCTTGACAGGGTACCACAGGTTTCCCTGGTGCTGCTGGCAGAGTTGGACTTCCTGGTCCTAATGTAGGTATTTTGTCAATAATAAACTGCACGAAGAAATTAGTCTCTTTTTGTTTGTAGATTATGTGTATTTTTGCTCTTACTCAGTGAAATTCTGTCTTTTCATCAAAGGGTAACCCTGGCCCTGTTGGTCCTCCTGGCCCCGCTGGTAAAGATGGACCAAAGGGTGTTCGTGGTGATGCCGGCCCTCCAGGAAGACCAGGAGATGCTGGGCTTCGTGGACCACCAGGCCTACAGGGAGAGAAAGGAGAGCCTGGAGAGGAAGGGAAGCCTGTGAGTTTATTTTTGTACTTCTCAGGAAACCATAAATACCCGACACTGGAGCCAACATCCAGTCTGAATCACCTGCTATATTAGCCATATATTCACTGTATTTCATGACTCAGTCATCTCTGTCTTGACTCTATAGGGTACTGAAGGGCCCTCGGGTCCCCAGGGTTTGGCTGGCTCCCGTGGTATTGTTGGTTTGCCTGGGCAACGTGGAGAGAGAGGCTTCCCTGGTCTTCCTGGACCTTCTGTGAGTGCTTTGGCTTGCACATGAAAAGTTTAGCTCTGTTTAGCCTTCATGTAAGCTGTGTGAAAAACTGACACTGGTCTAATTTTGTAAATCTGGATGTACATTTTTCCAGAATTACAGTTGGTTTGGTTTATTTAAGACTTGTCTTAAACTTGTCAAAGATAAAACCTTGTTATTTGCAATACATTCAAATAAAGTGTGAGCTTTCTGATAACATAGTTGGTTTTCAAAGTCAGAGGATTATTTTGGGCCTTCAATGTCAAATGCTAGATTGAAAGATAAAAATATTTCCTGTGTGTGTAGGGAGAGCCTGGTAAACAGGGTGCTTCTGGTTCTGCTGGTGACCGCGGACCTCCTGGACCAGTTGGGCCTCCTGGACTTAGTGGACCTTCTGGGGAGCCTGGTAGAGAGGTCAGGAACTGAACTTCAATAACAACAAAATAGCAATATTTACAATGCAGGAAATAATACAATCATCTTCATCTATCAAATCAATGCACGTTAAATAACAAAAAACATGCTTTTATTTCTCAGGGTACCCCTGGATCAGATGGACCCCCTGGTAGGGATGGATCTCCTGGACTCAAGGTAATGGACGTCATCCTCACTGAAATACACTAAATCAATTCAGCAACTCATTGTTTAAAAGACTTTTCAATGCTGGTTAACATAAATTGTTGTTAACACCATCAACACCTTCCGTTCATTTGCAGGGAGAGCGAGGTAACACCGGTCCTGCTGGCGCTCCCGGAGCTCCTGGCCGCCCTGGTCCCCCTGGCCCTGTAGGACCCCTGGGCAAGCAGGGAGACAGAGGAGATGCTGTAAGTATCACAAAACAGCGTAAGAACCCCAAGCACAGTGTAATTTTAAATGGCACCCACACCTATTATTTCTTTTTTAGGGTACTCAAGGACCTGCAGGACCCCCAGGACCAGCTGGAGCTAGAGGAATGGCTGTAAGTATCATTAAATCAAAATGTATTTTATCATTAAGTTGTTTTTTTTTAGTTTCTGATTTTATTTGATTAAAACTGCCACATGTACAAATCCATGAATGTTAAAAGGTGAATCTTTACTTCAGGGACCTCAAGGACCACGTGGAGACAAAGGAGAAGCTGGAGAGGCTGGAGAGAGGGGGCAGAAGGGTCACCGTGGCTTCACTGGTCTGCAGGGTCTTCCCGGACCCCCTGTAAGCACTTTAATACACATCTAATAGTTCATCCATTCGGTGCCGCTTTCTGTCTTTCCCCTGATCTGTTATCATCTTTGTCCCAATAGGGTCAATCTGGAGATTCTGGACCTGCCGGACCTGCAGGACCAAGCGGTGCTAAGGTGAGCAAACGAAGCAGAAGAGATGAAAAACTATATTTCCATCCTGCACCTTTAACACAGAAACTATATGATGGTAATGAAGGGCACAGGTTAGCGTTTTTGTAATTCTCCAATCACCTAGAAGAAGATGGGGACAGGAAAGGCCGTGTGCTTTAATTACCCACCGCTGTGATAAGATGGGCAGCTGAGGCATTTTGTAATTACTCTCTGTGAGGAAAAGTGGCAGACAGACAGGGGGGACTGTGATTTGTGAAACCCACTCCTGCTGAGATCGGAAATGGGCTTCAATCTCTGTTCTTGATTAGCTAAGCACTGAGCATGATAAGAAAAATGAAGGGAAATGTCACCATACAAATATTCTTCATGCATAATAAGGCAAAGGGTCTGAGGGTAATAGAGAGAAACTGCTGGTGCATTTGATTTCCTTTATCAGATTTTCTTATCCAGACGTCACTGTGGATCTGAAGAAATAACAAAGTTTTACACTTTGAACAAAAAAGCCCAAGTTCACTTAATGAAACTGCTTTTCATGTTTTCATCCTCTCGTTCTGTAGGGACCCCCTGGACCAGCCGGACCTGCTGGCAAAGATGGAACTAATGGACAGCCCGGTCCCATTGGACCTCCTGGACCTCGTGGGCGCTCTGGAGAATCTGGTCCTGCTGTATGTAACATGTCACGAGAATAATAATCTACAACCAAATGAGTCTGTATGCTATTCTATTTCCGTCAGGTCTCATTTCTTGCTTTTGCCTTCTTCCAGGGTCCTCCTGGTAATCCCGGACCCCCTGGTCCTCCCGGGCCACCTGGCCCTGGCATCGACATGTCTGCTTTTGCTGGCCTGGGTCAGGTGGAGAAGGGCCCCGATCCTCTCAGGTACATGAGGGCTGATGAGGCATCCAGCTCTGTGAGGCAGCATGACATTGAGGTCGATTCAACACTAAAGTCCATCATCAACCAGATTGATAACCTGCGAAGCCCTGACGGCTCACAGAAGAATCCCGCTCGTACCTGCAGAGACCTCAAACTGTGCCATCCTGAGTGGAAGAGCGGTAAGAAAACCAGACACTAAAGTCTGACCATATATCATACGGTATAGGATCCCTGATTGCGACTCCATATTTTTATTATTTGGCTAAAGTAGAGTAACTTTGCATGATTCTTAATGTAAAATCATTATTTTTTATTTTATACTGACCCTCTCAGTCCATCCATATCTGAAACAAGCTATTTTCCTTTCCTTCCTCTTCCTTTAAAACACTGTTCTTGTCATTGGCTGCCCCTGGCAAACAGGTAAGTAGAGCTTCTGGGCCTTCAGCTAGAGCTGTGTGCCTGAGATGATAACAAAAAACCACGGGAAATGAGCCACCACAACCCAGACTGCATGAACAGGTGTTATGTTGTTCGTGTAAAGTCATTTCAGTCCTTGTATTTCTAGATCGCAGCGCTGCATTTGGGTCGGTGTCTCTATACTCAAACACACATTCTGTCTGTTTTGTTATCAGTATGAGAGAAAGAGCTCAATTTGTGGCTTTCTTTTACCTTCAGTTCACCCCCCACTGCACCCGCCCAAATCATTAGTGACACTAATGGCTTAGTGTGTCAGGACAACTTGTTCTGCCTGAATAGGGACAAGAAGCACCAGACCTTGATAAATCCTTCACACCAAGACGGGATCAAATCTGCTTTTCATACTTTTTATGTATACTCTTTGATGGACCATTCATATCACAGCATTGCTCCTGAAAATGTCATACGCCTGACTTTAAAATCCTGCTGCATCACTCTTCTTTATAATAATGAACTTTTCATCTTCAGATATGAGCAGTTGAACAGGCTAAATCTTACATTTAGTGATTAGGACTCTCCTCATTAACTCAACTGTCTCATTTTCTCAGGTGAGTACTGGGTTGATCCTAACATTGGCAGCACAGCTGATGCCATCAAGGTCTTCTGTAACATGGAGACCGGAGAGACCTGTGTCTATCCAAGCATCCCCAAGGTACCAAAGAAGAACTGGTGGACGAGCAAGAGCAAGGAACGCAAACACGTCTGGTTCGGAGAGACAATGAATGGAGGATTCCATGTGAGTGCACACATACATCATTAGTGATCATCAAACTCATCTTGAAGAGTCTAATGTACAAGATGCTAACTCTCCCACCTGTTGTCTGATTCCACAGTTCAACTACGCTCAGGAAGGCTCTGCTGGCGTCGCTGCCAGCGTCCAGCTGACCTTCTTGAGGCTTCTGTCCAATGAAGCATCCCAGAACGTCACTTACCACTGCAAGAACAGCATTGCCTACCTGGACCAGGCCACCGGCAACCTGAAGAAGGCTCTGCTGCTACAGGGTTACAATGAGGTGGAGATCCGTGCAGAGGGCAACAGTCGGTTCACTTACAATGTGTTGGAGGATGGCTGCAAGGTGAGTGTGGGAAAAGGACTGAGACAATAACTGTTAATTCAAATCATGTTAGAAATTTTACTATGTAATAAGGCTGAACTGTAACACATTTCTTTGGTCTCACTCAACAGACACATACAGGCCAGTGGGGCAAGACTGTCTTTGAGTACAAAACACAGAAAACCTCCCGTCTACCAATCACGGACATTGCTCCTTTGGACATCGGAGGAGCAGATCAGGAGTTCGGAGTGGATGTAGGCCCTGTCTGCTTTATCTAAAGCGGAGTTTCACGATGGCCCCCCAAAACACAGGAAATAAATAAACTAAACCATGAAACATTACACACATGCCCACAATAAAGAAGACTGGAAATTATAAAAGAAAATTTATCGTTTTTTTCTCTCACTACAAAGTGCTCTCCAAGGTGTACTCCTTGGATGTTAGCACTGAAGGGCACCGGCAATATCTGTACACCACACCAGCACTCTCTGTCAACCCGCTTCCTGAGATCCAGTCATGTTTCCCATGGCCCGCTGTTGACAGGAATGAGTCAGAGCCAAGAGGAAGAGGCACAGAGCGAACAAGTTATGAACAGAAACATGGCTTGATGTCACTTATTTATTGTTTAACCTGAATAGGAAGAGCTGAGGTAGGACTGGACGGGTTTTCTTTGTAAGTAAGCCAAGCCCCCTTTTCCACTACAACCTCTGTCGCAGTCCTACTCCACCTCCCTCCCTGTTTCTCTCCTGACACACAAATATTGCATTTTGAATCCGTGTAGACCAATAAAAAAAAAAAAATCTCAGTAGGTGAAAGTGTGAGCTCCAGGCCCGTCCATCGTGAGCGGGAGCAGAAGCTTTTACTGTGTATTATAAATCCTTGGTTCCATTGTTGTAAAAGTCTGTGTTTATAAACAACCAGATGGTTTTATATATATTTCCACATTATGTGTGTACATGTGTCTAGATGCGCACCAACACTTTTTGGAAAGTGAGGTTACATTTGGGATGTATGTTTCCAGTGTCCTGTACCCTTGACTGGCCATCACAAGAAGTCCCAGTTTGTACCCCCCCACCCCCCACCCCACCCCACCCCAACCACCACGACCCAAGGAAAAAAAAAAAAGAAATTTATTTTGAAGAAGAATTTGTTTTGCTTTTTTTTCTTATTGTAGTCATCCAGATTGTTCAAAGCTACCTCACACTGACAAACAAAGTGAAAATGTTGAATTCAAATCTGAGCTGACCAAACCTTTAGCTTTCAGATGGATCTAGAGCTTGAACCGCCATCTTTGCTTTGGGTTGCTCTGTATTCGGAAGGTGCTATGACGACTTCTGCGCCTGAGATGATAACAAAAAAACAAAAACGAAGATCCATCACTGTAACAGTGACAGATATAACAGAAAATAAGGAAAAGCATAATAGGTGGCCTTTAAGTGAAAACCTGGACTGGACAGGTGTTATGTTGTTCGTGTAAAGTAATTTCAGTCCTTGTATTTCTAGATCGCAGCGCTGCATTTGGGTCAGTGTCTCTATACTTAAACACACATTCTGTCTGTTTTGCTATCAGTATGAGAGAAAGAGCTCAATTCGTAGCTTTCTTTTACCTTCAGTTCACCCCCCACCACACTAATGACTTAGATCTAGAGCTTGAAATCACCAGTCGCATCTCTGACCCCCACCCCCAATAGCTTCACACCACACACTCACACTCCACCCTGGAGGGAGGGGTGCAGTCAGGTAAAGACAGGAGAGACAGGCGAGCTCGGAGGCCTCCTGTGGTGTCCACACCTCCACAGCTGAATGTGGACCTCCATCAACAGCCCCTCAGAAGCTACCAGGGTGGGTTGTCTCTGTGTGTGTAAAGGGTGTGTACATTAAAAAAAATTTAATTTTATAATGACCATGATCATTTTTGTTTTTATTTTGCTACACTTCACATTGATGTAAATTGAATAATAAAAGGAAAACTGAACTGAGGATGGCGTTTATTTTTATTCAGTTGAGTTTCGAATAAAAACACAAATGGCGCAGGGGATGGATTTCTTCTTTTAGCAGAGCCAGTCACGTGTACTCAAATGTTATTTTTCCTTGTTAAACTTTTTGTCTGTGTGCGAGAGTGTGATGCATGTGTGTGTGTGTGTTTTCACATGAGCAAATCTCATAACATGAAGGAACAAAAGTACTGTATTTGTTTCGGGGTGGGGGTAGGCATCGTTGGCTCCTGTTTGTCTGGACTCAAAGACATAAATAAAGAAAATATTGTTGACTGGAATCAGATATATTGTGAGGTAGTGGCACATTGTGAGCTGCATCACTGCTCACCTGTACTGTGGCCTGCTTCCACTCCGGTCTGTCCTGAGTAATAAAAGCTTGACTTAAGCCTTCATGTGACATATTTTTATTTAAAGTAAGTTCAAATGTACAATTTATTTGAGAAAAATTTGCCTCAGAAAAAATATAGTTGTTTAGAGTTCCTAAAAAGGCAGACGAGACCTGATTTTACACAATAAAACCATTTAGAGGTGTTAGGATTTCATTTGTCATTAAAAATCCCAAACTGTGAGTTGAAAGTTAATTTTTTTGCTGCTTTAAATACAATTTAAGACCAAAAATGAGATGGGAATACACATCACAGTAAGTATGCGGCTGAGTGTAAGGACAAGCTTAATAATAATATTGTGATTTGTCCTGAATTTGGAACACCTCTGACAAACAGCACAGCTTGCTAAATTAGCATATTCAGGTGCTAGGATTTAACCACCAAGAGTAACTGGCTTTCTCAAGAAATTTGTCCTTAAATCAAGTCAGTCTGGCCTGTTCCAAAAATAGCATGGTCTCAGTGTAAGAGCTAATTGTGTAGGAGGGTGAGGAAGTGTGTGCTTGAAATTAAACAAAAAACAAACATCTAAAGAGGATTTAAGATCATATCTTCTGTTTTAAGACACATCTTAAGACTTTATAAGCGTGAGTGTGGCCAGACCTGTTTATTTACAAGAAATTTGCACAACTGAATGTCAATTATAATATTTTACAACTCTAATTTTCTTATTTTACACCGAACTTGGAAAAAGTGTTTCAATTTTCTGCTGCCCATTACAGAAACCTCTTCGCAACTGATTTCACCCAGTGTCAGCAAGCTACCGCCATCGATTTAATAGTAACTGTTCTTCAAGCCTGTGTGACTGAAGCCTGAGATGACCACAGAAAAGAGATCTTCTCTCAGTGACATCATTAAACTGGCTGGCAGCCACCATCCTGCCCATCAGCCTCCTAGCAAATGAGACTGTGGAATCAATTAGAAAATCTGAGGTGACATCTTTCTTGAACATCACATTCACAGGATGTTTAGAAAACTTGAACTCTGACCTTGAAATTAAGGGCACCAAGCTTCTAAGACTTTGAGGAGAGATTCATCTATGGTGTCAATTTCAAAATCCCGAGTGACATTTTTCTCGAGTTATCGTGTTGACAAGATCTGACCTTGACCATATGATTTATACTTGTCTGAGATCTTTAATATACGCCTCTATAGTATCAATTTGAAAATCTTAGGTTGAAGTATTGTCTTCACAAAGTCATAGATCACATCATAGATCACCTTTAACAAATATTTGAGAAATAAGGCAGCAAGCGGATGTTTATTTAGCACTTTCAACATATTTATTAACAATCCACAACAAAACATGATGAGTGACCGCGTGATGGTGGGTGAAGGGCAGTCAGGAAATGAGCTCTGTAAAGAGAGACTGATTGGCAAAGTCAGCGGGCCTTTCCTGGACGTGAGGCAGTGTCGGACTGCCGCTGAGGCCCAAACGCGGGATGCTGGCACTCAGGAAATAGAAAGGCACATGGGTAATTCTTCCACTGGACCAGCACTGAGAACAAAGAGAGAAAACATCAACAGTAACGTCAGATTCCTGGACTCAGATAACCAGCATCAATAAATAATATTTTAATGAACTTGATTTTTTTTGATTTTTTTTTGAGGAAATGGATTTTGATGCTTTGACTTTCAGGGACCTTAGGATTCCCTATGGCTGACATGATTAAAGTGGAGGTTAAATAATAAAGGATAAACAGCAAAAAAGAGCTAAAAGAGGAATTTAATATTTGAAGACTGACCACAGTGAGCAGAGCTCCGTGTCGGAAATTCGGGTGGAACTGCATCAGTCTCGGTTCGGCTCCTGGCTCCCCTTGAACAAAACCACTGAACAAGAAAAACATATCAAGCACATGCAGACAGGAAGTACAGCAGTTTCACAGAGAAACACATTAGTGTGAGCTGTAATAAAGCTACGCAAGTATGACATGAATAAATATACAAACCACGGCAAAAGCTCAAAGATGGGGCTGACTCTTGTCTTGAACACAGCAATGATTGGAGACCGGTCTGCTGCCCGTGGATCACCTGAGAGGAAAAAATAAGGCTGAGATGAGTTACTTAAACTTAAATGCTGACAAAATCCATGAGGGTGAAGAGAAACGAGGTGATACCTTTAAGAAGCACTGCAAGCCTCTCTCCCCTTGGATCCCAGGCTAAGGACTGGATCTCTCCACCAACACTGGCAAACAAATTAGACATGAGGTGACCAACATTAAACTGCTTGGGTCACTTCCCAGGAGAAATATGTAGAGGCTGTATTTAAGTAAAAAGGGAATTATAGATGGAACACAGTGTACTTAAACTATTAAAAAAATATATTATGGAGAGTGCCGTTTGTCATTGCTGCACCTAATCATTTCTATGGATGCATATAACAAAGTACATAGTGTATTTTTACTCCTTGGAATACTGCTGAGGAATGTAATCTGTAAAAAATGGATCATGTTTTATAAGCTGATCACTTGTTTTGCATGCAAAAGGTAATTAATAATTACACTATGAATTTAATATGCTGCAGAATTGAACTGTGGTAGCAGAAGAAGTACCAAAAATTGTACCTGACCACAGAGCTACATTTATGGTGAGAACCTAAGTAAAAAGGCAGTAAATGAGCATTATTTTTACATTTAAAATAAAGTATAAAGCTACACTAAGGTTTTGAGCTCAGTCATTTTCCTGCTGGATTCTTCCTGCGTGCTAATTTTCACTGTTCTTTTTGGGTCTTTCTGGAAGATCAATGTACTCGTTTTCATGTAGTTAGACTGAAAGATGGCCAATTAGCCACTTTTTTCAGAGTTCTTACATGATGTTGCCATCTGGTGTGTTAAAAGTCGTCTCTGACAGGTCAGCCACCACAACTGCTGCATGCGGCCCTTTTGATGTGCCTGAAGGCACGGTTGCTGAATAATAAGAACAGATATTTTAAAAACTCCATAAAGTAAGCTGTAAAGTTTCAAAAGTTGTAAGAAGTATCTCATTAATGCCATCAGTTTTTCAAAGAACAAACTATACATATATTTTTTGTAAAGACTCCGAAAGGTAACCTGGTGTGTTAGTGAAGGTCAGAGCGTAGATGACCGTCTCGCCCTGCACAGTGAAGAGAAGTCGACTCCCATCTGGACTCCAACAACCAGACTAACCAAAACAGACAATAATGCCTATAAAACATGTTGTATTAAAGAAATGTGTCACCTATTTAAACATCAAACATGATGACAATGTTTCACCTGGCAGCGCCCTTTTATACACGGCCAGCGCTCACAGGTCCACATTCTGGTCTCCCAAACCCTGGGAAGAGATTTTTTATTTTAAAGCTTTTGTCCTTTTATAATCTTGTATTAACACACGCTAAACTCCAACATATGTCGCTAATCCCCCACATGCTCATAAATATTCATTAGGATGAACAGGCCTCTATTATAACACAGCAGGTCCAAACTAATCTGACAGATGTACTACAGCAGCTCCGAATCAGCGAATGAGAGATGTGTAAAACTTCTGAGCTCTTAAGTTTTGTTTCGCACCTGAACAGGGCTGAAGGTGTAGAAGCTAGGACATGGCTACCATCAGGAGACCAGGACAGGAAAGTAACCCCACCGCCGCCAACACGCTGAAGTGGTACGCAGCTTTCTGCAGCCACGTCCCACACCTGAAAGATGCATTTGAGGTGAATTTTAGTCATTTTGCAAATCACCGTCTGCAGTTCAGAGATGAAGTTGCAGCCTCGTTACCATCATTGCCGTGTCCATGGGCGAGGCAGACAGAAGGAGAGATCCGCTGGGAGACCAAGCGATGGAAGTGACAGGAGCGTGACCGGGATGAGACAAAACATGAGCACACCCAGCTGAAGGCCTGAAACGAGATGACAGGAAGAGTAATGGGGTATATTAGAGAGCAAATACAGCTCCGATAAGGAAACAGTGAAGGTGCTTAATTCAAAGTACAAATGAACACTTTTAAAAAAAAAGGGCGACTTTAATATTACACAGGAAGGCAAATTTACAATGGACTGTCTTCCATCCAAAAACACAACACCTAAACTCTCGAAGTCAAAAATGTAATTTAAGAGATTTAATTGAATGTACTCATATAGATTATAACATACGGCTCCAAAACCACCATTTCATTCTTACTGAAATTGAAATGAAATGAAACTTCTTTTTTTTTTGCCAGAACAAAGCAACTGAGTAATCTGTGATTTAAGTTTTTACTAAAACTCTTTTAACACTTAATGAGCCAGCCTCCTACTACAGGTAGCAGTATTGCTATGTCACAACATATCACAACAATGCCACTTTTAATTTTATAAGTGCCTTCCAACAGCTGTAGGGAAAAAAAACAACAACAAATGTTTTGCTAGCTAACTACCAAAAAATTCAGCACTGCATTAAATGTAAAACTTAAATTGCTTTTCTGGCATTTTTTAAGAGACCTGAATTCAATGTTTCGTACATGACCTGAATTTACATACCTGGTTGACAGTGAGCAAGGGTCCACATGCCAAACCAGTAAACAGTTCTGACACCCGACTGCGAGGGCAGACGCACACAGCGGCTTCCACTGCACTACTGCAACGTTCCTCTGTAGTCGGTGCTTCAGTGTGGGAGTTGTGGCACTGAGGGAGAACAAAAGGAGACAAAGCAATGAGAATAATCTCACAGAATGACTCAGAGAACAAACTGAACATGGCTCGATGAGGTTGACACAGTTTAAGATTTCATTTTTCCCTGTAGAGCTTTGATTGACAAATATTTTCATCTTTGTGTGTGTGTGTGTGTGTGTGTGTGTGTGTGTGTGTGTGTGTGTGTGTGTATAGAGAATATTAAAAATCCAAGAAACAACTAAAAGCGTTTAGACCTTCGTTTACCACCTGAGACCTTATCTATGAGCTGTTGTAAACTGGCAGAAGACAAGTATGATCTAATGCTGTAAAAAGATTTTAAAGCTGATAAACCTGACACTAGATGCATTTGAAGATTGTGTTACTCTTTGATCTCGAACAAAATGAAAGCAAGTTGCAAAGAAAGCGGGAGCATTTTGGTACCAGCATGCTTTCCTCAGATCTAGTTTCGGTACCTTTTGGGGTTGTAGATCTTGATAGAGTCATCTAACAGGGCCACAGCAAATTTATCTGTATGTGGATGCCAGGCAAAGGCTCGCACCACACAGTCCGACCTGGTAAAACAAGAAGAAGGTTGAATATCGGGATTTGAATTAACATTTTTAGAGAAAAAAATATTCAAAATATTTATAAAGATTACATCGTTTTTTTCAGAATGACACATTTACCATAAAAAAGGGAATAAGTCAGCCAGGTCTTGTAGCTTTACATTTGTTTATTAAACAAAAATGATTAATAAACAATACAAAAAAAACCATAACTGAATGCTTTAACTATGAGAAAAATGAACAGTTCACCAAGTTGACGCTTACCAGTTCAGCACTTGTGAAAATTCAGCAATCATGTCTTCACTGCTCAACTATTAAAATATAATTAAATAAAAACACTTAAATCTGAACCCAAAAACGACTGATAATCAAGTGGAAGATAATTAACGAGCAGAGAGAACTTACTGTGAGATGAGGAAACAGGGAGCCGTGAAAAGAAGAGACCCATCGGAGCAATGCCAGGATACAACCAGAACTCATCGACAACCATTTGGGCACTGCAAAATCGCAGATAACAGGAGAGTCACCGTGTTTGCGCATTACTGTGTGCTCAGGTTTAGGGATGTATGTGCTAAAACAAAACATGAGATTTGGGGGCATCACGTACCCTGTGGGTGGGAGTTGGTAATTTCATTCAGTAACCCTGTCAAACCGCCATCCCTCCTGGAACACACGGACAAGATCAACACATTTTCTTTGTCTGTCATACACTCAGTACAACGTGATAAAATCGTTCCTGAAACCCTTTTATCAGCTGCTCTGTATCAAGTAAGAAACAAGGTGCAACTTTTCAGGCAGATTGAGATGCTTTGCATGACTATGAGGTGCAGCTGCTGCCTTCTGTTTAAGCTGTAGAGATGTCCTGTTTATTAATTCGTGGCTGTTTTATAACTGACTGACAGCACGTTCGCAGATTGCTGTTTGCTAAAGGTTAAACATAACTGATTACTCTGAAAAACACAGTGATTAAAAGCTACCGAATTAATTTGGTTGAGAATTTTGTCCAGAGCTATTTAATTGAACAGCTGCGAACAGAAATCCTTCCTCTGCCCTTGAAGCAGCAAGGTTTTAAAAACATCCCGAGGATGACAGGCTGCATTGATAAGGAGAGGTGAAGAATGAATTAGTCTTTATTATTGCCCAATAAATGTATCTTTATTTAATGGGATGTCTGTTAAATAAATAAATATCAAGAAATATTTTAGGGTGCCAATAAGGAAAGAATTAAACAATCTAATTTAAAAGGCTATAAATTTTTTTAAAGTAATAGACATAAAAGTTTGTGGTAAATTTAAAAAAAAAAACATGGGTGATTATAAAGTTCTGCATACGAAAGACACATGGCACATATCCATATGATAATTAAACTCTTCCCATACTTCTGCATGTCTGGAGTCACTGCAGCCACCACTGCTGTTACGTTACCTATGGGCAACCATGTGAAATCCTCTTTCTAAGAATACATATTTTGATCGTTACCGGTGAATGGCTGTGCATTTTAAAAACACGCTGAAATCGGATGATTCTTTTTGATACATCCTGTATATTGTGTAGTACATGTGTTGTTTTTAAGGAAGCCCCCTTTTGTTTCTAAAGCTTGGAGAAGACATCAGGTTGGACTATTTGTTTAGTTGCTCTGATCGTTTCAGAGTTATTTGGGGTTTTACTTATTGCTATCAAAACGATTGCATGTAACCAGAGGAGAAGAGCGAGCACACCACAAACCCCTTTGTTTAAAGTTGTGCCACAAAGATAAACTCAGACCTGAAATTTAGCTGCTGTGGCGATTCAACTACAACAGCAGTCCCCAACCTTTTTTGCACCACGGACCGGTTTAATGTCAGACAATATTTTCACGGACCGGCCTTTGGTGTCACGGATAAAAACAACAAAATAAAATGATACGACCAAGACAAAAACTGTGATATTTTGTAAATATAACAATAAACGCGAACTCACTGTGTAATTGTGTAACTTTATTAGCAGCGTCCTCCTGAAATGCGCCAACAACATTGAGAGTAACATCCTCCTCTCTGCCCTTTAATGCTCTCTGGTCGCTATGGTAACGTGTAAATATTTCTTTCAAAATAAGACACAACTACAACAAAATAAAAATCCCCAAAACCATAAATTTCACAACCGAGCCTCAACTCTTGCGGCCCGGTACCAAACGACTCATGGATAGATATATTTGCACGCTAATGTTTTCATTTTAAATGAGCTGTACAGCAATACACTGAGTGGTGATTTTATTTTATTTTTCCCAATCCATTGATATCAATGGGCGTACACTAAAAAAAAGAAACAGTATTGGCAGCAGTTTAGCAGGGCTACAAAGGCAACACACTTTCAACAGAACTTGAAAAGTACAACCTTCATGAAGGTGCAATTTATTGCAGGATTGTTAGGCTTTAAGTTTATATATAAGTTTACATTCAACACAGGTGTACTTAAACAGCTGGTAAATGATTGCACGGCTTCGTTATCAGGTGGTCTATATGTTGGCTACGTACCATGCTGCTGCACTCCTCATCCACAGGGTTTCCGAGTGGTCCAGGAAAGCTGCCTTGCTGCTGTTTTCTGTGCGGCTGTGAAGTTTCAGAGACTCTCGAGGGAAACACAGACTAGGAGGACTAAAGTCCTGCAGAAAATACAGACAACATATTGGACATTTAGGAATGAGCTGCCTCTCTACATTAGCCTGACCCCAACAAGTGAGGTTTTTAAATCACATTTAAAAACCTTTTCTCCGCGGCATTTCAAGATTAATACCAGAATTAGCTTCTAGTCTGTTTTTAACTACTTTTTAATCTATTTCTATTTTTCCATGTTTTACTTTTCTTTTTTCTTTAATGTCTTTTTGATTTTATTTTGGTATTTTAACTGGAAACACTTCAGTCAACAATGTTTTTTAAATGCTCTAGAAATAAAAGTGGATTGGAGATGCATTCACTTAAGAAATTTTTCAGGATTATATTTATGGATTTTTCAATTCAATTCAATTTTATTTATATAGCGCCAAATCACAACAACAGTCGCCTCAAGGCGCTTTATATTGCACAGTAGATCGTACAATAATAGATACAGAGAAAAACCCAACAATCATATGACCCCCTATGAGCAAGCACTTTGGCGACAGTGGGAAGGAAAAACTCCCTTTTAACAGGAAGAAACCTTCGGCAGAACCAGGCTCAGGGAGGGGCGGCCATCTGCTGCGACCGGTTGGGGTGAGAGAAAGAAGACAGGATAAAGACATGCTGTGGAAGAGAGACAGAGTCAACAAGACCATGGAAAATCACAACAGATGCACTACCATATTATCTAAATATCAGTATTTGCTAAATCAGCCTCCTTGATGGATATTAGTGTGAATGAGATATCCTGATGGCAGTAGCCTTTGTGTATCGGTTAATTCATATCACTTCTGCACATACATGTAACTTGTTGAGTGTAGCTTACTTTGGTTATACTGCTAGATAAAGTCTGTCAGTAAGGCAGTCCATTGCACTGCACGGATTGAGTTGAAAATTAAAAAATAAATTAATAAATGTATTTGCAGGTTAGTTATCACTAAGAAACCTAAATCAGGAAAATTTATTCCATTTTGATCTGCCTAAAAGTGCAAGTGATTGATACATCTCCTTCAATAGATTATGGGACTGTGTCAGAGCTGAGCACACTGAAGGGATTATAATTTAATTAAAATACAATGAAGCTCTTTTGTGTGAACACAAAGAAGCTAAATTTATATATTAACTTATGAATTCATAAGATTAATGATTACAACCAGAGTTGCTCTCTTACCTTATTTGCACCACCTGTGTTTGCTTTGTTGTTATATTGTTTTTATAGATTTCCATTTCTCTTTACATCTGATGCCTCTGAAGTATGGGGCACTTAAATTGTATATTTTGATGAAGACTGAAATGAAGCAACCACTCCTTTTTTGTGAGTACACACAGAACAGAAACAGAAAGTCGGAATTAAGAGAAAGCTGATAACCATTGATTTTACACTGCTTAATAACACAAAGAAAGCCTGGGTGATAGTACACTCCTGTGGTTCAAAAGGAGGATGAATAACAACAAAAACACAATTAACCCACACAAATACCTACAAGCCTGAACTAAAATGCTGTTAAACACTTTACTTCATGGGAAAGGAATTTTTCTTTATTCTTTTCCATCTCCAACATCTCCAAACTATACATCACAACAGTTCTCACTACCATCTGGTAATTCTTCCCTTTCACTCTTGCTGCTATTCTTCAATCACAAATCAGCCCTAACACTCATTTCCACCCACTCCACCTGGCCTGCACGTCACCTCATTTGTGCACTTCCTATTGCTTTACCAGGTATTTAAACTTTCACTACCTCTACTTCCTTGCAACTTCAGGGAGCACCAATACTAAGGTTTATTATAATGAAAATTAGAGTAAAATCTACTTGGGAAAAAGAAAACTATTTAAGACTGACATTAACTTACAAGACTTAAAATTCTAAACAGTAATGCTGAACCAAATAAAAAAAAAAACCCAACTCTTAAATATTTACCATTAATTGAAAGGGGCAAATCCAGCCGTAAAACTAACAAACTAAACTGAATTGAAAACGCAATTACAAAAAACAAATAATAATTAAGACTACAAAACGACGCTTAATAAGTTACCCCACTGGAAACATGACTGTCTGTCTTAGCTGAGACTGATAAGTCTGTAGGTTTGAGTCGGACCTGCTTCAGCTGGTTTTCAGTGCTGCTCCCCGACAGCAACTCGTTGTTGGACTCGCACACAGTGGTCTGTCCGTAGGGCAACGGAGGGGGGAAAAGAGCCAGAGAGCACATCTTCTACACGGAGAAATTATTCCACCGGACCCTGCAAAAACACAGTGGATTCGTCAGGTAAAGGCAGACACAGAAGTAGTGGACGCTGTAGCTTTTAGAGCGTGGGAAGCTAGCTAACATCACCAGCTGAAGAAAGTTAACTAGTTTGTAATCTTATAATGCTTTGGCAAGAGCCTCGTTTGTACTTAGTGGTCCTTACCTCGTAGTGTGTTTTGTATAGTGCTGTCAATTCTCATTCGTTGTTTCAAAAACAAAGTCAAAGTACATGCTAGTTTGTTGTGACGCTCCTTCAAGTCAATCCCGCCGCGTTAGCTACGGCAAGACGGAGGGACAAACAGTACAATTTTTCCTGCAGTGCACAAACTGGGAAAAAAATGTCGCACTGCCCTCTTCAGGACAGAAAGCGACACTGGAACCACACACAGGCAAACAAGTACAATTTATTTAGGTCGGGAGTGTCAAATTCACTATTTGATCTTAACAAAAATGGCGTATATAAAGAAGTATCATTTCAAGGCGTTTACCTGAGCCATGGAGCCTATATAGAGATTACAAAACAAAAACAAACATCAAAATAAACAAGCATAAACTCAAGTGAAAGACACTCCTCAATCCACTCATCATAAAAAATGCCAGAGAACAGAAGGTTCTTGCTAAGGTACTTTTCTAATTTATTCAATAATTCACTTACAAAATATATAAAATGCCCAAAGTTCTTTAGGCAAAGTAAAATTCAACAGTATCTCTGTTCTTTTTTCCACATTTATTTAATCTACTGTAACTGCATGTGCATTGCAGTGTACTGATCACAAGGAAAAGGCACAAAGCATTCACACGCAGTTTTTTCCAGACATTTTCACTCCTGTAATAATAATAATAATAATAATGATGATGATGATAGTAATAATAATAATAATAGCGCATTTAATTAAAAACACTGGAGTAATTAATTAATGTTAACACTTTGCGCCATCCAGTGGGCCGAATTACGCCGTTTGGTGGGCCAGATGTGGCCCTCGGGCCGCGAGTTTGACAGCTCTGGGGATAGCTAAAATACAGGACTAATATAGTTTGTCAGGAGAGGTTTTCACCACACAGAGCACAGTTTATGAACCAAAACAAAACAATAAATGAATCAGGGAGGGCAGGGCGTACGGTCTGGGGCAATCCAGAGTTCCTGGACTGAGTGTCTTGCTCAAAGACACATCAGCAGCAGCAGCCTGGCTCGATGCTGCTCATACAGGACCTTCTTCCGGTTCAAACTCAAGCACAGAAATCAGTGAATGGCGTGCGTGCATAATTATATATTTTGGGAATGATAGATAAAAACTGCGCTTAGTTCCGTTGGTGTCTATGTGTTTGCAGAGGGAGGAGGTGGCAGCGCCCCCTTGCGGCGTAACACGCATTTCCGTGACGTCAATTCAGCACTGGGAAGGAGACAGCTCCCTCCCCCCCCCCAAAAAAAACCCAGCGCGCCTCACGTTGCATGGGTCCCCGGTTATTGATAACACAATTTACCCGCTGGGATCTATCCCAGTAACGTGAAACTCGTGGATATCGGCGCTGGAAATACTAGAGACACCCCGGACCGAATAAAAAAACAACGATCTGCTCATTATCGCCGGCAAATAGAAAGCCGAGCCCACCCCTTCACTTGACAACGCGACATCAACCAGGCAGAAAGGTATGGGAATGTCATACTACCCGGTTAAATGCTTAATAAATGTGATATCAGGTACGTTTAGGCAGGAATCCGTTGCTTGGTGGGGTAGCGTTCATGCCGCTCACACTGCACCACTGAAGTGATGCTGCCAAGAAGCGAATCATCGTCGATGAATGCTACAAAATCATATTTGTGCAAAGAGAAAGCTCACATTACGAAATACTCGCGTTGGTACCAGCGCTGAGTAAATGTACATGTACTGCGGCAGTTTGACTTGGCATGGAGCATAGTAGGCATCGGGCTTGCTATTCATGCACGTCGGCTATGATGCTGCTGAGTGTCATCATCACATCCTTGGTTATTTAAAGATTGATCTTCCTGCGTGTGTGTGTGTGCGTGCGTGTGTGTGTGTGTGTGTGCACTACTCCTTCGCACAGGCCTGGTGGTTGTTTATTGCCCGTCTTTTACGCTCTCATTTCGCCCAGCCGCCGTGGCTCTTCTTGTGCAGTGGTGCAGTACAAGACACGGAGCTGGTGTAGGATACATGAATTGGGTACATGTGGTTCCTCTCTCTGGCTCCCACTCTCTCCCCCTCTCCCCCTCTCTAACATACACATGCATGCACGCACGGACGTACGTACACATGCACACGCGGAGGTGGTTATGCAATTCGTCATATTCTTCATCACACACAATGCTCTTCTTCACTCGGCAAATGATGGGCAGCATATACCAGCTGCTTCGCTTGCATCCTGTCAGACCCTGGTGCTGCTCAGAGGAACAATTAAAGCACAGGTGACAGTCATGGCTGTGGACTGTACAACAGCCTGTGGTCGATTCATTCATAAAGCCAGTTTCCACTCTGGGTGATGGCTCCACTGGGCCGGCTGGTTTTCCCATTCACAGACACAGAGATGAGGCTCTACTACATGATTCAGACAGAATTTAGTTGTGGGACTGGAGTGGCTGTGGATAGACTGGGAGACTGGCTCGCTGCCCAACTCACAACACGACTCCCTCTGTTTTGGTGTTTTGTATCGCTTGTAATGGAAGCCGGGTGCCAAGTTAGCCATTAATTCAGCGCTGAACAGCTTCATAATGCCAGTATATGGTTTAAGTCTGGAGCTGTCCAGTGCTGAAACGAACCTATACATCAACATTTGTTCTAATTCACTTCTTATCACAAATCTTCTCCTCCAGGCTTTCTTCTCATCTGTCCATCCTCCATCCACCCTGACCTGCTGTGTTGGGGAAACCCCTGATGAGTGGGACCTGTATCCATGAGCCCCGTGCCCCTTCCCCCTCCCTGTCAGGCTTCAGTACCCCCATCTCAGAACCTCCCTATCGAAGACTCGATGGAGACACCCCTGCCTGCACCCCTGAAACTGACCTGACCCCCACACAGTGTGTCCTTCGTAACGTATTGTCCATTGACACCGGCGGCCAGGGAGTGCCCGGCGGAAGCAGCCCCACTCCCAGTGATGGACCCTCAGCCCACTTTGACAACAGCGTGCTAAAACTAAATGAACATGAGGCCTGCCAGTGTGGCGGCGGGGCCGAGGCGGGCCACAGTCCGGAGGCTGGCGCTGTTCGGAGCCAGTCGGAGAACATTCGCCTACAATCAGGAAGTGGAGGTTTTTTGGAGGGACTGTTTGGCTGCCTGAAACCAGTCTGGACCATGATTGGAAAGGCCTACTCCACTGAACACAAACATAATCACGAAGGTATGTGCAGATAAGGCACCACTGTGTCTATGCTCTCTGTTCTTCCGCTATGTATGTAAAACATGGAGATTCACCATAGAAAACTTGACAGTGGTGGAAGGAATGAACCACCAGAAGTAGAGCTGTTATTAATATTAATTTTGCTTCTTACTTTTTGTTTTCTTGTAAAACATTGGATAACTTGTCCTGGGCCTCATCTGCTTTAATAAAACATGATGAGACAAACAGGTTGGTAGTTGCCGTGTTACACTTAAACAGTGGATTACATAGCCTTTTCATATGTTTCTGTGTCAGGTCCTTAACAGTAACTATGGCTGTTGTTAGTTAAATGTGGTGCAGGAAAAAATAAGATATTTTATCCCGGGAAATGTAGTGGAGCGAAAGGGTAAAGTGGCAGAAAATAGAAATACTCAAGCATGAGTACCTCAAACTGTACTTAAGAACAGCACTTGAGTAAATGTACTTTTGTATTTTGCAAACCCAGAACTCCATTATTTCCTGTGCTCCCTGACTGCCACTTTGTCCTGCTGGCAGCACGACTGTGTGCTCGAGTCTGTCAGCCAGGCTCACCCACAGTCATCAGCTAAACTGAGATCTCACAGCTGGTCAGGTGGGAGCATCATGTGCATCTGGCTCCACTGCTGCTGCTGCAGCTCTCAAGAGATCTAAACACTTCAGTGGACCTCATGAAGAATTGATCCGGCTGTCTCTTTTATTCTGCCAAGCTCGTCCATCTTTAGTGACCGTGCTTTCACAGTCGTTTAAGTAAAGTCAGCGTGACGGATGACAGGCAGATTAGACTACAAGTGGATTGTTGCTTTCCCCCCTATTTTTCTCCTTATCTCTGGATACAAATGCAATGGCCTAGTGGATATGTTGCCAATATCCCACTTGTTTGACCATAGCAGGCACTTTGTATGATGTAACTGTGTCCTGCCAGTTTATTCTAATGTGTAGCATGGATGCACCCCCCCACCCCCACCCAACAAAACAAAACAAAACAAAACAAAACAAAACAAAACAAAACAAAACAAAACAAAACAAAACAAAACCAAACCAAAAGAAAAAACAATCTCTCTGTCCAAGCTGACAGTAAGTTGCTTTGCAATGATGATGGGTGGAAATCATCTGCTGCAGTGTCTTTGGTATTGTGAATAACTTTTCTGCAGTTGCATACTTGATGAGGTTCACATTGTTTACTTGTTGGTCTGAGTTTAGAGTCCTGGGAGGTTCCATTTGAGGAAATCTCTGACCTGCAGTGGGTGGGCAGCGGTGCACAGGGGGCCGTCTTCCTTGGCAAGTTCCACGGAGAAGAGGTGGCTGTGAAGAAAGTGCGGGACATCAAAGAGACTGAGATCAAACATCTCCGCAAACTCAAGCATCCCAACATTATTACTTTCAAGTGAGGAAGCTACATCTTTTTTTTTAAAATATATATATTAGGATATATATCTCCCAGTTATTTAACTCTGATTGCACTTCCCTTTCAGGGGTGTATGCACCCAGGCTCCCTGTTACTGTATCTTGATGGAATATTGTGCTCAAGGGCAGCTGTATGAGGTGCTGAGGGCAGGCCGTAAAATCACACCTTCCCTCCTGGTTGACTGGTCCATGGGCATTGCAGGTGGCATGAACTACCTACACCTCCACAAAATCATCCACAGAGACCTCAAGTCCCCCAAGTAAGACTCAGAAGCACAGCTGGTGTACTGACAGTTTCTTTGATACTAGAGCTTAAATTGTTTATTATGTAATCTCACCTTTCCAGCATGCTGATCACACATGATGACCTGGTGAAGATCTCTGACTTCGGGACTTCAAAGGAGCTCAGTGACAAGAGCACCAAGATGTCGTTTGCCGGCACTGTAGCCTGGATGGCTCCTGAAGTTATTCGGAATGAGCCGGTGTCAGAAAAGGTGGACATCTGGTAAGTCTGGTTAACATTCACACTTTTTTTCCTATAGGCTATAAAACGTTGTGCCTCTTCATCGATTACATCGATTTAACAATTATCTTTAAAATACTACACTAAAGAAAATGTGCAGATAGCTTGCTGGTATTGTGAATTAATAGTTGAGATATGTTTGAAGCTTGTTTAAAATGCCTTGTTGTGATTCTTATCATGCATTTTATCTTTTCGTTAAGATATTTTGACCTCAGTGAGATTTCTTGAATAAATAAAGCTTAACTTCTCTTAAAGGTCCTTTGGAGTGGTGCTCTGGGAAATGCTTACAGGAGAGATCCCTTATAAAGACGTCGACTCATCTGCAATCATCTGGGGTGTGGGAAACAACAGCCTTCAGCTGCCCATACCGGAGAGCTGTCCAGATGGCTTCAAGATCCTCCTCAGACAGTGCTGGTGAGCAGCGTCTGGAAATGGGCAGTTGGAATGAAAAAAAAAAATGAGCACAGCAGGGAGGAGAGGACAGATGAGCAGATGAGAGTAGTAGAGGCGAGGGTTGAAAGTAGTTGTACAGGGAGCTGTAAGTCTGTGGTTTAAGGATTTTATTGATTATACAGTGCATTGTAAATGTGCACAGCTGTGTTTTCCCATCTTGGATTTGCAGGAACTGTAAGCCCAGAAATAGACCTTCTTTCCGCCAGATCCTTCTTCATCTGGATATAGCATCAGCCGATGTACTGTCGACTCCTCAAGAAACATACTTCAAGTCTCAGGTAATTTTCAGCTGAATGGAAGGACTTTAAAAAAATTAATTACATTTTAAGATACACATATATACAGTGGTGTGAGCAGTTAAATGAAAAACCAATATAAAGTGCCTTAGTAAGGTGGTGAGCCATTATAATCCACCAGAACTGCTTTAATGCATCTTAACATTGATTCGCAGTTAAATAAAATTCAGTTGTATTTATATCGTGCCGCTATACAACAGCAGTCTCCTCAAAGCGCTTGATGTTGTAAGTTAAAGATGCTACAATATTAGAGAGAAAATCTCAACAACCCTATGACCAAGCACTTGTGACGGTGGGAAGGAAGAACTCCCTTTTGACAGGAAGAGACCTCAGACAGAACCAGGCACAGTGAGGGGCAGTCATCTGCCTTGGTCAGTTTGTTGGGTGAAGGTAAAGAGAATAGGAAAAAAAGGACAGGGTAGAAAGAGACCAAAGATTAAACACAAACTGTGGGAGAAATAATTGACAAAGGTTGGTGAGATGCAGTAGTAGATTATAAACACATCATGAGTAAAAAGAGGAGAGTGAAATGAAAAGAAATGGATCATGGGACGTCCCCCAGCAGCTTATGCCCCTAGAGGTGTTAACTAAGAAACTTTTCAGGGTCACATAATCAAGTCTTAACTATAAGCTTTTTCAAAAAAAGAAAGTTTTAATCCCTTTAAAAGCAGAGTGTCTGTCTCCAAGTCTCTTGAACTGTTTAGACTGATAGAACACTATTCTGCCAAAGATATTCTCTCATTCGGTGTTTTGATGATGGTGGTTGGAGAGGCTTGTCTACCACACTGGTAGCCCTTCATTGTGATGCTGTAAGAAACCACGTCTGTCATGATATAAATGTTTCACCATGCCACCAAAATGCCCATGCATAGCATAGCAGAGCCATCAGATCCCCGCTGTAGGCATCAAGGGTTTGGATTTTTCTTTTAATTTGTAGCCCATCTGCATAGGCGTAGACAAAGGGACACAACTACACGTGCTTGCAAAGCAATCAGACATTAAATGTACAAAAGAGACCTGATTTTTGAAGTCACCTCTGAGGAGACAGAGCTGGTTAACAGAAATGTACTCTCATCAGGCTGAATGGAGGGAAGAGGTGAAGCAGCACTTTGAGAAGATTAAATCTGATGGAACTTGTCTCCACCGACTCGATGAGGAGCTGATCAACCGACGCCGAGAGGAGCTCAGGTTTGCTTTTTACTGTTAAAATAGTTTCATGCAAAATCAAGGCTTTACAATTAGCAGGCAAAAGATACTGATATTTTACTATGTTAGCTGACATGAAAGAGGCCGCTTCCCCTCTGTCCTATTTCTCGCTGTCAGTCCTTAGTCTGCCCCTGTGAATGAAATAAGTGCCTTGCGTTCACATCTATTGTAGAGCTTTTAGATTCTCTCATGCGGATGCACAGTGACATCAGCAGCTTCTTTTCTTCTCAGGCATGCTCTGGACATTCGTGAGCATTATGAGAGAAAACTGGAGAGGGCTAACAACCTTTACATGGAGCTCAGTGCTGTCATGCTGCAGCTGGAACTGAAAGAGAAAGAGTTGCAGAGGTGCAAATAAATTCATGAAACCACAGTATATGTTTTTGAAATGCAAGCACCATTTGCAAATAAGCCTTAGTACATTTACATTTTGGTGGCATTTTCTTTCTAGGAGAGAACAGTCTTTGGATAAGAAGTATCCAGGCTTGTTCAAGCACCATAGTTCCAGACAGAGCAGCTCGTCAAATTCCATGGACAAACTCATCAAGAAGAGAAACGTCCCACAAAAACTTCCCTCGGGAAAGAGGTGTGAGATTTCATTTTATTGGGTGAAACTGGAATAAATCAGTGAATATTCATCATCCTTGTTGATTGTAGTTGTTGACTAATCCTTCCCACTCTTTCAGGCCAGACATTCTTAAGTCTGAGGTAATCATTCCCAAAATGGACTCCTCCGTAATGCAAGTCACTATTCCAGCCTGCCCTAACAGGAGCTCCACTTCTCCCAGCCGGTCTCGGAGGGTAAAGACCCGCCATCGTAAGCCCGGTAAGGGCAGCAGTGGGGACCTGGCTGGACTTAAAGCCAATCAATCCTCCCCTAACCGGGACACAACTGCCCAAGTTAACAGTTCTACCACTAACACCTCGAAGCAGCTCCTGGAGCCTTCTGCAGCCCTGCGGGGCCTCAGTCACGAGCAGCAGCAGAGGCAGCTATCCTCCTCCAGCCCTGACCTCATCTGCACCACGCTAGAGGCAGACAGCCAAGGAAAAGGCGAGCCCTCTGTGGGTGGGCTGGAGAGAGGAGGGAGCCTTAGTGCCTCTGCCGGTTTAGGGGGGTCAGAGGGAGGGGCGGCCGGTCTGGACGATCTCACAGAAACCCCCCCACGCAGTGACACTCCCAGCGAGGATGCCGCATCATTCCCGTTCTCCAGCAGCCCGGACTCACCGTGTGGGAGGGGGGCGGCAGCAGGACGGGGCTCTCTGGGATCTCCACGCCTTCCTCATGATGGGGAAGATAAAGAGGAGGGAGCAGGTGTTGTGAGGCTGCCCCGGGGAGCATCAGGTGGAATCGGGAGTCAGCACCTCACACCTTCAGCCATTCTGTACAGGGCAGCTATCACACGCAAACAGGTACGGTGCAGGATACCGCTCCTTATTCCTCACTGTCCCCTTGGTGATCGTTTTCACTTGTGCATTTTTCATGTTTCTGACTACAGAGGCGTGGAGTGTCATCAGAAGAGGAGGAGGGTGAAGTTGACAGTGAGGTTGAGTTACCACGGAGACGGTGAGTAACTGTCCTTCATTACTTGAAAATTCCTTCCAGCCATCTTCCCTCTTTAACAAGTTGCTGTTTTATTCAGAGAGCAAATTTATGTCAATCTTTACCAGAATCAGAGATTCTTTTTTTGTTTGTTTGTTTTGTTCCTTCTTAATCGCTCCAGACGCCCGACCAGCATTACCAAGTGCCAGTCGGTGTCTACATTCAGTTCAGAAAATCTGTCTGTATCGGACGGTGAAGAGGGCCACACAACTGACCACTCTCACAGCGGTACTCCTGATGTTGTCAGCACTAACACCGACGACAGGTTGGATGACCGCAGCGACGACCTCCTCTCTCAGGGGTCGGAAATCCCTGTGGACAACACCGACCCTGCCCAGGCTTCTGATGGCCTGTCGGAGAGAGACGGAGTTCTGGGCCAGTCCAAGGCTCAGCTGGATGCCGGGCAGAATCCTAATGAGGTAAAGAAGCTGCACAGAGGACCGCATGTGTCAGCTTTGGTCTTCTCCTTAGACGAGTGTAGCCACTGGTGAAAAGTACGACTCAAAACCTGTACTTGACTATATGCATTTTATTTTATTTCATGTTAGACTACCCTGATACAGTTCAGGGCTATATTTTAGTTTTTGTGCAATACAGACTGACAAAAAAAGTTAAAAGGTGAGGGGAAAGGGAGTTAATTCAAAGCCACTCTAATAGAGACAAGAGCCAGAAATGAGCATTATAGATTCCCTTTAATTATGTTGTGAACCTTCAGTTTAATCTGGTGACCCTGAGGATAGAGCCTGACCATCATGTTGAAAACAAATGAACAAAACTGTCAGATTGTATCAGATGAAGAGAAACTTTCTCACTTTACCCAGCTACACCAATGATATCTTACCATGTAATACAGTTATTTTTACTTTTCACCATTGATCATTTTATTTAAAGTTGCAGTTGAATACCTTGATGGATAAATGGATGAATTTTAAAACACCTGCTTATGTTAGTGGCAACAACTAAATCTCATCCTTGGAAGGGTCTAATTGTTTTACTTTCACTTCATTCTTCTTGGCCTTGTTTGTCTCTTTTCAGTTGTGTGGTTGATATTTTATGCCTGTTCAGGTTATTTAAGTGTCAACCATTTCACATACAAACAAAGCGCCATCCTCTTTCTCCTTTAGTTCTTCAATCAAGCTTTGATTTTGCAGGAAAATGTCACACCTAGTGGCAGGCAGTGAAAGCGAGGCAACCAGTCTCATCACTTAGCACTAAATGTGCGATCAACTTTTTCATCATAATGATCTAGTTAAATAAAACAAACACACAAAATGAAACTGTCTAACTACAGGGTCTCCCACCACTGCTAAAATTACACTACAAATTCCAGGTTTCCATCTTTTATTTCACGCTTCCATTTTTGGATCTTTGACAAAGAAATTAGGTTTATGCTCATGTCTGCTGCTGGTCATGTATCGCACACTTTTTTCCTCTTCCTGCTCTCTTTTTAGAGTCGAGCCTTGTGCGATGATTCTGACTGCGACAGTGCTGAGCTGGATCAGTCAGGTAGTGGCGAGCTCAGCCGTCCTCCCAGTGCCGGAGCGTGGGCGCCGCCATCTCAACCTTATCAGGGGTCTCCACAGGCTCCCCATACAGGACCTCCATAGATCACTGGACACTAGGAAAGATCCCGCTACTCTACAGTGAGCAACCATCACAGGCGTACACCGGTCTGTCAGTGCAGTACATTACTGTTGTCATGAGGGATCACACCTACTACACCACTCAGACTATGACAAGTTGACTTATGGTGTCTCATAAGTTTGTTGGCTGGCAAACCTGCACCAGATGACATAGGACATTTGTCATATCCTGACTTCAGATATTTTGGCAGCTTGTGACATCAGATAAATGTCATTTAGGTTCAGTAGGGTTTGATATTTTTTTTCTTTCAGGCAGGATAGTTCCAGTTTGCAAAAACCCTTCCACAGATGCACACGCACGCACAAGAAGATACCACACTCTTAGTCCTTTAAACACTCTAACCTTCACTCTGGGAGCATCCTCCATGGTACTCCACACACTAATGCATTAAATACTAATGAATAATAAATGTAAATATCCATGACATACCACATGAGAAATATCTAACTTTATTTTATTTGTAAGATAAAAATGTAAGACTTAACAGTATGCAGCCCTGTGAACAAAATGCATGACTACATGTTTATAATTTATGGTTCGAATGTGTCCGTTTTATATTTTGTGAAAGTTTACACTTTTTTAATCCTGAAAGTATTAATTGAGTTTTTTTCTCTTTTGTTAATAAATGTTATCACTAAAAAATAAAAGTCAAAAATGGAATGAAAATACTCACATCGATCGATCATGATGCATAATTTGGGTTCTCAGTAGCTAAAATTTTATTTATTTTTTAAACCCTCCTACTACTGAGTTTCAAATACACATATGACACACTCGAGGTTTTTATAGAGTTTCTAAAAAATTTTGATAGGATGGGAGGTCTTTTGGTTCACTCGAAATGCACCTCTGCTATTGTATATACACTCAGTTAACCAGCTTATTTAGTACATCGAGCTAAAATTCTTGCAAAGACTTCCTTGCAGCACTTTATGGGGTTTCTGTTGAAACTGTTTTAAAAAGCTGTGGATTCAAGTGGAATATCATTGTGGAGAATGTAATTTGTTTGTGGTGTGGGTAAACTATATTTCACTAAAGTTGTGCTTGTCATTTAGCCGGGGTGTATAAAATTATGTAGAAGCGTTTTGGAGGTACCGTCGCCACAAACTGACACAACCAGTTGAATCAGACCCTCCCTAAAACAGTTTTAATATAAACTCAACATTCTAACCTCCAGTAAGGTAGCATTTATTGCAGGACTGTTGCATAAGACTGCATTTGTTTTAGCTATTTGTTCTTAATAAACTGGCAACATATTACTGCTATACCATTTTATGACATTACTGGTGCTAGCAATGCCTGCTTTTAACCATTTCAGCAGTTAAGTGCAGAAGAAATCCACTGTTTTAACACCAAACTGTAGCGCAATGAATGGAGTCGGACTAGTTTTAAAATGTAATTAGAACAGACGAATCATTTTCTTTTTCTACTTCTCAGTTGTTAAAGGCTTATATTCCACCTTTGGCAACATAACAGTTGGCCAGAGAGCTAGGTGTTCTTGTTAGCAGCTGATACCTTTGAAATGAGATTTCTGGCCTTCTGCAGCTATTTCTTCTTCTGCGTTCACCCCACTACATGACTTGCTGAACCAGAATTAGAATGGCTACATGTGATAGTTTTCTTTGATGCTAACTAAAAGCGCGCCCTTGAGGTAGTGTCTTGTTTAAGTATAGGATTCTGCATTCAGGTCATACTGAATAAATCGTAACTATGTGCAGACATGCATGGAAAACTCCTGACGGTTGACCTAATGTGGAGTCATAAAGAGCTTGATTTAAGCCTGTTGGTGTGACTACATGGTTTAGCACCAGAGGTGGGGATCGCACAGTATATTACCGTAAGATACAATCATGATACCAGTTGTATCGCGAAACATTCTGCAATACTTAATATATTGCAAGACAATCATCTATGATACAGGATCATATCTGTGTAAATCAGAAAGAACTAAAGAAAAAAAATACCCCTAAAAAAATATCAATCATTCACTTGTTTTTAGTGTTTCTAATAATTAGCTTTATTACTTTAATAAAGTGTCCGTTTATTTGAGTAGCTATATGATTTGCTTTCCTCTTGTTATTTCTCCTAAGTTTCTTTTCATTCGATAAGCGGCATCATGAAGAGTCACGAAGGACTCCAGTGTGTCAAACGACTGAGCAAAATTCAGTTACAGCGCCTGCATATGTAATTTAAAAAAATGCTGATATTTGTGGCGTTCAAAACGGGCAAAAATCTCAGCTTTGCGGTGCTTCTAAAGTAACTAATGTTGGATCACTAAATAAACTACAAATAGTAGCCCGGTGTGTGCACGTTCTGTGTGACAGACCTCACTATTCATTAGGTGGTCCAACATGCTGGCTCACAAAGCAGCGCACTTAAAAATAAATAAATAAATCATCCATTACACACGGTAGCTTCTTTCAAACTAGTTCATCTTTGTTTAGCGTTCTTTCATCAGGCATAGTTTGCACAATACTGCACTATACCCCATGGAGGTTTGGTGGCAAAGTGCACAAGAGATTATATTATGCATAGATATAAAGGAAAATAAATAAGACTTATCACATCAAAAATGTAATATTATTGTTTTAAATACTGGTAAATATATTAGTGACCCTTACAGATGTGATTTTTTTTGCCTCTTTAAAGAGAGCCCCCACCTAACTCGAACCCAGGACATTTGGTTCCAGTGCATCTTTGACTTGTAAGAGAAAGCAATTTGATTTGTTGCTTGATGTGTAAATGCAGCAGAAAACCGAAAAGCAGCAGCTCTCATCCACGAAACCTAAATAGAGACTGATTTGTGAAATCGGTGGAGTACCATGCAGTAATGAACCAAAAGGCCTCCGGTTGTTCAGGATGTTGGCAGGCTTCATAAAAACCTCATCTGTTCCTTTTACCCTTTAAGATTACTGCAGAAGTACCCAGATAAAGAATAGAGCACTTCTCTGTGATGGTTACTAGTAGAACAGTAAGTATCCTTTGGGTTTGAATAGAAATGTTTTGTTTTTATACAGCATTGCACATTGTACTTGTAACATAGGAATTATATCAAAAGCAAAATATTATGAGCAACAATAAATAATGTATTGGTTACAAAAAACAAAGCTGGGTGTGATGTTTGTTTTAAAAGACAGGTCATGCTATAGCTACAGTTTGTGCTGTCGTTGCATCACGAAGATGGTTCAACAAGAAATAAATGACTATTTTCAATCACTTTAAGCATGTCCAAAGTGTGCCCGTGTTAATTTATGACAAATTTGCTTGCTCGCCTCTGTACACCACAGTGCATTTTATATCATAATGTAGTATAGACTCGAGGGGTTTAACAAAAGTATTGACCTCAACATCAAGCTGAAGACATTTTGCAAATGGGATAACTCAAGAAGGATGTCACCTAGCATTTTGAAACCGATACCATAGGTGCATCTACTTGGGAGGCTGAGGGGAAGCACTGACCAGTATTTTCATTCAGTCTTTTATTTCAGTGCAAGGGAAGAAAAAGCCCGTTTATTCAAACCATCAACGGGCTGAAAGAAAACACTAAAAAAGAAGAACGGGCACAAACTTTAGCAGTTGCCAAATCAAATATTTGGTCAAGAAAAAAAAAAAAAAAAAAAAAAAAAAAAAATTGGCTTGAAAGAAAGAAAATTGGGCATTTAAGGCCTAAAATCAAGAAATCACATAAAGTTGCAAAGCATTTGTTATACTCAAAAACAGCAAGGCCAGATTAGATTTAGCCAGAAAACTTCTAAAAGAGCAAGCACTTTTGGATGGAAAAAACCCCCCAAAACAAAAAAGTCTGAAATGAAACCAACTTGCACCAGAATGATGGGAAGAGAAACAGGTGGAGACAGTGTTATGGCAATGACATGAATGGCTCCCAGTGGATCCGGGTCACCAGCGGTTATTAATAATGTGACTGCTGACAGAAGTAGCAGGATGAATTCTGTAGCATACAGGGCTCCACTCTTTGCTCAGAACACAGCACGGTATACTTTGTGCAATGACTCAAAAGTAAAAAGACCCACAAACATGGGTCAACTGAAGGTGGCTGTAATAAAGTCCTCTCAAGGCATGACACATTATTTGGCAATGCCAATGGGTTCTAGACTTCAGGCAGAAGTCTCTCTCTCTCTCTCTCTCCCCCCCCCCCGATCCACCCCCTTTCCCCTTGATTGCCTTGTATTTAAAAAAAAAAAAAAAAAAGTCTCAATCCCCATGAGATGGTACCAAAAAGGAAAACGAAGAACAAAGGACTGTTTAAGCATTTCACATCTTTTATTTCTGCATTTCATTTCTTCAACAATTTAATTGCACCCAGATCTACAATATTTCGAAAACGTGCACAAAAACGTGAGTTTCTTCATCCTGCAAAGAATAATAAAAAATAAAATCTGACCCAGGCAAAAAAGATAGCAGGAAACTAGTGTTAATTCTATAATTCTCCTTCTAATTAATCATAATTTAATACCTCAGCATAATATACTTAAAGACCAATATGTCTTGTAGTTTTGCCCCTTGCAGCATTCCCCCTCCCTGCAGTTAAAAAAAATATTTCTCTATTTAAAACAAACATTTCAATGTTATTATCATCACCACCATGGTCTTAGTAATTTAAGAGAAAAGAATATATTTTCCTCTTATTTGAGCCCACTCCTCATAACCAAAGCCCACCCACCCTTATCAGAATCCAATACACAACAATGCTCAAAATCCCAGGGCCTGCACTACGAAGCAGGTTCAGCATACCTACGATATCTTCTTACTGTCTGACTATAACCGACATCATGCCACGATATCAATGCGGTAAGTCAACAAAGCTTTTTCTGAATATAGCAATGAGCCACAAAATTCTTAACTATAATCCCAAACAAATATGTGAGTTTCTGCAGCCAAAGCCGGTAAAAGCTTTGTGTAAATGAGTAAGATAGGCTCATTAATATCACTGCCCTATCATTAAGGCACGAGTAGATCTATCATTACAAATGTGTATTCCAATAAACTGATGTGTTCCTCAGACGTCATCTTATGGCAAATGAGACATTTTAGCATTTTTGTTTCAAGCTGCAAACCTGGTGGCATTAAAAAGCCTTGGAAGCATGTAAAGCACAAACAGAAAAACATAATTCAAACCTGTATGTGCGCTGTACTCGTCAGAAAACGCTACTGAGGTTAGACCATCTCTGAACACCCCTTACCTCATAAGATCCAGTCTACCCAAAAGTATCTTCTAAAACCAGTTAATTATTCAAAACCGATTGACCAGTTGATGCTTTTATATATGCTGATCTGTTACCTCATACATGTGTGTGGTCCAAGTTATCACTGCAATGTGTCCCATTAAGGAACTGAACCACTGTGTAACCTTCAGATCCCAAGATTACCTGGCTTTATGACGCTAACCACAAATCCCGCTTCGTAGTGCAGGCCTCTGGTTCAAGAAATAAAACGGATGGAAATACAGGAATGACACAAAATAATTACTCAGCAAATTAGAGGTGAGACATGATGTAGCTTAAAAAATTCTCATCTGAACCCGCACTAGACAAGGGGTAAATTACCTTCGGACTAAAAGGTTTTCCCTGCATACACCTTCAGCTGAAGATCACTTAGACCCAGTGAGACCCGTTAAACCCACAATGCCTCATTCAGGAAGTACAGCCTCAAACAGAAGATGGCAAATACCAACAAATTCTACTCATTCGAGGAGCTGTGTATTAAATAAAAATAAATAGATATTTAAAAGGAAGGGAAAGAACAGTCCATCTATAATGTTATTGTGTGTTTTTTTTCTTCATTTTTACATTTTCTAAGAAAAATCTGACATAAGAAAAACATTATTTATGCCTTTTCAGATTTTTCTAAAATTTTACCTACAGTATATCAAGAAGATCATACAGATATACAGCAACATAAGAGGGAAAAATACAACAGAAGGAGTCCTTAAAAACTATATGCAAAGGGAATTTAAAAACATAATAAATAAATAAAATACCAATATCATGATAATGGTGTAATTACAACTGAGTAGGTGTCTAACCAAAGCAGAGGAGAAAACAGTGAGTTTATAGTACTTGGTTTTTGCATTAAGTTCAATAAGGGACCTCTTGGTAAAAAGTAGGGGGAGGGGTTACGTTAGGTGCTGATGAAGATCTCCATGTCAGTTGGCTGCGAGTCCAGTAGCTTCAGATGACAGCCTGAGCAGAAAACAGAAAAATCCAACACTGTTTAAAACAAACAAGTTAGATATCAGTAATACATGTTCCTGTATTTGAAAACTAATAAAAAAAGACTCAGACTTGTGGACAATCTGAGTGGGTGAAGATAGAAGATTTCTGCTATCGTTTTACACAAGGTCTTTTGACTGGCAGTTTGAGTTAAGCAGGATGAGGTTTTTCCACAGAATACACTTGATTATCAAACTGCCCATCTATCAGGAAATCAACACCTGCGTCCAGCAAACTGATGTGGTATATGCCCTGATAATGAACTGTGTGACCCCACTTCCTGCTTTAAAAATCACCCTGCATCTGTACAGCAGGCTTAGCTGCAGAATTCAAATACGCTGCTGCTGGAGAATTGGGGGTGCGGAAAATGATTTTAGTTTACCAATTACAGCAGGATAATTCGACCTTTATTGACTGATAAACTGAGGTAAACTATGTTATGTCACAATGTTCTTTAAAGCACTTTCTTATACCATTACTGCTACAGCTATTCACAACAGCCTACACCCAAAAATCCTAAAAAAAATACAGGTTTCCACATGTTTAGGTTTGGAAAAAAAAAAAAACCCTGAAAGCATAATAAACAGGAGCCACACTGGCTGCAAATAAAATGTTGGTCAGGCGAAAGCGAATCAATCAATAACTGTGTGGTAGTGATGGCAGTGATCAAACCAACTCTGCTACAGATTTTGTTTGTTTGTACATTTTAGTCTACATACACTTATATCTCATTGGTTTGTGCACATAATGGACAAACAGCTGTTCGAATGGTAAAATCCTGTGTTTTTGGTCCGTTTTGTCAGCCCTAGATTCTAGTGGGACAGTGTCACAGCTGGAAGAGGGGGTAATGAAATTATTACGAGAGCTGTGGTAATGAAGTGACTGTTAAAAACTGCCAGTAGTCCAATTCTAATAAATCTTCGGTAACCTAATTAAACGAGAAGCGCTCCTTGTGTTTCCTCTTATGTGAGGAATCCATTGCTTCTGATTGATACTAGTTGGTCAAGTGGACAAATGGTAGGAAAACTCAATCTCCATTAATGCGTTTCAAAACTGACCAGCTGCACAATGTCAGAATTTAAAAACAGACAGCGAGAGAGCGCCATCTTCTTTCCATTTTGCACTAGCCTGTGGCTTTTTTCTTACCGGGCATTGATCAGGTACTCAGCCAGGCTGATACTGGCGTGGGAGCCAGTAATGGTGACCTGTCTGTCAGTTGAGCCCTCCACAGGGTTGGCAATCTTGATCTGAGCCCCTGACATCTGACGGATCTCATTGATCTTTGCGCCCTGACGGCCGATGATGCAGCCAATGAGCTGGGGAAGAAGAATTACATGACACTATGTCAATACTTTCAATGCAATAAAATAAATAAAAATAAAAAGTTGCCAATTCAAACAAAATGAGCTACTTAGAAAATCAGCAAGTTTCTCTGTTAAGGAAAAAAAATTAAATTCACATTAATTATGACTTACATCGTTTGGAATGGTCAGCTCATGAGAGCCAGTTTGTGCAGAGGCATCCATCCCAGCTGAAAGAACACAAGAGTGAGTTGATTGCATGGATTAACAGAAACAGACAGCAATCAAATTCCTCCTCACAGGAAGTACACCTACCCTGGAAGCCCTGGTTGCTGTGTGCAATGGGGAAGGGGCTCTGCTGCATGGCCAGCTGGTGAAGTTTGGTGAGCTGTTGAAACAAAAAAAAGAAAAATACGTAGAGCACAGACAGACAAGGATGTGTTAGGAAACATTGAAAATAAACTTTAAGACTGAAATGTTGTTTCCCTTGTGTAAGTGGTGGTTGTGATAATGAGTGGAAATCATGAAATTGTGAAATGAAAAAAGGGATCAATGATTTTGCTTTAAGATATTTATGTTAGGATTTGAATCTATAATCATTGGAACTGTTAAATGGATGTGCGTCTCAAGCAGTGGTGGCTGTGGGAAGGGTAGCAGGGAAAAAAAAAAAAAAAAAAAAAAAAAAAAGAGTCAAGAGGGATGAAATAAAAAGGTGGTATGGCTTCCCCGGACCGAAGTTGCAAATATATTGGATCACTTACAGAGGGCCCTTCACTTACATCAGGCTGTGGAATGGCGTGCTGCCCTTGGACAGCGTAAGCCTGCAAGGAGAGAATAGCACTTAGGAGGGTGTGGCAGTGTGACATGGCGCACTCCAATATCCAGTCCTCTGTCCTTGCTACAAGGAGCAATGCCAGGCATGCTACTAGAATAGCATTTCCATAACTAAACTCTGTTAAAATAAAAGTGTTTAAAAAAGAAGAGGAAGAAGAAGAAGAAAAAAAAAAAAAAAGTACTTTTATTACTTTACCTGACCACCTGCAAAGATGACAGGAGACCCTGAGGGTTTGGGTCTGTATGGGATGGTCACTCCTTTTGGTGGAGACTAGAAAAACAGAAATATTCACCTTTAACTATCAATAACTACGTAAAGTATCAGTGTCCAGAGCACATTTACAAAATCATAAAAATCAGGATTACATTAAACAATGTTTGTACCTCAAGCATGACAATGCAGATCTGCTTGACACACTCTATAATGGACTGTGGAGTCCCTGCAACGGTGATGGCACGCTCTGTTGAGTTGGGTAACATGTCCCCTGCTACTTGTACCTGAGCTCCTGCAGACTACAAAGTCACAGCAAGAGTTACAACACAGATCAGGGGAAAACAACAACAACAACAACCACCAACAAACAAAAAACCCACAACAGGATCTGAAATTCATACAAGATTAAAATACAGCAGACAAACCTCTCTGATTTCTTTGATCTTGCAGCCACCTTTACCAATGAGTGAGCCGCACTGGCTGGCGGGTACAACGAGGCGCATGGTGACTGGTGGTTTGCTGGTGGCCGTACTGTTAGTCATCGAAGTGCTGATGTCCTGTAGGGGAAGCGGATACAACAGGAGGCTTTAGAAAGTGGCACTTGTGTAGCTGCTACATCTTTAATGTAAGATATAACAAACAATTCTAACCTCCTCCAGTTTCTCTATGATCATGGAAAAGGCTTTAAAGATGGAGGTGGTAGGTCCCGCGAGAGTTATGATCCTCTCTGGGCAGTTCCCCTCTGAGATGTTGATACGTGCACCACTCTGCAAAGAGACAGGAAAAAAACAAAAATTGAATCAGTTGCTTTGTTGTCATATGATGCATGAGTCACAGTAAATGTTGACATGTTCTTTCCTGATTGTTGGAAAAAGACAGACTTACCTCCTCTCTCATCTTTTTAACAGACTCGCCTTTCTGTAGATAAAGAATACAAAACAATATTTACAAAACACACCAAGGGACATGCCACAGATAGCATCGCTCTGGCAGTAAAACCAGCTTACCTTGCCAATAATGCTTCCAACCTCCTACAGAAGATGACAACAAAAGTTTGTGTTAAAACAATACTTTGCTGTTTTCTTTTTTTACTACAGCTAGATTAATTTTAAGGAATGAATGCAGACTTTAAGCTCCTTATAGAATCTAAACCTTGTATCAGTGCTGGAATGTTGGGGTTTTTGCACGCCTGAATCACATGCAAGCCTTTACAGCCATACAAATAGTTACAATAATCCCAAAAACCTGTGCTGACCTATTTTTTCACCCAACACACCAAAAACTGATCTGCAATCAATAAGGGGTTTGATAACAGCTTTTCATATCTTTTCAGTCTATCCATAGTTGCATGCAGTCACACTCACCTTCCCATGCATGAGAAGCCTGATGGTTAAGGTGACATTAAGTCCTCCTTCAACCAGACTGGAGTCCATTGCTGCAGCTCAATCCAACACACACTCGCACGCGCTCTCAACACTGGCCAACAAAGTGAGTCTTTGGTCACTGGCTGAACGTCTGCAACAGAGTGGAAAAATTAACAGTCAGAGACAAGCGTAGTTGGTGGAAAGTGTGAGGCCATCTGCTGTCAATGCAAATCAGTGAAGTGATGCGGGCAGTGCACATCTTGTAGACTTTAACGCCGTTTTCCAGCCACGTCGAAAGAAAGAGACGTTTCAGTTCGGTAATTGACATTAGACTGGCCCGAGTCCACTCATTCACTGTGCACAATGACCCACTGTCTCTCGGCGGTCGTGTCTATTTTCTGGCATTCTACAGCGGTGGCGACATCTCTTTAATTCTTGTACTCAACACAAGCTGCTCAAAACAATCATTTAAAAATCACTGTAGCTTTAAATTAACTTCACAACCAAGCTAGCAAGAGAAAGCTAACAGCGTGACGTTATGGCATCAAATCCTGTTTGAAATGAGCATCCCAGCTAGTCACGCAAGCGAGGTAAGAGGAAGTTAGCTGCACCAAAACATTTTTCCACTCAAAACACTCGCTTTTAGCTACATGTACAGATTGAGTGCTAACAGATTTAACCATTCTATCTTAAAAAAAATATATAGCATTTCGAAGCTAACTCCTGCTCCACCATCAAGCTAAAAATACAAATCAGTGATTTTCCATCCAGCACGCTAGCGTTAGCATCCAGCAACTAGTCGGATCCCGCGGCCTACGAACCGCACTGAGTTATCCCTGTCCTTCACTCTAAGGGGAAAAACACACATATACACAAAGCTGGAAGACTTACCGGAACCGTCCCTGGAAGTGTGTTCAGGGGGTGGGTAGGGTGGCAAGGGTAGAAGGGGAGAGGTTCGGGAGGGAGTTTTAAAAGGATCTGGGGAAGAGGGAAGCGACGCCGCTTTTCGATCGGACTCCACTCTCCTCCTCTGCTTCGCACAAAAGACAAAACGCGTTCAACTCTGACCCCTTTAATGCCCCGCCCCCTCAACTAGGTCAGCCCCGCCCATTGACGTGATATTCATTTCGTACAGTACAAAACAAAAATATAACTAAATAAAACGAAAAAAGCAAAAAATTCTTTTATACTACATATTTTTCCCAAACGCAACAAATACCATTTATTTATTTATTTATTTGTATACATTCACAATGTGTACATTTCTCATTCACAAAGAAGTTCATAAAATCCTCGGCGTTCATATTGTTTCTGCCAAAATATCTATAAATTAATAACCAAAAGCAAAAATAATACTGAAAAAAATATCAATAAAAACTAAAAGCTGTAGTAGTAGAAGATACTGGTAATATCTTTGCTAATATGGTAATTACTGGTAATTTATTTATCCCATATTTGGTAATTTCCCTTGTCACAGAGGTTGAAATACTACTAGTCCTACTAAATGTAATAATGACAACAATATAGGATTCATTTTTTCCTTCCTCTTTGCTTCGTCTCTCCCTTTAGTGAGATCGCCACAGTGGATCATCTGCTGCAACCTTATCCCTATCCCTAACATCCTCCTCTGTCACACCAACTGTCAAATGAAACCATATTAACCAGGTAATTTAACCACATATTCATTTGCAATCCCTGGTTGTCATTCTTAGTAAGGAATTTGACCACTACTGTACTAGTTGAAACTTTGTCAGAATGCCGTAGGACTGATTCTCAAAGTCTCGCTTCTGAAGGTGTGAACAACATTCTTCCACAAAATATTTTAGTGTTTGGGATTTTGATGATCAAGGCAGAGAGCTATGGGAGATCCAAAATCTCCAGCAGGGATTCAGCTGGACTGAGAAATTGTGAGTTTGAAGGCCACATCACATGATTACATGGTTTTTTATCTTTATTGATCTGCTCAGTGATATAAATGGCGATCCAGGAAATGCGCAACTCCATCTGTGATAGAAAAGCTTCACCACAGAATGAAGGTTATCATTCCGAGCTTTGCACTGATTTGCAGAAACCATTCCCTGTACGGCAGGGGTGTCAAACTCCAGGCCTCGAGGGCCGGTGTCCTGCAGGTTTTAGATATCACCCTGGGTCAACACACCTGAATCAAATGATTAGTTCATTACCAGGCCTCTGAAGAACTTCAAGACATGTTGAGGAGGTAATTTAGCCATTTGAATCAGCTGTGTTGGATCAAGGAAACATCTAAAACCTGCAGGACACCGGCCCTCGAGGCCTGGAGTTCGACACCCCTGCTGTACGGGAACAAGCATGCAGTGAACACAAACCAGGCCAGCAAAATGCCAATGAGAGCAAACAGATCTCTTCACTGTTGCTGTCAAAGGTTCTGAGTTTTTCTTTCATTTATCACCTGTAAGTTTTTTTTTCAAACACATTTTGCACATGACTATCTTCAGCAGACAAACATGGATGTGAGTGTGACTGCGACTGACAAATCAGCAGCTGCAGACCTCCTTGTGCGTGCGTTATATCATGAGGGTTATGAGGGATGGCGAGGTGATGAAGGAAGTATTTTAAACTGCAGAACTATTATTATTATTATATTTCCTTTACAGAAGAGGTTACTGTGGCATATTTACAGCGCAGCTCATTTTCGTCAAATCTGATGAAAAAAATAACCAAACCAGAGGAAAAGGTGATGTCTAACCCAATTACGCAGGTGCGTGAGTTATTAAAAAAAGAATCTCCCCAATCAGAGCTTTTAGAAATAGGGAAACTAGCCACAGATGCCAAAACTATATTTTGAATTATGTACCTTCAGTACTGACGTACTCATTTCTAGCATCTTCAACTCTGCCACCTGCAGCTTGGCCCCCTGTCTTTTTGTCAGCACCACCATTTCCAACGATACAGTACCATCCTGTAAACTCTTGCTGCTATCATCCCTGAATCTTGTCTTCACCCGCTCCACCCACACCTGGCCAGTGCAAACTAATTGTAATGTGTGTATTCTAAATAGTGATTGATGGAGACAGACCCACGGGAGGTTTTGAAAGACTCTTCGCAGTTGTCTGTAAATCCAACAGATGGCACAATAGCACTGTGAACGTAGCTGGTGGCCGTTCTCTTCAAAGTCCTGCATCCATTCTGCCATTGCTCAAAAAATACTCATTCATAGCTCGATGAGTTGACCGAGGTGTCTTGACTGTACCACCTAAAAATGAGAAGCACTAAAATTAGCCATGTGAAAAAGGCATTTTGCCCAGTTAGAGATATAAAATGAGCAAAATTCCTTAGCGGAATGAGTCGGCACTCTAAATTTAAAAGAGGAGCTAGAAACTGCATGTTTTAGTTGCTGAATTATAAACATATCAACTAATAATTTATGTTGCTGCAGTGAATGTCTCACTACTTGACTCCAGCTGCAGTATTTCTATAAATTTCTGATTATGAAGAGAAGACTGCTAATCAATAGTGCGATTTGCATTTGCTGTGACAGATCATTAAGTGTCTTTAACAATCTGGGAATATATATGTATTCTTTGGCGTATCAGTCTGGTGTTTATATATATCTATCCTTTTACCTCTGATGATGTTTGAAAACCTGTCACAGTGGATTTGGCTGATATACCGAATATTTTTTTTTCTGTTGTCATAAGCAGAACAAATAAAAACCAAAACGTAATGAAATGTGAAGACTTGAAAGCCTGACCTCTTGACCTGAAAATAATGAACCTCAGTCATTCATATATATTTTTTTCTATACGCAGAATATGATTGATGACTTTCTGCTTCATGATGGATTGCCTTGTTTTCTGCAAGTCTGTTATTTGGTTGAGATGATTGATGGGATAAACAAGCATCTTAATTGTCTGCTAGTGTTTGTTTTGAATTAAAAAGAATACAATCAAAGGCACTGCTGTACAGTTAAATCCTCGCAGTTGTGATTCTTATTAAAGTAGAGTGCTATATATGGCCGGAAAGCAAAAGAGATAGATACAATGGAACAGTATAGCCCTATAACCATGTGTTCATGGTCTGGTTGACAGAGTATTCTGCCTGAACTCACTCACCACATGTTCATTAATCTGGTGCACATCAGAGCACCCACAATACAATTAGTCAATGGACAGAATAGCCCGCTATTGTCTGTAACCAACTTTCTATTCTCCTCATTTGTAAATCTTTAATAAATCCAATTCTCTAATGTCCCACACAGTATGGTTTACACCTTTGTGTTTACGTACATTAGTCATGAATCATGTCTGGCTCAGTTTATTGGGTTCAAAATCGCTCTGCTGTCGATAGATTGCCCCCACGCTCGATGCAGTGGAGCTCTGCTACTCTAAAAAACAGTTTGTCTCAACGTTTCCCGTTTTTTTAAATTTCAAAAATGAATCCAGGCAGTAGATGTTTGCTCTCGCTTTAAGAAGCCATCTGTAGTGCTGTCTGAATGGTGCCAGGCTTACAAGGCTGGTGGTGTTTTTAAATTAGAACCATGGCTGACCAGATTTACTCCTATCCAGAGATTGCGACACGCTGGCTGCGAGTTAAACATCTGATGTAGGCAAAAACCCCTGCAGAACACATTAACACTGTTTGGCTTTTCCTAAAGGGAAGGTAAAGGGTAACTTAAAAACCCATTAAGTGAAAGACATAAAACAACTGTTTTTGTGTGAGGACAAAAATGTGTTTAATTAGTGTAAAAATGCCTGTCTCTTTGATCTGAAGCACAATCACTGAGAGACGGATTATACAGAGGAGAGGAGGTGCGAGCTCTTCAGCCTTTCCAATCAGCACATGGTCTCCCTGGCCTTTCATGTGTGTCTCCCCCGTCGAACAATTGCTTACATAATCATCTGCTTACTTTAATCTCTGCATCTTTCCCACAGTTTGTGCTCTTTTACACTTCTCTCACTTTTCTCTGTGGTACCCCCATCAAATTCAATGCATCCTCCCCTTGTACCCAGTGTGTCTCCTTCAGTGCTTTTATCTGACATGCCCACTGGCACTCTCACTCTCTTGTCCCTCTTCCCTCCACTGGTGAGTGTTCATTGATTATTGTACATGAATTGTATGATGAAATGCCACTCGCCCACCCAGCATCCTCTCGTCAGTGGCCCCTGACATCCCACTGCCTGCGAGCGATCCAGACTATCTTTGCCTTTGTGTTTAATGATCTGAATGTTAGATTACCTTTCTCTGATATTCATACCTGGATTCATCTTTTTATCTTTTTTAAAATGGCGTGTGTTTTAGTGGTGTGGCATATGTCAGTAGTACGCCTTCGACTTTAGCAACTGCACATATGGAATGCCAGTGCAATCTTTTACGGTGGAAAGTGATTGTTTACAGTGATAAAAAGGGAGACTAAATCCAATTTATTCTCTTCAGCTGTAAATTGTCTGCACATATTAAAGCAAATTATCTGGATTACAGTGTGAAACCTGATGACACACTCAAAGCCAGAGAGGCGAGTATCCAATTAGTCACCTAATTAGCAAGTGAATGTTGTTGTTATAAAAATTAAAGGTCTTGAAAAGAGATGGAAAACAAAAACAGCGGAGACAAACCTGGCGTCTTTTGAATATGATACTATGATTTAACTGATAAAGCGAGGACACCTGTCTTTCCATTTTTGATTTGTGACATCTGACGCACACCGTGTGACTGCGTGATCAAGGCATTCATTTTTGACAGAGCCGTAGGCGCGTTGTACAGATCTGTTAACTCACTAAACTGGAGATGCGGGGTTGCACAGTGGGGCTGAATTCTCTCTGCAGGGGTGTGAACGGATCCAAAAGCCTGAGCTTGTATAGTGACTGCAACGTCACTACCTTTCCACAGCCAAAGTTAGATGGCCCTGCAGGGTCACAGCAAGAGGTGACATGTGACCGTGTAAACTGTCCAGTCAGGAAACAGAAAGGATGTAGAGCAGCTGTGACTTCCCACTCTTATTTTAAGACAATCTTCCGCAAATAGGTTGCCCCTGCTGAGACAAATAATTGGCGTGATATCTTGGGGGCACGAGCATGAGGAGCAGTCTGCATTTTAATGCCAATCCTCCACAGGAAGAACCCAGCTATGCATGCCACTGGGCATGATCTGTGGACTCTGTACATTCAGGGAAACACATACTATTGAAACTTAAGACAGACTATGGTTTTTAGGTGAGTACAACAAAAAAAAAAGAAAAAGAATGACAAACAAATTTTTATGTGGTGAAATGTTTGTTGTTCTACTTTAAATGCATTTAACATAAACAAAATGTGCAGATCAGTCAAAGATATTGTATTTTACTTCTTTATGCTTCTCCAGTTCATTTGTATCTTTTTGAGGATTAAGAGTACAGTTGTCTATGATGTCCCAGTTAATATAAAACTCTGATGGCTGCTAAAAACATAGATCTTATGCATGGATATCAGCTACCTTTGATTTATTAGTCATGGGATTCAGACCTGTGGACTCCACTATAAAAGCTTTGCATGAGTCACAGTTCAGATAATAATTATTTTTCTCTTAAACTGGGCCTTGGTGATCCGCTGTCTGGAACAAGTCAGCACCCTCCACCAGTTCAATTCAATTCAATTCAATTCAATTCAATTCAATTCAATTCAATTCAATTCAATTTATACAGTGCCAAATCACAACAACTCAAGGCGCTTTATATTGTAAGGTAGACCCTACAACAATACAACAGGAGAAAATCCCAACAATCAGACGACTCCCCTATGAGCAAGCACTTTGGTGACAAGGAAGAACTCGGTCGTCTACTGCAACCAGTTGGTGTGAGGAGAGGAAGACAGAACAAAACACATGCTGTGGAAGAGCTCCAGAGATTAATAATAATAATGATAAATAATTAATAATTATTAAACCAATTCTGTTTACATTATACATGCTTCCCTTAGGCATTATCATCAGAAGACATAGCATACATTTTCACTGCTATGCTGATGACACCCAGCTCTATCTACCTATGAAGCCAGATAACACACACCAATTAGTTAAACTGCAGGAATGTCGTAAAGACATAAAGACCTGGATGGCCTCTAGCTTTCTGCTCCTTAATTCAGATAAAACTGAGGTTATTGTACTCGGCCCTGAAAATCTTAGAAATATGGTATCTAACCAGATTCTTACTCTGGATGGCATTACCTCGGCCTCCAGTAACATTGTGAGGAATTGACCAGATTATCCTTCAATGCACATATTAAACAAATATGTAAGACTGCTTTCTTTCATTTGCGCAACATCTCTAAAACTAGAAATATCCTGTCCGCTCTGCAGGCTTACTTGTTGTTCCTAGAGTATTTGAAAGTGGAATGGGAGGCAGAGCCTTCAGTTTCCAGGTGCCTCTTCTGTGGAACCAGCTTCCAGTTTGGATTCAGGAGACAGACACTAGCTCTACTTTTAAGATTAGGCTTAAAACATTCCTTTTTGCTAAAGCATATAGTTAGGGCTGGATTAGGTGACCCTGAATCCTCCCTTAGTTATGCTGCAATAGGCATAGGCTGCTGGGGGAGTCCCATGATGCATTGGGTTTTTCCTTTTCAGTCACCTTTTTCACACACTATGTGTTAATAGACCTCTCTGCATTTAATCATACTTGTTTTTAATCTCTGGCTCTCTTCCACAGCATGTCTTCTATCCTGTCTTCCTTCTCTCACCCCAACCGGTCGCAGCAGATGGCCCCGCCCCTCCCTGAGCCTGGTTCTGCTGAAGGTTTCTTCCTGTTAAAAGGGAGTTTTTCCTTCCCACTGTCGCCAAAGTGCTTGCTCATAGGGGGTCATTTGATTGTTGGTTTTTTCTCTGTATGTATTATTGTAGGGTCTACCTTACAATATAAAGCACCTTGAGGCGACTGTTGTTGTGATTTGGCGCTGTATAAATAAAATTGAATTGAATTAAATTGAATAATAAGTAAATAAAAATAATTCAGTGCAGAGAGCCTGGTTGCTCAGCCTGTGAATGAATAGTGGAATTGTAAAGCGCTTTGAGTGTCTAGAAAAGCGCTATATAAATGCAATCCATTATGACCATGCCATGGATATCCTTACTTAGTGACACTACACAGATCTAGATGTAGAAAAAGCTGTCTGACTGGGCATTGAGGAAAGCCTCACAATTGACTTGTTTATATATTATGTTTATAAACATTTACTATTGCAAAAGTAAATATTATATTTAAGAAAAAAAGAAAAGAAGGCTTAATAGGTCCTTTTTAATGTCCCAACCTCTTTTATCTTCCATTGTCTTTGAATGCAGCACATTATAAGTATATTATTTAACCAACTTCAGGATGCCTGTATGTTAAGCAGCTGTGAAAGACACAAACACACCTGGAGACAAGGCTTTCTGAAAGACAGTTTGTTATATGTTATTCCTAGACGCAGTACTGTATACAGAGATTGTTACATAAAACAGATTGTGAATGAGGGAGCGGACTGATCTGATCAAGCTCGCTGCAGAGCTTGGCAGCTGATGGACGAACAGCTTTCTCCCTCCTCCAAAACAGTCACTGTATACCGTACTCTACTCACTGGCTTGAGTACACACAAGGAGGCCAAGACAAAGCAAAAACAATCCTAAGTTTCACTCGCTTTGCCAGCAGCGTGTCACGATTTTGTATGGGTTACAATGCTGAAAAGAGCCAGTTACAAACTTCATCTTGTTACATATCAAGTATAAAAGGAGACTTAAAACTGCATGGTTGGTTTCTGTTTAAATTTCTCCACTAGCAAATCAACCAAAAAAGCACACCAAGAATGGCAAATGGATTGTGAAAGCTATTCATTTTTCTGAATTGCCAATGTCAAAAAAGAAGGAAAAAAGAGAAGAGAATGGTAATGCTTTGCTTAACATTATTATCTTTCTTATTCAAACAAATTCTTTATTGTAACAGACTGTAAAAAAATTAAACATGGTCTTTGTATCTCTTAAGTGTTTCGGGAAAACCTTTATTGAATAAGAAAATAATGTACCACAATAAAGCTGCTGAACAGTGTCTAACATGTTTCTCTCTTTTTACTATAGCAAAGAAAATCTGGGTCTGCGTAACTCTTTATTATAGCTGCTCTTGGTTTTATTATTCATACAAAAATAGGAAAATAATAATTTTTTGCATTAATATTTCCTTATGAGTCGTTTTTTCTTTACAGAAAAAACAGCATTACAGGCAGTGTCACTGTTTGATGGACACTTATTCACAGATATGCATGACAACATATTCCAGTGCTACAGCACTAAAAAATGTTTAGGAAAATTGATTTACAAACAACAGCATACACGTACACATATGTAAAGTATATATAGGTCTAATATTTTTTTTTAACAAACAACCTTTATTTGTCACATACGCAATTATACAGAGTACAACGTGTAGTGAAATGGTTTTGTGCGAGCTGCAGACAGGCTGCAGACAAAGCCGCGCCATTCCAGGTCTTGGTTTTAGCATGGGGGGCCTAGCCAGGACCCTTACTGGATACTGGGTGGAAATCAAACTTGCGACTCCCGCTCCAAAGGTGTGTAGTTTTACCACCACACTATCCAGCTGCAGCATTATTTTAATAAATAATGCTGTACATATGCAATATCCAGACAGTATGCAGTAATAATTCCCCAATGAAGTGTATATAATAAACATAGGAGAACATTTTAAGATTCCATGACATAAAAGTTATGAAATTATAAATACATGCTGTTCAACATGAAAATACAGGTATCATATTGAACAGCAGGATGCAAACATATGGTATTACATGATATATGGTATTTTTGAAAGGGTGTATTTTGCCTTAGATTACTTTCCTTACTTAAAGGCATTAACAAAATGCAAAATTATGCCAAGACTGTTTAACCCCTAGAGGGCTCAATTTACCCCATCCTTGTGCTCATTATCCCTCTACATCGGGGCATGTTGTGCAGTAGGACTAACTTTTTTGACAGGTCATTGGTGTAAAACTATAATAACTAGAATTTGTTTTAAATTTCATAGATACAACAAAACAATATTATTATTTGAATATTATTTTTATTATTTTAAACAAATGCAATTTTATTTGGCAGCAAAATCAACTGTAAAAAGTTGCTCATCATACCTTCTTTTCTATAGAGATAATAAGGCAATGCAATGTGGATGTATCACTCTGGTGACTGTGGAGATGGTGGGTTTAGGACAGTGGTGGGTGGAGATGTTCATTCTCTCCTCACATTGTCCTTGTTTTCACATAGTCATACATTCACCTATTAAAACACACTGACATGACAAACACACAGCAAAGTGGCCATTTAATTGGCTTTAGTCAATAGGTGGGATGGTACACATGCCACTGATCAAAACCCTGTCAGGCCTTGTAGGGTGTTCAAAGAAAAAACAGATGTTTCCACTAATATCTGAAATATGATCGAGCAGGTAAATTTACAGTCCATTATGGTTGAACTGGGAACTAGCTAGCCAACTTGTAAAAAAGCAATAAGTGAGGGATTACTGCCAGATACCTTAAAAAGAAGAAGTACACACAAAAAAAGCATTCAGTTTACAACACAACCACTGGCCGCCTCTGTGCCCCCTTTGGATATCCATCCTTGGATCGGGAGCAGAGTTATTAGTCATGGTTTTATCCAATCAGCCATCCTTAATGCTTTTGCTACTGGGCATTACTCTGGAGAGGAAAGATTGTCTTTCATTGTCAGTTTGATTTCAAACTGGAGATTAGTCGTATTCTTTCAGTTGCTTGTGGCACAGACCTATGTGTATTTGTGTATGTGTGTGCTTCTGTGTGTCTAATAATGTTTGCATTTGGGCATACAAACATCTGTGTTGAAATTATTCACTCCGGGAAACCTTCATGAGTTGTTTTTGTGTTACATTCTGTACATATGAAGATTAATATCTGTCAGTCAGACTGTAGCGGTGGGTCATCTCACAGGCAAAAATCTGGTAGTGATTCAGAGACTGCCCGGCATTTCGCTATAATCATGCGTATTTTATGTGTGAAATTGGAGACATTAATAATTAAAACCTGACCTTCATATAATTATAATTCACTTAATTTAGGATCATAAACAACGACTTATTCACCACTTAAATCACCATGATAATATACAGTCTATATATTAAAAAAAAACAAACAGTTTATTACATTAACAATTTTAGTTAACAACAGTGGGCTTGCTGGATAGCTGGGTAACAATCTGTGAACACAATTTTAGAGCAACATTATAATACATCTGGACTTTCTGTCTCTGAACTCCCTGAACTCCAGTTTCATGTATTGAGACTGGGGATAGCTAATTAACATGTTTGAATCAATTTACAGCTGTTCTGAGGGTGTCTTCAAAGTCTCCAAAGACCTTTCTAACCATCTGGATTAAAAAATAATCCAGTCCAGTGAATGACAATAAGAGATTTCCCAAGCTAAGCCTGTGTTTGTGAATCAAAACAAAGAGGGCAACACCATGGCTCAGACAGAAAGCAGACTGGCAACATGGTAGATGGATTTTGCATTCATACAGCTAGAAGTGTCTGACATTTATGTAAGCATTATCAGAATAGCCAGAGAAACTGGTAGTTTCCAGAGTGAACTGAAACTATGCTATGCTAATGCAGAAAGGCACAGACTATGTGAGTTAATGTCTTTCTTTGGTGAAATCAGATACTGGAAGCTGGAAATAATAATATGAGAACAGTGTGACTGAACCAAAACAGCATGGTTAAGGCCAGAGAGTACAAACTGAAACTGAAAGATGCTATAAAGAGCTTCAAAGTGGAGTAATAATTTAATATCAGAGTTCCCGAGAGAGACCAGTCTCTCAAGAAACAGAAAAATTAGATATGATTCAAATATTGATTATAGGCCTGCATGTGCGCGTGTTTGTGTGTCAATGCAAGTGAGCTGACTCCTTTAAGAATCTTTGTATTTGTTTATATAAACAGTTCTACAGCACATGTACTGTATGTATAGGTATTTTTAACTAATCTCCGAATGCAATTACAGCTGAGAAAATGGTTTGCTGATGCAGCTTTTATCGTGTTGTAGATTTGTACCTGTGTCTTTAAAGTCTCATTTACACTGAGTTAGCCACTCCAATAAAAATGAAAAAGAGTTTTCCTTCTGGAAGTGAGAAAGGAAAGAAAATAGACAGGAAGAGGATAAAAAAAAGTGAGACAGAGGTGAGTGGCGTAGATAATAATGATTAAATATAACACCAAATAACCAAACGCTGCACATCTGATCCTAAATGTGGGAGAGACTTGACTAAAGCATCTTACTGTGGCATCACTCGACTTCTTTTGTTTATGCTGAAGTTTAACATCAATTAACTTAGACTGCAGAGCAGCCTAGCGTGCCCAGCTCTGCCGTCAGTGACAGTAATAATATAACTGCGATGGAAGGCTGGTTGGAGGGGCCCATTGTGATTTTTGTTGAGGTCCCCAACAGACTCTGGAGTCGCCACTGAACCCATCCATCTAACTTGGATGTAGCAACTGTAAATCAATCAGTCGATCAACTGAGACTAATTGATAATCCGTTTATTCTTTCAGTCACTTTTCTAGGAAGAACTCTGGGTCCAGCGTCCCAAAAATAAAGATTCTTTCCCCCCGTTTTCTCTTTTTAATGGCTGAAAACAATTGTTTTCTGTCTTGTGATGTTAACAAATTACCGCATGTGGATATTTGTCCTTTGCGTTTATCAAATCAGAATGGAAAATAAAAATAATCGGCTGATTAATCAGTGATCGGAATGATCGTAGCTACTGTTTCTGACCAACTTTAAAAAGCGTCATCCGATAACATCACGAACTCGATGCCAATCAAGGCTAGGGCCTGCGGTCTGCTCTCTGAATGAATTTTTCCTTTAAACTCCCTCTTCTCTCTCCTTGAATCATCAAGGAGCATCACTCCTCACAAACGGAAAGAATAGACAGCCAAACGCACGCACGCACTCATGTGGCCTCTCTCTGCGCATAATGATTCATCAACCACCGTTTGCTCATGAAACCGTGATTTCGGGTCCGATGAGTTCATTTACGGAGCTGGGTGGTTTGTCGTGGGCCCTCGGATGCCCCCACCCCCACCTCTCTCATCCCGCGTCTCGACGGACCAAACGCTGCTGCTGCAGCATCACCGGCAGCCTCCAAACTGCGTTTTCCCTGCCGCGATGGATCCCTGAGTAAACCGGCGAGCTGCTGTCAGAGAGACACCGCTGTAGCTGCTGTGGGCAAGGACCGACACGCAATGACCGCAAAGAAATGGTGCCATAGGCTCCAACTAAGAGATAAAGAAAGGCAATTTTATTTCTAGCGATGTTATAGGATCGCCTTGTTTACCTTCTCGACAGATAAGCAGCCGGGTGACTGTGGTATTACGGCATGTAAGAGCTGGATAACTATTCCTGTGTGACCGACACCCTTCTGCCGCTGATTACAGTGAAATGAAAAAGGTAAGCTTGTTGACACGTTCAGGATTTACATCGGGCGTTGCGGGTTTCAGTGAAGAAAAAAAGAAAAAAGAAACAACAAAAAACCTGACAGCTCAAATGGGAGCTCATCAGGCTGCATTGTTGCATCGACAATTCCAGTCTTCTTGAGTTAAAATTGACGATTGATTTGGGTGTTTGGATTAGGTCGATTTTCACCTGTCGAAATACGAGTGTGCTTTTAGCGCAAAGAGCCCTGTAAGTAACTTGACATAAATCAATGTAGGTATCATGTCAGCAGCTTGATTTATTGTGAATGTAACAGTTATTCACTTCAGGATGCCTGGACTACCTGGCTTCAGCCTGCCAAAGCCAAAGTCGGTTTATCCTGTAAGATAGTGGTGCCTGAAATCTTTTTTCTCTCCCCTTTTCAGTCTTATGCGCACATCTTTGTTTGTCAAAGTTATCAAATCTTTGCTTTCATCATTCCTGCAGGGAGAAACAGCCACTGAATTCAGAGTTTGGAAAGGGAAAAGCATGTCTTTTGAGAACAATTAGGTGAATCTCTGTTAGCTTTTAACTCTGCAGATTTTGAATTAATCAGAACCAAATTTATATATATATATATATATATATATATATATATATATATATATATATATATATATATATATATATATATATGGTGGCATTGCTTTTTCTTTTCTTCTCTTGATCCTTAATGAGTGGAAATAAAACCCCATACGAGCAGCAAAAACTCAGGCTATCCTCGAGTTTCATCATTCTCGCTCCTAAAATATTGCAGTTTTTATTATCGAGTATGTGAAAGACATATTTCTAAGGGGCCCTGTCCTCTGGAGGGAGCAGGAGCTGCCTGCTAAATTTTTTGTGTGGACAGAAACAAGCTCTCTTCTATTGTAGAGCTGCCGATGAGTCCGTGGGGGATGATCGATAGCCAGTTTGTATCAAGGCCCGTGTTTCAGCTGTCATTGTCGAACAGTGGTCTCTACAATTAAAAGCCCATTTTGTTAGTGAAAGACTGATTAATAATTCATCTGCAGCTCAATGGAACCACAAATCTGTGGATGGCACACTGAAGGATGCCTGTGGCTTCACAGTGGCTTCAATCTAGTGCTGTGCAGGCTGGAAGGTTTACACATCACTATATAGGCAGGATGGTAAATACACACTTTACTGTTTGCTGACTTTTAAATGTGCACTGGATTGTTTGCTCTAAGCAGAAAACTAAAAGCATACACACTCAGTGTTGAGCAGTACAAACAAGACATCTCTGGGTATCCAGTGTCAAACAGCTCTGTTGGTGGTGGACTGTAGCCTCTCACTGCGGTGTCAATGTCATATCTGCTGCCAGGGAGCCAACAGCCATGATGATACTGTACCAAGGAGTTTGAAGGAAACCCAGCTGGCTCCGGTCCAGGATGGTGGGTGTTTTAAAAACCGGCTTAGTCAGGGCTACTGCAGGGAGTGATTAGAAAAGATAGCATACAGTATCACACACATCAGTGTTACGTCAACAGGACGCAGAGCATTAAAAGTATTTTCACACCAGGACCCGGACAAATCCAGAAACTGAGCCAGAGTTGCAGAATCCATCACACTGAACCCATTATGTGAATATTTAGAGAGCTGTCATGCAAACTATCCAGGCATTATTATTTTTCTTAAATCTGAAACAATCTCAAAGATGAATATTTGTAGTATCTCCTAGTGAAAGAATGTATTTAAGTGCACGGAGTAGCGTGTAATCTTGAGTACAACTTGTATGCTAACATGAGTGCTTCCATTTTAAGTTATGTAACATTTCTACTCACCCACATTTCAGTAGGAAACATTGTACTTTTTACTCCACTACATTTATTCACTGGTGGAGGAAGTGCTGAAATCTGTTACTCAAGTTAAAGGAGCAGGCTGGAGTGTAGAAATATGCATCCCTATAACTGAAAGTACTGCAATTAAAATATATTTCAAGGTAAAAATGTCAAAAAACCCCAAATGGCTCTTTTCAGAATAAAATAAAATAGTCATTGGTTTGATGCATAAATGGGTAAATATCACCTTAAAGGGGTTGTTCACTCCAAAATCAAACAGATATTTTTTCTGTCACCTGCAGTGGTTTTTCCCATCTATATTTTTCAATGTGTATCAGAGATATGTGCTATAGAAATGTTTGTATTTTCTTAAAAAATCACGATTTAAAAAGAAAAATCCACAAATCTTGGTGCAAGCAGTTTCCTGTAGGAACATTTTTCTTTCTGCTGTCTCCACTCTCCAGCCAACCAACTATCCAGAAGGAAGCCGTCCACCCGTGATCACAGACTTGTACTCGAGACAGTATGACAAGATACAGATATTAATGGCATTTATTTCTGCTGAGCTGTATTGTTCGCCAGCATGGCTTGTGTTTTAATAATCTGATAAATGTAGTGTAACAAAAAAGTATCTGGCCATTCAGGTCAGCTTTCACAATAAAGCCCCAAACAGTAGATGTAGAGATACTGATGAGTACTTCCTCAGTTAATAAAGGTAAAGACCAATGCACCAAACCAAACCAAAACAGTCCAGTACAAACAATAAAAGCTGGGCCTAACTGCATTTAACAGACACAAAGCAACATTTTTTTTAATCTCTGTTTTGGTCTCTACCAGCTTATAGGAGAAACATCAAGCTATTAACCTGCTAAATGTGCAGCCAGCTAGTCGCTAATCATCAGTTTTCTGTTGCAGAAGAAATAATGTTAAATAATCTTTTATCCTGAAAATAGTTGTCTGCTGTTGCTGAAACTGTCTGGGAGTAAGAGAGGTGGGAGTAAATCAAAAATGAAGTTGTGGACAGAGAGCTTCACCTCACTGTAGAGCTACATAAAACAGTGGGTGCCTGGAAGCAAATGGAGCCGATAATTCTCTCCAGTCTTTTTTACGTACAGTTTATAAGGTTTCCTGAAGTATGGCTGGCCATGGTTATTACCTGTATCATTAGAAGAGACAGAAATATCATATAGCATTGGCCTAAAAAGCATTTCAATGCACAAGAAAAACAACGTTTTCTTATTCTGTCTCCTTTGTTATTAATTTGGCTGGATTTCCTCCTCTCTCATCTCGCTCCAGATTATCAGCTGTATGTGGTGGGAGTAAGGTCAGGTGACAGAAACAAGAGGTTAAATACAGTATAGCAGCGTCACCAGCCTTTATGTCGCACTGTTATATTGACTGATGTAGTACTATAACTGATATCAATATAGTTTGCTGAATTTAATATGTCTGTTGTAAATAAAACTACTGTTTGAGGTAGCCTATTGATGCTATTTGTTCCACATTTTTAATGTCAGTAAAGGCACACCTGTAAAGGGAAAATGCACTCACTGGACCTGAATTCTAGAAATGAATTAATTTGGAGTTTAGATACAGAAATGGACTACATTTAGACTGTTTTAAACTATATAATCAAGACAAACTTAATGAAAAGTTACTAATCTGTTCACTGTAGCCTCATCAAAATGAAGTTACTGAGAGAATTTTTAAAAAATTTTGTTTAATTTGTTCATTTCAACATGGCAACCTATACCAAGTGCAGTAATAAGGTTTTATCACTCCATCAGACAGCCATACCTGATTTACATTTGGCTCATGTTTACTTCAGGTTGTTTTCTTATTCACATCTGGACTGTTTTGAACACAGCTGCTATTTTTAGATTGCTCAGAAGAGGTCCCATTCTGTCCCCTTGCACTTTTGTGAGCTTCTCCGGTGTGTCAAATTGATGATTGTTCAGTTTGAGTAACAGAGTGAAGTCTCATGGAGGCAAATCTGCTAAACAGGGAGTGAAGATTGTATTTAGCAGCTTCATATTTTGTTGGAGTTTGTTGAGGTAGCTCTAGTTTGGTTTGGTTTTTTTTGGCTGCTCTTGTGCATGCTGGGGACTGAACACATGGCATCATATTTTTTTAACATAAAAATTTATATGGGCGTTATCGTAGGCGGCATGATATATGACAACCCGTAGTTTGGACCCAGCTCTTATCACCAGCGATGATCCTCAGCACGTGGAATCAGTTAAAAACACAAGCTGATCTTTTGCCCTTGTACAAGTTTGAGGTCCACAATGAAAGTGGCTAGAATGGAAATTCTCTCCTTGGAAATCTTTGCTTATACTATTTAGTAAAAAGGCAGGGATTCATGAGATCTTCAAGGTGAATTCTGTGTGAAGTCTGTATGTTCTCCACGGACCTACTTGGGCTCTCTCCCAGTACTCTGGCTTCCTCCCACATTCCCAAGGCATGCATGTTCGTTTAACTGATAATTAATTGGCTGTAGGTGTGACTGTGTGTGAATAGTTGTCTGTCTCTCTGTGTTAGCCCTGCAATAGACTGTCAACTTGTCTAAAACGTTCCCCACCTCTCACCTAAAGGTAGCTGTGATACACTCCAGGCCCCCTCTGTGATCCTAAACTGGATCAGCAGTTAAGATAATGGAGTTTTTGTTAACATTTTGATGGGTAAAAAACAGTCAGACTGATTGATGGAAACCATTTGATTGAATATAACTTGAGTACAAAAAAATCCTCATTGAAAAAAAACTCCCAAAAAACAGACATGGATAAAATAAGAATTCAAAAATGTTCTTAAATGAGACCCGTTGTGTTTGCTGTCTGACCGGGAGAAGAAATCCCATACAGTATTTCAAGCTGTTGTTTCTTTGTATTTACCATAGCAACAAGCCACCGGTGTAACTTCGGTTCATGCAGAAGAATGGCGCTCTCAAGCCAGCCATGTGTACAGTTCCTCCTTATCATTGGTGAAGTGTCTTAGTGCTCCATCTGTTCAGCTATTGTCTCATCATCACCCTCTTAAATTTGTTGAGAAAGACGTCTCAAATTAAGAGCAAAGATGGCGTGATTTCAGCTTCGAGGAGAGTCGCTCATCTCATTCTGTATGTCCGAAACAGAGAGAGATTTTACGACCTTGGTAATGCTTCTCTCGGTCCATCTCACACAGGAGCCGATGAAGCGGCTGAAGGTGATTAAAGTCTGCCTCCATTGATGGTCCTCTGTGCTGCTGAGTCAGTGACCTTTCCTGCCATCGGGTCACTGTGCTTAAATAGCTCCTCTGCTTTCCTCTCCCTGTCTCCTACCCTCTTATCCCTCTTATCCTGTTCGCTTCCTTTGTGCCCTCTTCTGTTTAGCGGCTTGTTTCACGCAGCAAAAACAACCCCCAAGGACAAATCAAATGAAATGATAAACATTCCGCTACATCGCACCAAAAAAGCTCTCTTTCCTCGGCATACTTCAACTGTCTTTCAGCGTTCGTCAAATTCAAGTTGAAACATCTCATACTTTCCGCTTCTTGCGAGCCCCAAAATAGAAATCACCGTTTTACAGTAGGCCCCTGACAAGTGTCTTGTTATCTTCCTGCATGTGTCATTTTACAATAAGTCCCTGCCTGGGCTGCGTCGCTGAATGGATCCTCTGACACAAATTTGCATGTTAAGCTTAACGTTTTTCACCAGGGACAATTTATCAGAACGCAGCAATTAATGAGTCTGTGTCCCCTGGTGATTAATTATGTCTCATGTGTCCACAGCAGAGACAATCCCAGGAACAGTTGTTTGTTCAGGCCAATGTGTGTGCATTTTATTTTTTTATTTTTTATGTGAAAAACAGTTTTCTTGGTGTTGAACAAACATTTGCTTTGCTTTTTCCTACACGACCAGTTTGCAGCTGGATGCAAATAAAAGCTAACAGACAAGGACAATTGACAAACCGTGATTGAGAGACGTCTTCTGTGTGAAAGGTAGAAGCAATACTGTAGGAGACACAGAACGCTACAGGAATAATGCAGGGTGACATTCAAAGCTCAGGGATATTTTGTTTTGCAACTACAAAGAGAATTTCTTCATTCTTCGCTTGCATTTCTGGGGCAGCTCTCGATGATTGTGTCTGTGGGTGGTTTTGTGTATGTAAAAATACTTTTTTGGACGAGGACTGAGCTCACGGGTATTCATTGTAATATCCACTGCCCTTGAATCAGAAGTTGGCTTTAATTACTTCTTTGTAAACATAAGAAAACTGGTGTTCAAAACAGATTTTGCCTTTTGGAAACCTGCTACCCTCCAGCAGGTCCAAACCAAATGCATAAATTCACTTACATATTCCAGAGAACAGTGGGATAACAAATGCGCATCATGCTCTAATGTGTTGCTGGACAACATTGTGGTAAACAAACACAAGCATGCAGATAAAGTGTTAGTTGCATTATCCAGGGAAAGATCCACTCCTACCTTAAAATGCCTGCAGCAAGATTTGTTTGCTTTAAAGCCAGTGTTAAATTGATAGAACTATTATTAACTTGCTTTACTAGTATAGAATTGTTTGGGCCTAGATATTCATTTTACTGCAAAACAGTGGACAGACAGTGAGCTTAATAGGGAGCCAGAGAGCAGATCTAAGCCCTCTGAAGATTAACACTATGGGTTGCCTGCCTTCTGGCTCTTGCCGCCAATTACATTCACTCAAACCGAGACCTGACCCCGGGTGTGTGCTTGTGTCACAGCCTTGGCCCTCGGCACCATATGGACATGGCATTGCATGTTATCACGTGTGTTGCTAGCACTGCATCTCATCACCTCAACACAAGATTATTTTGACCTTTTGGCATGCATGGCTTCCCCTGATTTCATGCATGCAGCATCAGGGTCCGAGTGTGAATAGAGATAATTAACACTTCTGACCAGGACTGATCTCTGCAGCATTTTTTTGAAACATAATAATTAAGAATGCTTGCTGAAATAAATACTCGACTGGACTCTAATTTATTCAACAAGATACTAGAGATGAAAAATTCATTACTGACGCCAAGCTGCAACTGTTTTGTTTATGGTCTATTAGTGATAAAAAGAAAAATGTAGCCTCTATTCTTTGTGAAATTTAGACATCAAATCACCTATTCTGCAGCAAAGTTTTGCTTAAGTTAGAATCATTTAGTCCTGGTGAATGTGGTGACACTTATGGTGACAGCAAACACTTACCCCGAGAGCACACTGGGTGCATGTCTGTGTTGTCACGTCTCAGACGAGGTTCGTTCCGTTCTTTGCACGATTTCAAATTACACTTGGAGCGTTTCAGAAGCGTTTGGTCTGTAGGAGATTCTTTGTGCTGTTTCTGTTCTGACATCCTGCTCTCCTCATCTGCTGTTTGGGCAAAAATACAAAAGAAGGAAAGCATTTGTGTACAGTGCAACCAAATAAGCATACAGTACATCGTTTAAGCGCAGAAGTCGGTCATAAAATAATTTCAAACACGATCAGGTTTGCAGATGATTTGCATGCACACAGTACAGTTTTTTTTCCACACAACAGCTGAACACAGTGAAACCAGTTGGAGGTGTGCAGCCTCTTGCCTGCAGCTTTTCTAGCAGCTCATTGTGGCTGTCCATTCTGTTTCATGACACTTTTTCGAAGATTAGAGTGTATCGATTCATGGACTAATGCCACAAATGATTGTTGTCTTGCTTCGTACATACACTTCTGGTAAATGATCACGGTCACCCTGTTTTTGACAGCTGAGTGCTTTTTAATGTGATGCAGGAACAGTTTTTGGTCCACCACACAATGCATGATGTAAAGAGAGGCTAACTAATAAGGCTGTTATCAGGGAGATTTAATTCTGCTAGATCACATGTAGATATTATTAAGTTTCCCTTTGTTTAGGTAGGTTATCTTGTTGTAGTGCTGGGAGGGATCATAGACTGCTGCTACAGTACCAGTCAAAGCTGCTATACAAAGGGACTTCCAGTTGATAATGAATATTTACATTCTCTTTCTGTAATTATTACAGTTAGAAAAAAATGGTAAGGTTAAGGCACCTTAAAAAAGCCATTTATTTCCACCTGTTTTTGTGTCTGATTTTATATATTGTTGAAAAAATTATTTTAAGATTTTAAGAAGTTCAAAGTGAATGAGCTTAACTGTAGATGTGTCTACCTTCCAAAAAAGATTTGGACTTCCAAAACTAGCATAGAGCTAGTTCCACTGGGTTTATATTTGGATCGTTTTGAAATATTTCCAAGTATAGATTTTTATAAAGTTATCATGTATAAGAACGCCACGCAAACTTTAGTCTGCTACATAAAAGTCAAACATGTTACACACCAAACCAACACTCCAACGTCCTGCACTGTTGCTGAAAGCAAATACTGCATGTTGACCGTAGACTCACCCATTAAGTATGTAATATATTGCTGTTAAGACAGAGCATATACTCTTAATTTTGGCCATTAAACATAAGAAAAACATTGTTTTTCCCTCTAAACTGGACCAAATAAATTCAAAAAACAAAACTTCTTTATGCTCTTGTAATTAGCCATTCCCACCCACACGAATCAGGACAGATTGTTATGGTGTTTAAACAAAATCGAGGTCTTTCTGTGTTCAAAACGCTCTTATTATTAGGTTTGTAATTCTATAATTCTGTTTCTCAAGGAGCTCGTCGACCTTTAATATGTTAATATGTCTCCGCTGCAAAGGCAGCCAACAATATTCAAATGGTATTAAATTATTTACCCCCCCAAAAAACACTGGCACATATAAGAGTTTCACATGGAGGCTAATGTGCGTTTCCCACACCATGACTGTACAGAGGCTGCATCAAGCCAGACAGAAAACATTACATCATTCCCAGTAATATTTTCTGTCCACATAAGTGGTAATGTGTGCACTTTCACTGGCACACACGTTCTCATTTAGGCAAAGGATTTCAGGAAGGAATACTGTAGCCTTTTGTGTGATGCAGATTAAACTAAGCTCAAGTTGGAGACTGGGAAATCATACCGTGGCTTTGCTTTGGCTTAATCCTGCCTGTGCATGGTGTCGAGATTTTGAATAATAACGTTAAGTCACTCCCACAGCTTGAGATATAACAGAAAAGTTAGAAAACTGTAGCCATATCAGAACTCAAAGTGCAAAGCAGTCAACAATTAAACATGTGACAACCTTGTCAGCTGGAAATCACATTACAGCCTTCTGCTAATTTGTTTAGCCAAAAATGTTTTAGTGGAACGTTCCTACCAACCAAATAATGCATAGACGCAATGTTTTTTAATGAAGGCCGTTCTGCCTTTTAGCTTCATGTGCAAGTCGTAGCTGGATGATGGTCGATATAATGTGCAGAACTGGGGCGACAACACTGTTGTTTGCATTGTGAGTTCCATAAGTGTTCAGTTTAGGCAACAATCAATGATAGGTTTGATAATTTATGATAATCTTTTTAAAAATTTAACATCTTTACATCTACTGTGTCACCACCACACCACTAAAGTGGTGTACATAAACATGTATTGGGAATTTATTTTGTTTTTTCCAGGGAAACATGAGTCACAGTAATGATGTAGAGGTCTCAAAAACTTATAAAAGCCCATGACATTACAGTAAAATAGTTGATAGCCCCTTTTAAATCAGTGGATTGCTATCTGGGTACGTGACATAGGGGAAAATTTCATCAAAAGGGGTTGATTTATAACCAGACCTAAACCCACAAGCAACCCTGAATAGGTCAGTGGTGGCCATTAAATAATCCTGTTTTAGTCTTCCTGTTTTATTTTATAGGCTGATATGGAAGGGAAAAGGTATACAGCGTTAAACGTGCTGTGAACATGGTTGATGTGAACATGTTGTGACTTCAGACATACTCAGGTCCTATGTGCTAGTTACTGGTATTCATAATTTGTCCATTTTCTTTACTTTAGACTACATGGGATTTTTTGTACCCATAGTAATGCATTGACTTTCAGAAACCTGTATATTCTTACCACAGGGCAGGTTCATCAGAGCCTTTCTGCTGAAAACAGCTGCCTGTTGTGGCTGAGAAATGATGTAATGTGAGCAGAGATGGTGAAATGAAAACAAATGAGTTAGAGGATATAAAGCTCCGCAGAGAAACTTTATTTGTATATTCGTCATTATAAGCTAGCACTTCAGTGATTATGAACATAATGAGGAAATGCGTTTCTACTTATTTTGATGAAAATTAACCAGCTGGCTTTAGGCTGCTCTAAATACATTTAAATACATTTTCTCTTACAAATTAGTCATATAATATATCACTTTCATTTAGTTAAACGACATGAAAAAATCCCTTTTAATTGTTTTCGTGCATTTACTTATCAGGTTTCTGTGTGTCTGGCTGCACTTGGTTTACTACTTTCAAAACTTACACCTACTTTGGGTCTGGAGAGACGTAAACGCACCCGAACTGCCCGTTTGCTGTCAAGGCCGCAAAGAGTCAAGAACAACATTCAACCTTGTGACATTACACACCTGCATCCCCTCAACCCACACATGCACACACACTCACGCAAACTTTGACTGTAGCTGGAAGGAGTGATTGTGCGCTGTGTCATCCTCAGCAGTGAGGCAATTTGAAGCCTGTCTCCCTTTTTCACAGATAGATGCAACAAGTCTCCCAGGATTGCTGAATACAAACACACTTCTGATCACTCATCCTCACTATAACCTTGAAGCTAAACAGAATGGTTTATCACATGACACGAGGTGTGCTACTACATTTTTGCTGTATTAGAGCTCTGCTACATTGAATCCTGCTGTTGTCCTGAATCCTGCAAGTGTATTTATCCCACCTATGTACCAAGTTACAACGCTGCCAGTACCAAACCTATATAAATAGAAGCAGCATTTTCCCAGGTCTACCAATGAATGGCAGCCTGAAAGTGTTTAAGTGTATTATTAGTGTATTCCATCCTTTCTTAATTTTTAAAGGGTATAAATCCTCCTAAACTAAGCTGATACCATATCTAGTGTTCCCTGTTTTATCTTAGAACTGCAAGAGATTTGCATGACAATGTGGTCACGTCTTCACACTATTAAACTTAACAAGAGCATTAGCGCATATGACAGCTGCCCTCGTTCCTCTGCGTCAGTTTGATGTCTATATATTATTTATCGTGCATTCATGGGCATTCGCACTCATTGCGCAAAGTGGAGCTTGCAGCACTCCAAGTCACACGAATAATTGTTAAAACACAGTTATGTGGGATCTTGTCATAATAGCGGTACATATTCATTATGTCATGACCATCTGTTCATATAGAGAGTATAGCGCAATATGTGCTAGATAAGTATTGGAGCAAACATATTTGATTAGCAGCCTATCAATTGATTATCGTGGGCTAATGGACAGCAGTGATGTGTTTTCACTAATTTCATTGGATTTAGGGAGAAAATGTGTGATGTCATAAAGACACTTGTGTTGCTCTGTCACTGCGGCAGGATTAACAACACAGGCAAAGAACTGACTTCTGCAGTTCCTCTGCTGTCTTGTGTTTGTGCATATCTAAAACTCACAGTCACCACAGCAGGCTGTCTGAATTGCTTAAATTTCTTGAACATGGCTTGACCTCTTGTTTCACTTTTATCCTTGTATGTGGGGCGTCAACTGATGGACAGGTCACCCTGGCGCTCTGTTTTAAATCCCTGTCGTGCTAACTGTAAAACACCAGGAACAGCAGAACAGCAGGAGGGAGGCAGCTGCGCCTTGAGACTGCCAGGTAATGGGGCAGCAAGAGGCTCCTGAGCCTCACAGGAGGCTAGAGGGCAAATCCTGGATGACTTGGAGATATATGGCAGAATCAGTCTTTCCCATGGGGATCCCGTCTGGAAGCACGACTGTGATGTAGGTCTTGGATAAAGGAGTTGTCTCAGACCTCCTCTTGAATGCTGCACATCTCTGTAGCTTAAACTTACAGAACTGACAGCTGAGCATTAGGAAGTGACTAATGTCAGAACCCAGATTTGCCACCTGCTTGGAGAACATCTGTCTGTCATCACAAGGCAATCTCACTCCATTAATCTATTGGATATGCTAATGAATTTCTTGTGGAGAGTTGCAAGGATTCCCAAAGGTCACTGTGTACTCTTATGCATTACTTTTCCCTTCCATGCAATGCTCCATCCTTTAGTTTCATTTGTATATCACATAGAAGTACACAGTAGCAGTAAGCAACCCTGGCTCCTGCTGTCCTTAGATATTGTTTGTTGATGTCATGGAAGCATTTTGTTAATTTTTCAATTTGCCCTCTTTGTATTTGTGATCATTTGTAGTATTTGTGAGTAAAAATCTATCTAACTATATCTATATCTGCATATATATATATATATATATATATATATATGTAGATATCTGTGTTTGTAAACAATGACTGATTATGATTATTTGCCACAAGGATATCCTGACTATAACAGAAGCCTTGAAAAAATAGCAGATGGGATCCCAGATAGCTACAACTTTTTTGCCTCATGCTTTACTTGAGTAAACTCAGCTGTGACAAAAAAAGGTCCAAATGAGATTTGGCACATTTGGCCTAGCATCAGTTGCTTTAGGTAGGTCAGCAATAGCTGAAACAAAAAAAATAGTAGAAAGTGTCTGGAGCATTGCTAAAGAGTCTGGATGTCTGACTTTTAAGTGTTTTCTTCTTTCATTATTGCTTTTGTTTTGTTTAAACCTCTCCCTGATCACCTGAACCAAATGTCAAATATTTCCATTGGTGTGTTTTCTTTGTTGACAAATAGCACCTTGTCTTCTTGGTGCCACTCTGCATATTGTCACTACAGTCCAATATATTTAAGGTAACATTTTAATTCCATTCAGTTCAATATGATTTATACAGCGTCAAATCACAACAAGTCACCGTAAGGTGCTTAATGTGGTAAGGTAAAGATCCTACAATTATGCAGAGAAACCAAAACAATCAGATGAGCCCCTATGAGCAAGCACTTTGGTGACAGTGGGAAAGAAAAAAATCCCTTTTAACAGGAAGAAACCTTCGTCAAAACCAGGCTCAGGGAGGCCTGTCATCTGCTGCGACCGGTTGGGGGTGAGAGGAGGGAGACAGGATGAAAGACATGCTGTAGAAGAGAGCCAGAGATTAATAATAACTAATGATCAAATGCAGAGTGGTGTATACACACATGGTGAGGGAAGAGGTCCATCCATCCAATTTCTTATGACCGGGAGGGTGAAGCCTATCAAGTTTATAGTTAACTAAAACTAAATTGCGCCTCATTTTCGTTGTTCAATGTTTCATTGCTACAATGACAATAAAGATTCTGAATCTTGCTATGAGGCCACAGTGCCAATCACTGCATGATCATGCTGAAATGGTAAATGGACTCAGAAAGCTCCTTTCTACTTAATTTGAGTACTTAAAGCGCTTTCTACTAGAAGTCTCATTCACCCAATTACACCCACACACAGCACATAAATATAAATATTTTACCATTTTTATATATTAGCCGTTTTTAAACTCCAAAATCACATTTCATGCAGTAGAATGCAAGATATTAAGTTCATTTGAGACACACAGTTTATACAATTTATAAACAATCCGTTCCTTTGCATTGCTGTACTACTGTTTTTGGAGCCTGATCTCAGTACATGTTTGACAAAGAAGACTTTTAATATGTCAAATAAGCGATGACGTTAACTGAATTCTGACTTTGTTTGTCTTGTTTGTTGTGCTGTAGAAGCAACGACAGTTCATCTCTATATCAAATCCAGCTTGTTTGACAAAAAGGAAATATGGAAATTTAACTTCAGCAGTCAGTAATGAGATTTTAAAAATGTAAAGCTGAACATTGTAATATAGCAGACAGTCTGTTCTCAGTCTGCAGCATGTTCTTAAACTAATTAACCAACAGTGGTTGCTGTTTCCACTGTGAGATCAATGCTTGGTCCTTGTTGGGGCTGTTGTGAACAGTTAGTGTGCAGTAGTGTGTCAAAATGTTTCGAAGGTTGAGAGGTTTGAGATGGAGAAGAAAGAGCAAGTAACTTTCTTCTTTAAATGGTGGAGAGAAGGGTTTTTTCAAATGCTCTCTGGAAGCTGTGTGATTGTTTCTGCCTGATCCTCCTGCATACGCTTGGTCACTGCGCTGTGTAGAGTCTCATTAGTATGGATGTCAGCGCCTCTCCTTCAGCTGAACCTGCCATGCCACTACAGTAGTAGAGCTGCCTGCCTGCCTGCCTGCCTGCCGCATTGTCCCTGGATGGCCGATGTGAGGCTGCCAGCTCTGTCTCCTCCCAAGGATGACTGAAATGTGGGCGAGCGTCAGAAGCTGAATGTCATGATTCAATCAAAGGCGATGTCTGTGCCTGGATGTACAGAACAGGAATTCATGTTTCATATGTCTGTATAAAGAGAAGGGTACATATAAGAAGGCGCTGTCATTGCTAAAGGCGAGCAATAAGTCTGCTTAAGAACAAAAAATTACAGCTGAGGTAAGACTGGGGAAATGGCTGTTTGGTGATACTGATTCAGCCTACAGAGCTTCTGTATTTAGGTTGTACTGCAAGCATCAAGCAGCCCATCAAGTATTCATCTCTGGATTTAGGCTGTCGTGGCAGTTTCTGTAGCTTGGTGTGATACCTGACTAACTTGATTATGTTGTGATCAGGGATTTGTTCTTCTAGTCAATAAAAATATTCCTTTATGAGCCTGACTGTATGATTGGGCTTCTTATCATGCTGCAGAATAAATTTGGGGCTGATTAGAGGCATTACTGAATATACTGGATAATAGAAAAGGATCAAAACATTTAAAGTGTCCAAAAGCTTTGCACAGCACTGTATTTGTAGCAGTTATTTCGTTTTTCTTGGAAAAGGTTTCAGATCGTCTTGGATTTACGTAGTTGACAGCCTGGCTTATTGTTTATTTACTTTGACACTTCTGGCTGTAGCTCTTTCGTCTTGTGTAGAGAAATCACAGGTGGTGATGTTCAGTACAGGCCAAGGACAGAACTGACATTGAGGGGAAAAACATATGACACTTCCAATATCTTTCTTGAAACAAAACAGATGTTTGTGAGTCAGGGTAAGCTTTTGGATGTAGGAAATGTGTGAAACTGAGACTTCTGCAGCACAAGCAAAGAAGACTCAAATGAGCCAAGAAAATATAAAACCAGAGATCACAGATTTAAAAGGTACCAGAGTAAGATGAGCAATGGTAAGACAGAGAATATCTACAGAAATGTGGAAAGTGCCCCACGTGACATTAAGCCAGGACGAAGCAGCTGTGCTCAAAGGTGAGGTTCTCCCTTGTCTTTACAAAAGCTGCTGCAGGCTACGAGGAAAGCTTACCCAAGACTCAAATGGGAAGTTAGACTAAACACAAACATGAATATTTGGGAAATACACTAATTCCTCTTTAAGTGTCATAATGAGAGAAAGAAGTGCTATATACGTTACTCATGCCTATATGTTAAATATGAAGCTACAGCCACTAGATAGTTAGGTTAGCTCAGCTTAGCCCAGTGGTGTCCAAACCCAGGCCTCGAGGGCCAGTGTCCTGCAGGTTTTAGATGTGTCCTTGATCCATCACAGCTGATTTAAATGGTTCCCCAGAGGCCTGGTAATAAACTAATCTTTTGATTCAGGTGTGTAGACCCAGGGTGAGATCTAAAACCTGCAGGACACCGGCCCTCGAGGCCTGGAGTTGGCCAAGCCTGGCTTAGCCTATCTTTGCATAAAAACTGGAAAACGGAGGAAATAACCAGCTTGGTTCTTTACAAAGGTAGCATGAGTTGTTCAGAATCACAACTACAGTCGGTGGTATTGTGAAAATTGCAAATGGTTTTTATCTAGGCTGTTATGTGGAGATAACAAGATTCCAGGAGTTCACTGCACACAACCATTTTCTTTGTTTATGGATTATAGAAAGAAATAATTGATGTGGAAGCTTTACAGTGCAGGTAACTGACTGATTTTCTGGGTTTTTCATGTTTCATTAGCTGTTGCTTGATTGTTACTGTGTAACTAGCTGTCACTTTTTAAATTGTTCTACTTTTGTTAAGACTTTTTATTATAGGCTATCTAGCCATTTTGACTGACAGATGGGTACTAGCAAAGAGCAGTACATGCTCTATAGCTGTTTGCAAGGCCTCGCTTCAGCTAATTCAACTCACAGAACTGCACCTCTCTCATACTTACAAATACCACAGCTTGCTGTGTGGTTAGTTGCACTAACAGCATGTCCAGGAAGTCATTTTGGGTGACAGGTATTCTAGTTCAGTTACTTAACTAATAAATTAGCAGTCCATCTGTGTTCTGCGTTGCATGCATAAAGTCTAGGGAAGCTAGCTTTAACTAATGACTTAGCACTCCTCATCTAATATGGTTAATTCTGGGCCCCAAAAAATCAAGATGCCAAAATCAAGGCTTTGAAATGAGTTTTCACAAACCAGTGGGATGTCACAGTGACTGTGTTTGTCTTTTATATAGGCTACAGTATATGCTTGAAAACCTCCAGAGGACTTGAGCCTTGACTTGGACTTCATGACCAAAACTTTAGCACTATCTCACAGAAAACTCAGCCTCAACCTGGTGGGCTTTTAAGTCTTTTACATTTTCTTGTCCCAGTGTTCAAACCATTAAATCCAAGTGATGTTTATACTGATCATGAATGACGGGAAGGAATGACTGCATAAGTGTAAAAAAAACATGTCAGATGTTTATGTATTCCTTCTCTGTGCACCCATGGCCATTGTCCTATGTTCCACCTCAAGGCCAGAGGATAAATTCTCCTCCTCTCACTTCGTGCTGCTTCGTCATCACTTCTGGCCTTCAGTCAATCGGTGGGACAATGAGATGAAACTGCACTGCCTTTACAAAGTTACCTGATTATACAATATTCTGTTTTTAGCCTTCACAGCATCACCTCATCTATTCACATACCGCTGTGCTTCAAAACGCTTCCAGAAACCAGAGATGAAACTTGTTATTATTAGAGCTGTACTTTGAGGTCCATTGATGTAGGCTAATATTACATAAATTGGTTGACAATGCTGGGCTTTGTTGAGCTGTGATTGCACCGGGGTCCTGCTGCGTGTGCTTTGCCATTTCCCACTAAATCTAACTTTTAAGATGTTGCATTTCAGTCGTCATGGTTTCTTAGCTTCCCCTCGCACCTGCTGTATGCAACGCACGCCACAGGAGTGAGAGTTTTTCCAGGCATGACTCAGAGACAGTGACACCCCCGCCCCACACACTTTTGCTCCTCATGTGCTCACAGTAAGACATATTGACATGTTGTCTCAGTCTTTTTGATAATGCATTTGGTCCTGCTAGATAAGAGGCCCATACATCAAGCTGTCACAGGTCTGTCGAGCAGCAGCCTCACCTCATCACTTATATTCTCCCTTTCATTCTGTACACTTTGACCGCGGTACACTCCCACACATTTCTGTTTACCTACTTTTATTTTTCACTCTCTTCTGGGAGCTTTTAATTCTAAAATAACCTTTTCCATAATTTCTTTCTTCATTGTGCCTTCATTAGTAGCCATTCCTTTCTTTTAAAGGGACAGTTCAGCTCAGAGTATAATCCACATATTTTTCCTCTGGCCTGTAGAGCTAGTAATCCATCTCGATTGCTTTGGTGTGAGCTGCCCAGATCTGGAGATATTGGCTGTAGAAATGTCTTCCTTTTCTTGAGTGTAATCGAACCAGATGGTGAGATGGTATTTTGATTGTGGTGCTTCAAGTGCAAAAAATAAAAAATAAAAATGAAAAGAAAATTGTTTTAGAAAAAGGAAAAAAAAGTCTCTTTCCAATAAAGGTGACCCAGTTTCTTACGATAAATAAATAAATCAATTTAGAGACTTTAGAGATTAACATGTGTGCAGGAAATACTTTCTTTTGCCTATATCCACCAGACTAAAGAAGATTGGAGCTAGTTTACATTACAGCTCAGCTGAGGGGGGGTTGTTTTGGTTTCAGAAGATGACCATATCTACAGCTGATATGTCCAAAGCTGAGCAGAATAATAGAAATGAATAAAAATCACGACAGGTTAGAGGAAATATACTTTTTTAGATGAACTGGCCCTTTAACTGTCCTGCATTTCTGACACCAAGATCATTTGAATTGGGCTCCTTGACTCCTTCCCTCCTCCTTCATTTCACGGCAAGTATAAATGTGAGTTTTGATAAACAAAAAAGTAACGCCTCACTTGAAAGCAAGACGAGTGGGAAAAAGTAAACAGCTGATGGAAAATGTATTTAAAAATTAGGAAGGCTTGGGTTTGAAATTAGAGGAGTGAGCAGCTCCTGAGGGTAAACAGGGCAGAACAGGCTCATTTATCACAAAGCGAAGCCTTAAAGGCAGAACTTAGCTGAACAGGTGAGAGGAAATGTCAGCGAAACCGATGGCGGCTGAGATATATGCAGGAGCTCGTTGGGGGTGTTAGAAATTAATTTTTTGTTCATATACTCGACAGTCATTCATTGATTTAAATTATGCTGCCAATCTTGTTGCTGATGAGAATCAACATGGTGAAAGGCACACATCAATCTCTTTTGCTAAACCCAACCAGTGAATGCCCAGTAACGAGCCACTCCTCATTCCCTCAGCACCAAATAGACCCATTTGTCCCGGTACTGAGTCTGGTGACACAGTGTTTGTGTTTTTGGTTTGATATTGTTTGATTATCGTTATTCATGGTTTTGGTTATCTTTATTTCTTAGTGATCTTCCTCCCTCAGTGTTTATCTTAGCCTGTGTATAGTCTCTGTTCCCGCGTCTACTCTGTGCCTTTCCCGTGTTCCACATTTTATGTCTAGTCACCCTTGTCTCTATGTTCCCTATGTCTCCCCAGTCACTGTGTTAAGCTTGCATGTCTGGAGTCTGAGTTTCGATCTGTGTGTTTCCTGTTTTATTTTGATAGATCCGTTGGGTCGTACATCCTGCCTGCCACAGCACAAACCACGACACCACTTCCATTTTGTAAAGCTCATTCCTTTCTCAGCGAAGTGTTCATATCGTCCTTGGTCTCTGTGTGGCTCTTGCTCCCAAATTTACAGATATAGATTGCTGGCCAGGATCCCTTGGCATCACATTTTAATGTGCTGGGTACTTTTATGCATAATTTGTCAAGGTGCAGGACGGAGGCTGTAAATGAGTGTAATGTAAACTCTACCAGTCAAAAGTTTGGACACACCTTCTCATTTAATGGTTTTTCTTTATTTTCATGACGATTTACATTGTAGATTCTCACTGAAGCCAAACTTCAGCTGTCAAACAGGTGGCATTATTTTAAACTCCTGAATACTTTGGTATACAGAGGAGTTCATGGCTGACTCAGGCACTGCCAGGAACCCAATTCCTCTGCCTTCAAAACAAGCCCATTACTCCTCCACTAACATGGCTGACATTTGGTTTGCTGTGTTTAGTTTTCCACTATAGAAAGAAAACCAAATGTCCTTTGGTTACAGAAGTCTTGTCTTTTATTCAGAAACAGCTTTGCACGCCTAAACTGTGCTGCCATGTTCTGCCATGAACTTTAACATTTAACGTGCTAACTCAGGCCTGTACACTCTGAGATGTAACTCTTTGGTTTTCTGCAGTTTCTTTGCGCATTGCACGATCATGTGTTGAATTTGCAGGGACATTCACTCCTGGGAAGATTTGCAACTTTCCTGGATGTTTTTCACTTATGATGTAATGGACGACCTCAGATTCTTTGAAAATGACCTTATAACCATTTCCAGATTGCTCTTCTAAGATCATTGCTGATGTCTTTTCTCCGTGGCATCGTGTTAACACACAAATGAATGCTCCAGACCAGCAACCTGCCAAAATGTCTGCTTTTATAGAGGTGTTCACTCTTTGTGGTGATCGGTTAAGCATGTACATCTAATTGGCAGCACTGTGTCTGTTACTTACCCTTTAATTTCTATGGAATGGTGTACTCAGTTTTTCAAAAGACAGCATAAATGTGCAGTGAAAACTTTCTTTTTCACGTGTCTGTAGTTATCATTAAAATGTTTGTTTTCTTGCTGTAAATGAGAAACAAATCTTTGATTTGTTCAGTGTTTCAGAGGACGACACCTCGGCCACTGTTGGCACTGTCAGTTTTATCTGTAAATCTGCACCTTGATTTAGCTCCTGTAAGCCTTTTACTTTAATAGGCCACACGTTGGAAAAACGCACATGTGAATAAACTCTCCAGAACTGATAACAGTTGTTTCTGTAGCTATTTTATTTTTATATTTTTTAGGACAAATCCTCTATTGATTGGGCCTTTCTTGTTCTGAGATCAAGGCCTTTCTTCCAGCTCAAAATGTGGTCAGGATTTTCATTCAACATTTCAAAGTGTTCTCAGGGCACTCTGGCACCAAAAATGCTGATCCCTGGTTCTGAGTGATGTATCCTTGAACAAAACAACTGTACTTTTGCATTATTTATGTGCTTGGTGTTTGGTATGCTAATAGTGAACAGTATTTTATTCCTCCAATGACATACAGCTGCTCTCATCCTGGTGGTACACAGCCCCAGCTGACCAAGACCATCAGTGACACTGTCAACAGAGGAAGGGCAGCTCCTTTCCTGCGCTGCTAGTGAAACTTTCGGTTGCAATTTAAATAAAACACCAGAAGTCACCTTGTAAAGACAGTTTTATAGTTTTAAAAGTTTGTTTTGAGACTATAGCTTAATTCACTCTGACAGTCTAAAATATTTTTATGCTATGTTGTTTCTCTGCTTTATTAATTTACTGTCAGAGCAGCTTAACTGAGTAACCCTTTTATCTTATCAGCCGCCCAAAATCCCATGTTTTATCATTTCATGTATCATCCTCTGCATCCAGCAAATCTGCTCATCAGCAGAAACCACTGCAGAATATACATGAATTTTAAATTTTCCTCAGACGCAAGCCTGAATCATGACCATCTTACAAACTGCCTAACTAGCTGACTCACAGCAGGTTTTTTGATGATCACCGGGTAGTGGTGATGTAACAAGCAATCCCTGGAAGCCAGAAAAACACTCTGCTCTGTATGCTGTAAATATATCCAACAACTTAAGAACATTAGTGTTATTTAAACATACAAATTAAATCCAGTAAATTTAATCCACTGGACAATAAAAAGAAATACTGTATGTCCCTTGCACTGGCTTCCGGTTGGGTACAGATATCAGTTTAAAATCCTCACTCTTACTTTTACGTCTTTACGAGGAGAGGCCCAAACTTATATCATCAAGCTTCTTCACCCTTACTCTCCAAAACGGATCCTTAGATCCACTGATGGTCTTCTGATTATCCCACAGACCCGTTTGAAAACAAAGGGGGATCGCGCTTTCCAAATCCTACCACCAATACTGTGGAACAGTTTACCTCCCCCTCTACACACCATTGACTCTTTGGCTTGTTTTAAAAAACAGGTGAAACATCTATTTAGACAGGCATTTGGGTAATGTTCTTGTTCTTGTGTAATATGTTGTTTTGTCTGATTTGTTTTTATATTCCCTGTAAAACACTTTGTAACAGATTCCTGTCTTAAAAAGTGCTATATAAATAAATTTTACTTACTTTTACTAACTATACACTTAAAAATATCTAATTAGCCAATCGCATGGCAGAAAATCAATGCATTTAGACATGTAGACACGATCAAGATGATGTGCTGAAGTTCAAACCGATCATCAGAATGAGGAAGAGAGTTGATTTAAGTGGTTTGGTTGTTGGTACCAAATGGGCTGGTCTATTTAAGAAGCTGCTGATCTACTTTGATTTTTTCTGAGTTTGCAGTAAATGGTTCTCTGGGTAAAAATGTTTAGTTGAGACCATAAATGAAAACATAATGGATGGACTGTTGCTCTGAGCTGAATGGAAGGCAACAGTAACTCAAATAACCACTTGTTTCAACCAAAGTATGCAGAAAAGCAACACGCTGAACTTTAAAGCAGATGGTCCAGAGCAGCAGAAGACTACACTGTGCCATTCTTGTCAGCCTACAGTTCACACAAGCTCACCAAAATTGGAAAACAGTAGACTGGAAAAACATTGTCTGGTCTGATGAGTCTCGATTTCTGCTGCAACATTCGGACGGCATGGTCAGAATTTGGCGTAAACAACATAAAAACATGAACATAAAAACATCCAGCCTGCTTTCTATTAACTGTTCAGGCTAGTGATGGTGGTGGTGTAATGGTTTGTGGGATATTTTCTTGGTAGACTCTGGATCCCTTAGCACCAGCTGAGCGTTGTTTAAAGACCACAGGCTTCCTGAGTAATGATGTTGACCATGTCCATTCATTTATGACCACAGTGCACCCATGGGATGTGGTGGAAGGCGAGATTTTCATCATGGATATGCAGGAATTGTGTGAGGGGGTCCAATCCATTACTAGCAAGGTATCCGGTGAGTCTAGTTGAGTTAATAACATGAGAAAAGGAAGCAAACATATTTAGTTTGAGTGGTGCAAGAGGCCAGCTGGTGTGAGCTGCATTAGTCAATGTACACAATATGTCTGATAACAAAGGCGGGCCTCAAAATTGAAGGGCCTTGTATCAACAGCTCTAAATAATGAATCTGAATGCAACCACATTAATATTTTATTTTGTTTCAGGTTTTGCATATGAATGTTTTTAGGTGTGTATTTCTACACATTAGAAAAAAAATGCACAAAAGGACATTAATAAGTAATCAAACAGAAGCACATCCAGTCACTAAAAGCAAAACTGGCCCATTCTCTGTATCCTCTACAAGGGAGTTGGAAATATGGCTGCAGACCAAATGTGGTTTAACTACAGTAACAATAGCTGTCAGATTATTGGTTTAAGCCAATGCCACTTTGAGATTTGGGCACACAGCTATTTCCGTTCCTTTGATTATTGCTATTAGAGCAGTAAAGTGGTTTCGCATTCTTTATTTTGTGATCCCCTCAATATCAAATCTCACTTTAAGCTCATCAAACCCCAATAATGCCCTCGTGTGGTCTTAATGTCAGGCAATAATGCCAAATCCTGTAAAAAAAAAGAAAGAAGAAGAAGAAGAAGAACTAATTGAATTTCTTCAGTATAGTGATTACTTGAGGTTTACCATAAAACATATCATATTTCAGTTATTTAGTAAGTGAGTTGGGTTGATTTCAGTTAAAAATCTCTGAAAGATGTAAAAAGGTATATGATATAAACTATGTGTGCTAGCAGTAATATTGTTTGATTTCACTTTTTTAAATACACAATGCTGTCTTGCATTGTGTCTTGCATTGCTTGTTATAGTCAACAGTAAACCCATTAACCATTAAAAACATTAATATCCTGTACACAGACTGTGAATAGTGAAGGATTTTATTTCATTGTTATTATGTAGACAAACATAAAGTGGTTGCCCTCCCATTTAAATGATACCTGTTGGTTTCAGATTGATGCTGTTGGTGTACACTGTCATGTTCAAGAAACCAGTTTGAGATTATCTGAGCTTTGTGACATGGTGTGTTGTCCTGCTGGAAGCAGGCTTTTGAAGGTGAGTCATAAAGAGATGGACATGGTCAGCAACAATACTCAGGTAGGTTGTGGTGTTTAAATGATACTCAGTGGGTACTAAGGGGTGCAAAGTGCCAAAAATAAAATAGCTCCCACATAATTACCAGCACTAGCAGCCTGAACCATCGGTACAGGGGAGGGTGTTTTCACATTGTTTACGCCAGAAATCAAGACCCATCAGACCAGGCAACATTGTCCAGTTTCGTTGAGTCCGTCCAAATGGCAGCTTCAGTTTCCTGTTTTTCACTGATAGCACTGGTGTGATCTTTTATTGCTGCAGACCATCTGCTTCAATGTTTGATATGTTGTTGTTCAGAGATGCTCTTCTGCATACGTTTGTCAAGTGTTTATTTGAGTTATTGTTGGCTTCCTGTCACTTGAAAGCATCAACAAGGCATTTTCACCCAGCGAGGAATTTTTCGTGTTTTTTGAACCATTCTCCGTAAACCCTGTTATGCCCTTATAAACTTTGTAAGATGAACTTCTTAGTAAAACATTGCTTCTTTGTGCATCCAGCAGGTATGAAGCAATTTTTATTTATGAGTCTAAATCCAATATTTGCTTTCCTTTTAGCTGTTTTCACTCTACACTCGCTGCTTGTTCTTTAGCTGCTAAATGCTCCTCTGGGTTAGCATTGTGGAGTGGGGTTTTATGGCTGGAAACTACTGGCTGTTATGGCTTGAAGTGACACTGATGAGATCATGTTGAAAGTGAACCAAAACTGTAATGTTGCACACAGGGAAATAAAAAGAATAAGCTGAAACACTGCATAATGCTATAAAGAAGAACAGCAGAGTCTGTGTGCTAAAAACACAATAAGTACAATATGTAAAATTTGTGAAAAGTGAAATGTTGTGGATTATTAATTCTGGACTAATTCATGGTGGTAATATCACAGATCCCTTAAAAAGAAGACAGGAAAATCACAATGGGGTTTCTTTTATTATTTTAATTCTTATTGTCTCTCTTTTTTTTATGTATTTAATAAATTTGTAGGTCTCTGTGGAGAACTCATTTATGTGACTCACTGCTCCACTGATCATTAAATGTCAATTTACGGATTTGTAATTCCTGTGATGAAGACTTTGCTGCAGTTTTTGTAATGCTGACTGCATTATACCGACGCTTCGTGTTGACTACAGCACTTGTCACTGCCTGATCAGTGTTTGCTATTCTTTCTTGAAGCTATAACTCACTGTGTAAACAGCAATGCAGTGAGAGGGGAACAAGTGGAAATACAGTGGCTATGCATCAGTTTAACTCTGATGCAGCTGATCTCAGCCTGACAGCAGCTCTCCGGCTGATGATAAGCTATGTTACCCGCACTTCTCCCCTCTGTGTGTGTGTGTGTGTGTGTGTGTGTGTGTGTGTGTGTGTGTGTTTTGGTGCAGCTGGCCTGACAGCAGCTTGATGGTTGTGTGTGATGGAGTGCTCACAGCAGGCTGACCAGAGTAATGAGAAGTGCATGGCTGCAGCTGATACTCCAGAGCTTGGCTCACCTGAAATGGATCCCGACCCACGCAGGCAAACCACCTCACCCTGATACAATAAACTTAAAGCTTTTTAGAGGTCATTCATAATGCTGCATTTAGCCAGCTTGTTTTCTTTTTGACTGCCCTGTGGAAGGTTTATGTGTGACACTATCAATGTTTTTAATGGTGGAGGCCCATCTCTTGACCGAGGTTTCATAAATGTTAGTGTAGAAAGTTGACCGCTTTATGGGGAGCGCACCCCAAGGAGAGAAATTCTCTACTGTTTATCATTTCAGTTGCTGGTCAAGTAGCTCTGTGGTCACGGACGTGGTGTGTCAAACTTCAGGCTTGATGTTACTGTCAGATCGATGAGATGTTTCGAGTTGTCTCCTGGGTGTTGTCCTCTGGAAGCCCCGTGGCAGACATTTGATCAGACGGGGATTTGTTGTTAGTACAGGGACACACAGTGCAGTGTGTGGCAGAGGGACCAAGTGGTGCAGGAGTCCTGTCGCAGTGATACGAAGGAAACCTTGCAATCGAATGTTATCCTGAAACTGTCTGCACAAGAAAATGAGCGTCATTTGTCCGAGAAAGCCCCCAAATCCAGCATGTGGTTACATTGCAGTGGTAATGACAATAACGTGGCAATAACATGCTCACAGTCATAACATGCTGATGTTTAGCAGGTAGATTTTCCATGTTCCCAATAAGCCTCCCATTCTTTTAACCTTATATTTTTTATAATTCCCCTGAATAGACCACAACAAATGATGTCTCTGCTTAGCAACAGCCTGCTAATCACTTATGTGTCTGTGCCACTCTTGTCCAAAAAACTATTGAAAACACATGAAAGAACCATACACTCACAATGGATGGGCGGGTTACTTTTTGATAAGTATAAATTCTCTGCTAGCTTTTAGTCTCTTCGGGGAAATATTTTTGAACAGCAGAGATTAAATAAATGGACCCTCATCCTTTAGATGCAGTAATAGGCTGGCACGGAGATCACATTTTTTATTTGATCTAATTAGATATGGGAATTTTTACAACAGCAAAAAACAACTTAGACATCTTAATTCATTGAAAACTGACTTGGCTCAATATTAATGTCCCTCTGTATCCTTTCTGCATCATTATGAAAAACATACAGTTTAACTGGCTTATGTAACATTGTAACACCTAGTTGCTCACCTTTAATGTATAGAGAGTTTGACTTTCTCATCAGGTACAAACCACATACCGGAATTTCCTTGCAGCAAAAAGGTTGAATCAGACGATCTTTATGATTTGCCGTACCTTGAAAATGCTCAAAGAAACTATGAAACTTGACAGGAAGAATTTAATAATGGAAGCTGACTCCACCAGTGCATTGACTGATTATTAGTTTAGTTTGTAGAGAATCTGATATGGTGCTTCTCAAACTTCAGTGAATGAACAGGCTGTAACAAGCCATCCAAATTAAATGACAAAACAGGCTTTGTCACTTGTCCATGACCTCCACAATGACAAATGTTTATGGTCTAATGCTGCTATTGGCAGGATGACATCATTCCCAGCCATAAGAGCCAGCCTGGTATTGTTTTCACCTTGTAAAGCTGTGTCTGTGTGTAAACCACAGCAAAATGTGTTACTGGAGATGTCTGCTGGTGCAGGAACTATCAGAAAGGCCATTTTTAGTGCCTTATACTGAGGTTTATACTGAGGATGTATACATCAGTTGACTAAAAGTTTAAAAGCAGCCCTTGATAGTTGGTAGCAGAAATACTAGTTGGTAAATGTATTTATTTTTCTTAGTTTTCTTTTATTACATTTTTTATTGATGTGCAGTCATGCAAAAAGGAAAGTTTTCACCGGACTCTAAGCAGTCCTGTGAAGTCCTGCTGCAGGATTTTAGTCGTGTCTTTGACTTCACCATTTTAACACCTTAATTCTTTTTCTTTTCAACAATTCAGTTGTTGTTTTGCTGCTGTGATCTTTCTCCTGTTGCATGACCGTCAAGTATTAGCTGTTGGACAGATGGCCTCACATTTGATTCCAGAACACTTTGTTATACAGAGCTCAATGACTGCAAGGTTCCCAGTTGCCATGTCTGCAACACAAGCACAAATCTTAATCTCTCCACCTCCGTGCTTGACAGCTAGTAATAGGTGTTTGTGGTGATATTCTGTTTTTGTTTTTCACCGGATGTAGAGCTGTGCATTATAGCCGAATATCTCCACTTTGATCTTATCTGTCCAAAGGATAGTGTTCCAAAAGTCTTGTGGGTTGGTCAGAAACAGTTTTCCTAACTTAAGCCGTACTACCCTTTTTAGAGAGGAGGCCAACATGTCCAAACAAGCTATACTTGTTTAGTCTTTTTCTAATTGTACTGCCATAAAAGTTTTATATTTACCATGCTAACTGAGGCCTGTAGAGTCAGAGATGTAACCTCTGCTTTTATAGAGGTGGTCAACTAATCAAATGTATTTAATTAGCACCTCCTGGCTGTTACCTGGCCTGTTAATTCCTATAAGGATGCAGTTATTTTTTCACAGGACTGCATAGAGGCTTGTGAAAACTTTCTTTTTCACCTGACTTTACATTGCCAGTTAACTGTTGGGTTTTTGTTTTAATTACATTGCCACCCACCACTAGACAGCAACACCCTTCTCTTTCTCTGTGAAGTTGTAAACCTGCAAGGTGGAAAGTAAAGACAGATAACAGCTGCATGAACCAGCCTGGTTCTGCAGTGCTTTAATCTAGAAAATTTATGGTTGTTTGCTATGTCACAATAAACTGCCAGATAACCACTCGACTGGAGCAATGTGTAAACACATTCTGCAAAGGTGTCTGGCCATTAACCTGCAGGGAAAGAAGGCTGCCGGTGCTAGCACTGTTAATGTTAGCCACACTGATGTGACATTGTGTGTGCACAATGTTATGATGCTGCAAAGTGCCTTCTTTGGCATGTAAAGTATGATTATGTTATTTTTGGTTAGTTTTGGTTATAAGTAGTAATAAACTTGCTTTTTATTTAGCTTAGATTTCTGGGCACAACAATGCTGGCTATTGTTTAAGCAGAAGAAATGTTTAGCAATCACTTCCTTTAAAGTCTGATGGTTTATTGAACCATTCCACTCCCAGACCCCCCTCCCAGCAGAGAAGCTTTTAATAACCCTGTAATAGCTACTACATTATTTCCTCGCTGTTGCAGCTGATGCTATTCTTCCTTAGAAGACAGTCTCAGTACAAATACATAATCAGATTCTCCAGTCACAGTTTTGAGATCTATAAAAAGTAAGTATTCTCTATCTGATAATAATTTGTGTTTGATATGGGGTTTGTTTCCCCCACACCTGTCTGTCTGGAGTCTTTAAATTTTTACATCATACCATCAGAACTGCATATTTTACAACTGGTTTATGAGCTAGTTTTTGTATTACAAATTCTTGCATTCCAAACTCTTTTAGCAGATGACTATGAAACATCCTTTTAGTGTCAGTCTATGCAGATACAGTGCAGTACTTCATCCTGAGCAGATGAAGTGAAGTGAAAGCAATACTAAGCAAAACACACATCTGAATTGAAGACAGTTTTAAATTTATAATTTAAAAAAAACATGATTTGCTTGGTTCTTTACACACAGTTTCCCATTCTTCTCTCAGCTCTGTGTCTCTTTTTGTTTCTTTCCATCGTATGCTCATAAAAAACCACACATGCAAACAAACTGACAGATATATACAGTACATTAGCTCAGGGGCTGACAGTGCATTTAAATACCTTTGGAAAACTGCCGCTGGTTTCCCTGACAACATTAGAGGCAATTGATTGTGCTCAGCTCCTCCAAGTGTAGGTATCATGCTCGATTCAATCATCAATGCACCTGATGTACAGTAGCAGTGTTTTCTCTGACACTCACTACGCGGGGAGGCTTCTCCCAAGCCAGGCACGAATGGCATGCCTGCAGGAAGTCATTATGACTTGTTTTGCAAGCTGTAAATGTCCTCCAGCATAGAGGTGAGCCTAAGACTCATGCTGCATTGCTGGAGAGCACTTCCATTTTAACACCGGATCTTCTTCTTCTTCTCTGATTAGTTCATGCTGTTATACTAGAGGCAGTTTTAAGAGAAATGCTTTTTTTTTAATGTTTTTTTTACAACCCAGACAAAGGCTACTGAAAGTTTTGCTAACCAATCACACTATTCTTCCATTTCCCGTGACCACCTGTAGTGCCTGACTCATTGGTTTGTGTTGCTGTTCCTGTTTTCTGCCCTTGTCTGACCACAGAAGTTATTGCCATACACACTATTTCTGTTCATGTTGTAACTGATGCCAGTAGAGCGCCTAGATGTTACTAAGCTGTTAGCAGTCTGCTGTCATCTCTCTCTCTCTCTCTCTCTCTCCTTCAGATTGTGGCTCATTGAGTCTGCTTTCACTGACATCACCCAGACATGCTTTTTAGAATAGCTGAAATAATTGAAGATAAACACAGCAGATGGTTGGAAAAATTGCTTTATGGCCGTTTGGTTCTGCTCTTGGAGTATTTGTTTGTGGGCTCCACAATTAAAGAAAAACAGACCTTTTACAAACCCTTCCACTAACATTCACACTGACAAAGATCTTTATATATTTTGTATATCTGCTTCCTGCTGCCCATTTGAATACATTTTAGCAAAAAAAGAAAACGATTTCATCTCACAGAGTGGCTTTTCCTGTGCCATGAGAATGACAAAATTCTATTCTGAAAAATGTCTAACATTTAGGGGAAAAGATAAGAAGCTGTATTGTTCTGAGAGTGAAAGAAGAATATTGTTTTTGTTGCATTGCATTGCAGTGTATTAAGCTGTGATCTACTCAGACACATCTTTACTTAGAGTAGCTATTGTTTTTGCTTTAGAAGAAGGCTGCTATACTCAATTTGAGCATAGCATCAGTTGGCCACATTATTTATTTTTGTTTATATCTTGTTTGTCTAGCAGTAGATATATAATTAGGAAAAAGGATTCAGCACCAAAGGTAATATTGTTATACAGAAAGGTCCAGACAAGCACGATGGCTCAGTGGTTAACACTGTTGCCTTACAGCAAAATAGTCCTGAGAATATATACAGCTAAAACAAAACATCTGGGGCTAAAAAATGTTTATATTTTCCTTGAAAACACATACTCTCAAGTGAATAGAAAATAGAGTCACGACAGTGAAAAAGTTGTATTTTCTTTTCTTCTTTAAATCTTCACACAAAGAATTGTCCATTTGCTGCACTCACAGCTTTTCAGACCTTTGGCACTTGAGCTCTTAATTTGTAATCTGGAGACATTTCACCCCATGTTTCTTTAACCCCCTCCCACACATTGGATTGGTCTGATAATCGCTTCTGACGTGCCATACGCTCAAGCTGCCCCCAGAACAACTCAATAGGCTTGAGATCTGTTGACTGTGCTGGCTACTCTATTTTACACAGACTAGTAGCTGATTGCGTCCTCCCTCTGTAGTTCTTGCCCAGTTTGCTTTTGGTCATTATCCTGTTATAGAAGGAAACTGTCCCCCAGTCAAGTGTTATCAACAGGGTGTGGAATAGCATCACAAAATGGAGTGATAACCACGATAACTCTCACTAGTATGCTTAAACTGTCACATTTCCTCCACAGTTCTTCAAAGATGGTGTAAGGCACTCCTTTAGTATTTTTCACTTGCTCAACAAGAGTTATTTTTGAACCAAATAGCTGAAACTTAAATTTCTCTTTTTCCAGCCTTCACCTGTCCAGTGTGTGCACGTGTGTTTTCCTTAGATATTAGTTAGATATGGCTTTATTTGCAACTCTTTCTAGAGGGTCAGCATCCTCTCTTCTGCCTCTCTCTTGTGTTGACGATCAGACAGGTGTTTTATAGGTAACATTTAATGAAGCTGCCAGTTGGGGACCTGTGAGGTATCTGTGTTTCACACTAGAGCCACCAATGTATCTGTCTTATTTCTGTTTTACTTAGAGACACTTTTGAACTATAGGACACATTGTTGTATAAAATCCTCAGCTTTTGGGGGGATAGTCTCATGCACTGAATAGCCTTCATTCTAGTGAGGAGCATTATAGTCCAAAGAAGGTTGTTATTTCCATCTGCAATTTATGTTTGGCAGCAGAAATCTCCTTGCATTTCTTTGTGCATATATGGAAAAGCAGAGGCAGTAGCAGCCAGACCCCAGTGGAAAACCAAGTAGGCAATAGATATGACACTGTATAAGTCAGACACAGCAGGGAGCTGGATAAATGTGGGTTGCAAAGAGGCTTGCAGATACACAGAAACCGTTGGCGGCTAAATCAGCCTAAAGACCTATATAAGATCTTCTAATTGGATGCGTAGAAGAGTATTAGCTGACCCATCAGTTTATGTTAACTGCAGTCAAGTGATCTGCAAGGTCTGTGGCCAAGCAGGCACTGGGGCTTGCCTAACACCATATTCAGTTTTTTGAATTTCCAGCACAAAGGATTGTTTTGTCCATTTCAAAACTGTAATAAAACCTAGAAAGGCAGATGTTTCTTGCTTTATTGATCAGCGGAATAGTTTTAAAGTATCCTAAAATAATTGCAAAGGGGTTTTCTAGTGATCACTTAGTCTTTCAGCATTAGCTTGCATTAATGCATTTTGTTATTAGAACACAGGAGTGATGTTCTTGACAATGGGCTGCTTTACGCCCACATACCTACCCCATTAAAAATTAATAATTATTCAAACTTTTTTAATTTAATTAAAAAAATCACTGTAAGTAAAGGGTTTGTGTGCTTTCTACTCTGTGTAGCCAAGACAAATAGAAAAATAGAAAAAAGGCCTCCACAACACAGAAGCAAAAGAGCGAAGCATATTGATAAAATAAAATTCATAAAATAACTGATGGATTTTTCTGAACTGATTTCTTAAAATATTTATATTCTCAAATAGTCTTTTCTCTTTCTATTTTCTCTGTTTAACCCTTGGCAAACAACTTCTTATTCATGACAGATGAACAGTGCTGAAATTTATCCTGGGCTTATCAGTCTTTGATTGAAGCTTTAGAGTCTGTTTAAGCGATCTGGTGTGTAAAAAAAAAGAAAAAAAAAGAAGATAAAAATACACTGACAGGCTAAGGATGTCTAAATTGCAAAGAAGACACTCTAAATGAAGTCATTGTACATGCACTCATCAACCAGGACATGCATGCTTACATCTGGCAAACCCATTTTGCGCACTGTTTTGCATGGTACCTATTTTCCTGCGGACAAAAAGTCTCTGGAGGACGGTGCCTATTAGTGCATGATTGACATCAGTGGAATTTCTTATGTAATCCATGGAGGGACAAGGGCATTGTTATTTCTCGCTTTCCCTGTCGTCTGGGTTTAGCAGCGGCTGTGAGTTTTTTCCCCTTTTGGTTCAGCTCCCAGGGCCAAATGATTCAGAGATGCTGTCACATGACACAAGATAATGAGTAGACTGCACTACTGCAGCATGACAGCAAGGAGGTCTGCTCAAATACATTGCAGCAAACTTTGCCTGAGCATCCAAGGACAATGCTTTGTTACTTAAAGGGGTGTATGCATTGTGTTTTGTTATTTGCGTGTGACTTCGGGGATGCTCATGGGCATGTTTGATATTTATAAGCTCTGTGCACGAAGGACATGTATGTGTAAGAACGTGCGTGTAATGCAGTTCGATCTACAGGAAAGGAAACTTGATTGTGAACTGCATCCATATGATACACAAGTTGTAATGTTTAACTTATTTGGTCCAAATATCATTAATACTATTAAAATTGGGAGAGAATTCAATTGCATGCTAGGATAATTATCACTCTAATTGAATCCAAAATGATGCTCGGAGTTGCCAGATGTACACCATGTGCTTTTAAAACATCTCATTTTGTCTTAAGCAAAGAACACTGTGTGATGTGTTGTTTTGAAATTCAAAGACAGCCACAAGGGAGATGAACGTGGCAACAGAGTTCCTCTCCAGTGCACTGAGGTTAAGACAATTATCGTCTTGCTACTACTGGCCTTTTTATCTGGCATTGCATTGTTTTCTGTGAAGCATTGTGCCATTTAAGGATATGCAATGAATGACTCCACTCTCAGGCATGCACCATATGGCGCATTCAGTTCGTGTACTTTACTGAGACATCCTGGGCTTTCTTTCTAAAAGGAAACCCACAAGAAGACATGCATTCACAGCGAGACAGAAGACAGCTTATTCTTGAAGGATCAATCCAGCACTCCTATAAATCTGAGGGAGTCAAAAGCTATGCAGTAAATTTTAGCCAGGAACAGTCAAAACAGATGCAGCATACATCAAAACATCGTGACCTTTAGCGCCTTATATAGGTTTAAAAGACAGATTTAGATGAAACAAAGTTCTGATGATGAAAACAGTCACACGTTTGTGTGTTGTTTGGCTTTGTTAAAATCAGTGAGGTTTTAGTTTAGTGGAAGAAAAAGACGCTTTTAGAATGACTAATTAAACATAACATATAAGACAAACCTGCAATGCTAAGGGGCAGTCAGTGCATGCCATACTATATTATGCATAATTCAGGTTTTGTGGTCATATATTTGATGTTGTCATGAGATGCTTTTATAAGGCACTCTGGGTGCATAAATGCTACAATTAGGTCAATTTAGCCCATTGGTTGGTGGTTGCTGGGCAGCATGATGACATCACAAAATAGCAGATATAATTCAAGTTTTGTGGGTATAGTTTAGATGTTACTGTGGTGAAATTAAAATGATACGATGCTTTTACAAGGTGTACTGGGTGCATAAATGCTACAAATGAGTCTTAGTCTGCAAGTTGTTGGCTGGCAATGTGACGACATCATAATATCTGTTTGTAGACAAAAAGACAGAGATTGAGTGATTAATTTTATCATTAAATATTAGTGTACATGCGTTTTATTTTTTCTTTAGTTATGTGTTATTAACAGGTTGAGAATGCCCTGCAAGTTTTGACAGATAAAATTGGTGGCATGCCCCTGTAACTCCTTTTCTTTGTCATGTGGATAGTATTGCCCTCTTCAGTATACGACAATTAATGTTGAGGTTCGTGGCTGCTTAATTTCATGCAGGTCAGGTTATGAAGTGTTTTGCCACACAGCGGTAATCTTTTAAATGCCAAACTATTTTCAGATGGTGTATTGATGGTCTAAATATATCGACAAATATAGCAACAAAGCTCATATCACCGAAACTGGGAACAAATGGGAACACGTGTTGTCATGAAGTGAGACCGGCATTGACAGTAGAGAATAATAGTACTAGCTCAGCAGTAAAAGGCCACACGTCACGATGTTTTTTCTGTATGCTCCACTGAGCCTTCAGACGGACTACAGGCCCGTGTTCTCATAAATGTACTATACATGTCTGAGTTCAGCGTCATAGTCTTTTTGGCACAGAAAGAGCAAAGGAAAGATCAGTCTGTCCACTCATGTGTATTGAGGCAGAAGGAACAACAGCCCGGCGCATTCTGTAGTGACTATAGTGACTTCTATCTGCCCATTTAGAAAGACCATGCAGGATTAACATGCCTGCTTTAGAACCAAGTAAATCTTCTATGCTCACACAAACACACACACACATACACACATTTACGGTATTTACACGGCACGAGTGCAACACAAGCAAGCATGCACACATCACACACGCACTGCATAAGTCCCCCATCATGAATATTGATAGTAATGAGCTTTTCCTCTGTACCTGGGTTCATGCTGTTGAGAAGGGATTGTCCCTTATGGCGGCGGTGGCACTGTCACCAAATGAAGATATGCAGTTCATCTAATATTGAATATCATCCAGGCTGGGATCCATAATTCATTATCTAAGTGAAGACGTGACTCTCGTGAAGAGGATGAGATTTAAAGGCTCAACGGGAGGGGTTGATAGAACAATGGCCCGCACCAGGTGCCCTCATTCAGTCGGCAGCTGAGATCACTTCCTCTGTCTCTTCCATATCCCTTCAAGAGGTGAAGTTCAAGGGTTGTCATTGCAGGAGGTTATCTTGGTCTTCTAAAGAGCTGCCACAGTCCCTGCCATGGAGTACTTATGCTAATGAGCCCAAGGAAGCACCTAAAAGCTTTTAATTTGCTCCGTTTGACATCATGCCATTGGTGATGTTGTCTGTCTGTCTACATAGGAAACATGCATTAAAAAACGGCATTGGAAAAAAAAAAAAGCTTTTTCATATTTTTTAGTGTATTTATAATCTATTGGCTGGAGACCTGTGACAGTGGAGGCTACATGAGTACAACAAATTCATTGTCACGTTCAAGGATCCAGTTTCGGTGATATGAGCTTTGTGACATGGCACATTATCCTGATGGAAGAAGCCATCAAAAGATGGTTACACTGTGGTTGTAAATAGATGGTCAGTGACAATACTCAGGTAGGTTGTGGCATTTTAACAATGCCCAGTTGGTACGAAGGGGCCCAGAGTGTGCAAGAAAATATTCAGAACACAATTACACCACTAGCAGCAGCCTGAACTATCGATACATGCAGGATGGGTCCATGCTTTCATATTGTTTACCCAAAATTGTTGTTGTAGCAGAAATTGTTCTGAAGATATTCTGCTCTAATATCCCCGTGTTGGTGTAGTTCCTACATCATCATAATAATGCTGGTGACCAATGACAGTATCTGAGCATTATATTAGCATTAACCAAGAAGTTAGCTAAAGGTATTAAAAACTATCACTAACAAAGTCAGTAGCAAAGTTGATCTGGACCACCATTATTATTAGGATGCAGGAACACCACCACCATAGGGATATCAGATACACCAGTCAATGTTTTTCCAGTATTCCGACGTCCAATTTCGGTGAGTTCATGAAAATTGTGACTGTTGCTGTAGCTGATCTTCAAGGTTCGATGTGTTGTGCATTCAGAGATGTTCTTCTGTGTGCCTTGGGTGTAAAATTGGTTATTTGAGTTACTGTTTTCTTCCGGTTATCTGGTGCTGTTAACCATGTCATGTTCAAGTGACTTAAATCACCTTTCCTATCCTGAGGTTCAGTTGAATGACTGTATAAAAGTGTCCAGGAATAAGAGACTCTGGCTACTGAGTCACAGCATTGTTTTGAGCTAAAAGTTAATACCAACACACTAACATGCTCAGGTATAATGCTAACATTAGCATGAGTTCTTTGCTATATATAATTGTGTTCACAATGATAAGTCCGGTTATAGTAATAGTACATTTCAGATCATTAGTAGTTGACTGAATAGACAACTTAACTCCATAATGTGACACAGTGAATATTGATAGTTTTACTGTCTTGGTATTTTTAGCTATATGCGAGCACAAGAGTGCTAAAATGCTTAGTATAGGAGCACTGATTGTTTGTGATACACAGGACATGCTGCTAAAAGTCCAATGTGATGAATCTAAGTTGAAGAGTGCTCCTGCTGTACTTCTAGGTTTCAAAGGAAATAGGAAAATAGTGAAAAATCCTGTCCTTATTCCTCTCCCCAGAGGTGATTGTGGATTCCTGCTACAGCTCTGAAGAGTGATGGAGTTATACAGACATATCATTAGGGTTTCAAGTGGGCGCATACCATCCTCAGCATTTTGCTGACTTGGCCCACAACGCCTCCAGTAGGTTCAGCAGTGAGATCCGGTGTCCCAGAACAACCCCTTCTCAGTGTCTGCTTAGTCCACTGGCTTTTTTGCCCAGTTGTGATAGTTTCTTTTCAGCCACAACCACTCACTGCAACATTCTGCTGCTTGTGATGTTTTTTTGATGGTTTGCCGAAATGCTTGTCCTTTAATCTCTAGGTCTTTGTGGAGTCTTACTGTAGATGTTGCCACAAATCCCTTGCATCCAACTTCCACCAGCCAAATCTGAACCTTTCAGCCTGGTTGCCTTGCTTTCACAGCCAGTTCACAATACTATAGTTTCTCCCTCTCAAAAGCTTCTTATATGGGGCACAGTGGACTCAACAAAGTAGGCAGTATGATGTGAGTTCAACCACAGCACAATGTCTGATCTAAGGCTAGCAATGGCAGTTTCAGGGGCCTAGTTTAAGTTGCTGTCCATCCACCCGCATCTTGGGTGGATGGAAATCTCCTTGCATTTCTGATGGACAAGCTGTAGCTTGGTGGTGTTTTCCTCGGCATATTCTCAACTTCTCTTATAAATGATATCAGGTGAATGGACATCAGGCTGGCTTTGCACTGATTTTAGAACTACGAGTTTCCATATATATCTGCCAGGCACTTGAGCACTTTGCTTTGCCTCCAGGTGTAAAACCCTTGGTAAAGGCGTTACATCTGGTGAGAATATGCTTGAGCATTGATGTTGCAGCGTCCAACGCTCAAGGTGGGTCTTCACCCACCCACTGTAAAAGATTTGTGGGCATTGGGATGACATCATCAGTTGCTATGATGATAAAGTGAACCCTACTGGTTTTCATCTTACGTTATCTAGCTATAGATTTCATGACCTGTCCAGCAGCTTTGCGATATGTCCTTCTGAACTGACTGGCATTACTGCTCACACAACTAATAAAAGATCACTTAAGTAAATCTTGATGGGTTTTAACTGTACTAAAAGTAAAGTCACCCTTTTAAACACTCCTTACCTTTGTTAAACTTTCAACCAGACAATTCAAAGATGTGCTAAATACCGGATATTTAGTTAGGTGATGGCTTCCATTATTTTAATAATCAAATGCCGTCTCTTTTTTATGCTTTCTATGCTGTGGTTATGGTGTGTTGCTGAATTGCTTGTTCAGTCTGTAGATATAATGTTGCATTTACATTTAAAATCATTTATTTTAAAGATTGTTGTATGTGCTATGTTCTGCTTTGTACTGTGGTAGGTTGTTTGTACATTTATTGCTCCTGCTATTGAATTATCTCATTCACTTTGGAGACGTGTTGTTGCTGCCTGGAAGGCACTTTCAAAACTGATTTCACCCATGCATCTGAATACTTTTCTAGGGCTATAGTTCATTAACTATAATTTAACACTTTAGCAAGTCAAATAGACTAATCTTTCAGACTGTAACTTTAACTTGGAGGGGATCATTTGCCCTGTAGTTGCAGCTGGATCCAGTTTACCATTATGAATAATTCAAACGATACACAAGGCCACTTTTAATTTAGATATTCAGAGCAGCTATGTTTACTGCGTCATCCCCTTTACAGTCAGCACTTTTTTTTCCCATTTTGTGTTGTGCTCACAGTGAGGGGAGGGTGAGGGAAAGACAATGAGATGAAAGAGGAGGAGAACATGAGGAAGCATTTATGCAGCTGCAGCAGCAAAGATAAAGAGTACGCCTGTATGTGAGCGCGAATGCACGCCCGCTGCTGCTCTCAGGTAGATTGTTGTCAGGCATGTTTTATTTGTAGTGAGGGGGAAAAAAGAGATGTAGTTAAAGCCTGAATATCTCCTCTTTGATGTCGCAGCGACCTAACAAAGCAAACAGGGAAACAGCCGCGGTGTTACCATTCACACTGATTCTAAACTCCACAGCATATCATCAGGCTTTCAGTGGTGGACCACGTAATTGATATTCCTGCCCCCAATTAGAATAATAATTATCCCCGCTGTTCTGTTGGAGCCATCTAACTCCAGGGGGTTAAAAGTGATGGGGTTTTTTTTTTGTGTATTTTTACCCCGTGACTTTTAACATGATTGTTTACTACATGGTACAATAAAAAAAAATCTGTTATTGCTGACCTACAACATGAAATGTCATGACATAATAAGATTTTAGTGGCAAATTAGTTTCCTTACAAAGGCAATGAGGATTTAGAACAGAGCTCTCTTTTATAAGTGTGTGCAACTGTAACAGACCACAGAAAGTAAACTCAGATACAGCCGGACTCCTGCTTCTGTGAGCATTCATCTCTCACTGCAGGACATGTTAGTCTGCACTCACAGCTTTAATTATCCAGAAAGATGACTTTGCTGCTCATTAGGCTCAACCAGGAGACAGGTGACTGGCATAAAGGGTAGATGCAGGTGATCTAGAAAACACACAACCCTAACCCACCACTCACTTCTCAACATGGACTGTTTGTCAAAAGCGATCGACCATTGAAGGATGAGAGGACAAGGGAACACGGTGGCCCTTCTGCATTTCCTCCTTTTCTCTGTGAACTATGTACATTTGCCCACCGGGGGAATTATAAAGAAGGAAAAACTGTCCAGTTTCATTTTCAGCAGGCCTAAAGAAAGCTAAGATGACTCATGTGGTGAGTGTTTGCACTTAAAGTAAAACCATAACTGTTTGGGGCAATGCAACATGATGTACTTTCCTTATTCTGATTCAGTCCTTTTATCGGGGAATATTTTGGACAGTCATTATTTTGGGCAACCTAAAGAAAAAGCCTGCGCTGTGAATAATTGATAACTAACCGGAGATGGCTCCCAGCCTGTAGTTTATTTCTATAAAAAAGTTAACTTGCTGAACGTCAGCCTTGTGTGGTGCATATCTGTCATCTAATGGTTCATGCAGAAAATACTGCTCAGCATAGTTTATACAGTGGAACTTGAGATGTATACAAACTGAGGGGATTATCAGTTTTGTGGGGAGTTTGAAAGTTTCTCATTTTCTCCTTTCTTTCCCCCCAAAAAAAGGTTTTTGCTCTTCTTGCCAGTGCTTTCATCAAGACAAATGGTCTTGGCAAAGCCTTTGGCCCCATAATTAACACCAGTCCAATGAGGAGGCATCTCGGCCTGCGACCTGACAGGCCTGTGCTCACAATGGCCTCACACATCAGGGCCAACGTGTCACAGCAGATCTCCATTCACACCAATTTCAGTCCGCACATGTCTCATCTCATCACTACACTTCCCCAGGCTTTGTTGGATGTACAGTTTCTACCAGGTTACATGGATGATAATATCAGTATTGTAACCATCATTACCATTGCTCTCTCCACGATATGCTCACATTATATCGTATATTTATAGGGAGTATGTTTATTTCCCCTCTAAAAACGAGAAGGTTATTTTTCGTAGCACTCCTTTTAGCTATTTCAGGCAGAAAGCCACCATGTCCTTCACCACTGCGCTGCCTCCTTTGACAGAGTGGCTCTTTAGTATGGAGGTGGGAATGGACAAAGGAGACTTGGGAACTGAGGGCTCAGCAAGATTTGTCACATTTTGACACTCGCTTTGCTCCAGTAACCCATGTCACACTAGGTCAGCGTAATCCACCCCATTTCTGTGGCCAGATATTTCCCAGAACAGATAGAAGTAGGATAGAGGTCATTGTGCAGCCAGTTTCTTTCAGTTAGTCAAACTTTGATTAACGCAATAGTCTGGAGTATACATGCTCTAGATATTACCAAACTAGGTTTTAAAAAGTAACAATAGGTAGGTTTGAGTTTTGAGATTATTAGAGGGAATAAATTTGAATTTAAGTACTTGATGAAGAAGTGAATGCCTAACAGTTTTCCAAATAAGAAAACTCAGAGATAGAATAGTTACAGTATAGCAATGAATGCAAACGTTTCCATATATGCTAAACCAAAGTTTTCTGTGCCCATAAAAAACCCCAAAAGACAAGAAATACAAGGAATACATGTAATAAAATGTAAACATTTTTATGGATAGAATATTGATGTGTACTCAAGGGGTTGAGGATGTCTGTTTGGTGGTCCAGGATCACTGGTTACCTTCAACTTGCACTGGGTTGGTTTAGGACATGGCTCTCAGCTGGAAGCAGAAGCATTGGCCACTTTGGGTTAGGGATGAGTTACTGCCTCAAGTGAAGGAGTGCAAGAATCTCCAGCTTGTTCAGGGTTCAGGGGAAAGGTAGAGTGACTGGTGCATCACACTGTACCAGTGGTTGTGGTACGTGCTGTGGTGAAGGGAGCTGAGTATGAAGGCAAAGCTGTGGGGTAGTGATGGCAGAAATTAGCTTCCTCCAAAGGCTGTCTAGGCCTCAGAATAGAAACCTGTTTCTCTGGATCAAAAAGAAGCCTGCTGGTGTGGTTTGACCGTCTCGCCAGATGCCTCATGGGTGCCTCAGGTGAGTTGTTTTGGGCAGGTGCAACTTAGAGGGCAGGACCAGGATAGTTTATGTCTCTCGAGTAGCCATGGATCTCAGTATCCTCCTGGATGAGTTGGAGAAGGTGACTTGGGAAAGGAAAGCGGTAGAAAATTAATGGATGGTTAATATTAAAATGCTTAACATAATAACTAGAGACAGATAATTTATGTGTGAGTAGAGGGATTATTGTACATATAACGATACCTAACATTTAAATTCCACAGTCTGGTTTCAGTTCACTTTCCCATTTCCTTATTGGGCAGAATTTCCATTCAGGTCTAAGTTTGTTTATGGATTTCTACGTGGAAAGTGACGTGTGACCGGCAGGTCTCCTTTCCGTATCTTTTCATGGTGATAAAGGGTCGCACAGACGCACAGCGATCTGCAAAGACAAAAAAGTAACTTTGAGAAGACGTTCCGACTGCATACAGTGTGGCATTATCACCTTCCCTAGGGATACTCTGATTAACTATTCCTAACCACAGAGATTTATGTGCTGCTTCTTTTACATAATTCCTTATCTCTGCTGCTATGAATAATTCATGTGAGACTAAAGAACTGAGAAGACATTGTGGTTGAGAGTGTGGGGAAATGAGTGAGGACATCTTGCCTTGTCTTTGTAGGAAGTTTGAGACCTGAAGTAAATACTGGATTTTATAATTGGAGGACTTTTTTAGCAGGAAAAAAAAGTCTAGTGCAATCTTATAATGAAATCACGACAACCTCAGCATATTTATCCAGATTAGTAAGTAAGTTGCTCATAGTGTAAAATACAGATTAAATAATTAGTGTAATCATGCTCAAAATACTGAGTTACCATGGTAGCCACTTATAAAATGTTTTTTGTCTTACTCTTGCATATTTCTTAACGTTAAATTTACATTTTACAGCATTTCTAAGCTAAGTAAAGTATGACACAGAGACTTGAGGTCACAGTAACGTGTCCTCTTCTACCTCCTTTTCACATTATGCATGGCTACACTTTCATTAAACTGCATCAGCATTTTTATGCTTAGCAGCACTCACCCCCTACATAGTACCCCTGAGCTAAGCTCCAAACTATTATTTCTTTAAAAAAGTTCATTGAGTCCATTAAGAACAAACTCGAAGTTGTGATCAGATATTATGGACTTCTTGTGCTTGCGCACTGTCATGTGACGAGACTATATGTCAGTTTACAATGACATATATCTGACTATAATAAGGCAGGGGCCAGTAGAAAGGTCCAAATGCATATAGGTAGCCTACTTTTTGCAAACCTTTCATGCTTGTCTACTCACGCTGCATTAAATGGTGTAATGGTGTATTTGACAATATAGACACCAATCTTCCATACTTGTATGAATCATCTTGTTTCACGTCTTCAATGAAACTATATACTTTTATGTGAAACTGCACAAAAAACTCTTTATATACACTTTTACTTTGACGACAACTACAATAAACTTATGGAATGTCACAATGTCACATTTATTTCCATTCACAGTTGCTATAATTTTTCACCATGATCTTGATTTGATGATGGGACTTTCCCATCTCAAACACATTCCAGAAGGAATCTTGTTGGGGTTAAGGTCTGGGCCCGGTGGTGGCCAATCCTAGTGTAAAAATGGTCCACGAACCACTCTTTCATAAGCCTTGAGCCCCATGAATTTTCATAATGTCAATGTGAAATATACGGCTGACATCAGGGAGGAAAAGAATCCAGTGATCGGGAAAACTGGTAGTTCAGTATATTCAAATAGTCAGCTGATCTCATTTTTTGAGTGCATAACATTGCTGAACCTAATCCTGATAAACTAAAGCAACTCCAGATAATAACAATGAGTCCAATCTTTAGGCTCCCTAGCAAATGGAAACCCTGTGTCCCAATTAGCTTAACTGATAAGTGGTTTTCTTAAGGCTCTACAGCTGTTTAGTCCCAACCCCTTCACATTGTGAGTTCTCTTCACATTGTGTGGAAATACTTTTTAAACATAGTTCTACTGTTAATTTAAAAAAAAAAATTAAATACTTTGACATTTAAATGAGCTCTAAACATGATTTTTTATATGATAGTTCAACACTGTACATAGTGTTGTTACTCGTGGTGTTATGCACTTGGTCTTTGGCAGTGTCTTTAAAGTGGACCAGCTTTATTTCCAGATTTGCAGCTCCGTGTTTTCATTCTCAAAATCTGTTAGGTGTACCTCTGCATGAATTACAGTTCAAAATAATCTTGATTTATCTTATACTGAGCCTCTCTGCAGCTGCTCAGTTAATTCACTAAAAAAAGCAGTTTTCGGTCTTCCCCCTCATCACTCAGTGGCATCACTCAGCACTCTTCATTAAGGATATTCTCTCTGTTTGACATCATTTAGAGCCACGGGTCTAAAAAAACTGCCAATAACAGAACACGTGGTTTAAGTCTAACATTCACTGCTGTAACAGGTTTTATGTGAGGAAAAGCAGAGTAGGTTCACTTGATGGATATATCGTCCTAGATACCTGAGATGCAACCGAAACCAAAGTAACCTTAATTCTCCAACTGGACTTAGAAACAAGTTGATGGGTGAAGCTCTCACATTAACCTGCTTCATGCCGTAGGCACAAGGATTGGTCTACTGTCTGGTCAGCTGTTCTGATTCAAATAGCCAACTTATTTTGCGTAATGTATTCAAAGGAGTTTTGGTGAAGGCTTCCATCCCTCTCTTTGAAATCAATTCAAAGTCCTGACTGTCAGAAAAATAGCCAAACGACTTTGGGTTGAAGCTAAGCCTTCTTTTGCCTTTATGCATTTTCAATCTCAACCTTTTAAATCTTTCACACAAACTCCTTTTCTCTCCGTCTGCCTGCTTTATTTTCCCCTTTTCATTCTTTTCCTCTCCTGCGCTGAAAGTCATTGATTCAACCGTCTACTAGACAAAATGTCCCAGCAAATAGATGGAAAAAAAAAGACACATGAAGGGTTAGTAGGCACCGTAGGGTCTATTCATACATATACAATGACAGAAGGTTTGCTGAAGTCTTCTGAGTTTGATGTGGTTGTGTTTAATCCCGTCAGTTTCTGCAGACAATGACTAGCTTTCAGACGAAAGTGTTTATTGTGACTGTTTAGTGGAGTATGGTTTTGTGGTAAATTGCATGCCTGTTACTCGTGGTTCAGCTTTTTATTTTTACACACAAAAGAGAGACTGGTAAAAAGAAGCATTTGAAAGATTAATACTGGACCAGCTTGATGTCATATATGTGCCAAATGTTATGTTTAAACATTTGGTTTTCATTTTCAGTTGTAAAAGTGAGAAGATCCCAATATTTGCCCAGGAGTAGCGTGTGTTTTTTTTCTGGAAAGCTGAAAGACATAAAATGAAATTATGTGTAGTCTATTTTGATTTTTTATATAATCTTAAAGGAGGACTGAAATATTTCTTCAATTCTGGGCTTTAACTCAGGCAGTAATATGTGTTAATTAAAATGTAATGCATCAGAAGTTTTTCAGTAGCAGTTTAAAAAGAACATCTGCTTCGTGTGTTGTGTGTTGATCGCATCAGGAATCAAATTTTAGTACTTTTCCCATTTTAGCTTATATATCTGTTTTTTGCAGCTTGGCTGCATGCAGAAATTAATATTTTTAATCAAACTCTTTAGAGCCACACATCCCGCATCGAAGGCCAGCTAAAGTAATGAATTTATATTAAGTAGTTCACAAAGATTTTCACAGGAAGGCAGTTTTTGTTTAATGAACTCAGGGGGAGGTTCTGTGTGGCCGATATGTTCTCGTTCATGGGCACCAAGTACTGCTTTTCTGTCAGGTGCTGCTGCTACTGCGAGTTAATGAGTAAAAGAAGTCACAAACTTATTTTTCTGTTATGATCAAGTAAACTTTTCACCATCTTCATCAGGTCCTGTTTCTTTCTTTGGGTTTTATGCTTTATTTTGTGCTGTTTTCACTCGCTGAATTGTTATACTTGCACTCACTTTTTAATTTGTTAAGTTTAGGCATGAAAAACTATGTGATTGGCTCTAAAAACTGTAGCTCAATGCTGGAGTCACTGGTTACAGCTTTTACTATGTACGTGAATGATCTCTGCTTCTGGTTTGTGTTGCGCTTGTTACAGTATCACTACTAGTCAGCAAGTAGCAGGCAGTGTTTGTAGACAAGTCAGCATCTTCCATGCAAACTACAACCAAAGCAGTCACAAAGACACCAGTTCTGACCAATTTCACCTGGTGACAGCTAACAATCACTCATCAATAAGTCGGAGGATACATATTTTTCCAGTGGGTCCCAGGGGATGCCAGGGGGTTGCCAACTGGTCTCCAGGCTGTGACTGAGGCGGTACCCAGTGTGTATAAAATAGCCAACAAGGGGTCCTTTACAAATATCCACATGTGACAAGTTTGGAGTTGCAGACGCATCTCACTAAACCTGATGTCTCAGACAGTGATGCAAAGAGGTGCTTTGCACATGCTCAGTTTGACAGTATTTTGGCAGAGTATTTGGTAGATTGAAACATGTTGTGATAAGTGTTAACTCTTGGAAAGAATTAAATATAAAAATGTAAACATTTTCCTTCAAGTACTTCCATTTATTCATTTTCTTAACTCCTTCTCCATCTTCGAGCTTATCCCAGCTGTGGTAGGTCAAGAGGCTGGGCACACTATACACAGGCCGCCAGTCCATAACAAGGCTAACACAAAGAGACAGACAACCAGTTACACCCACACCTACGGCCAATTTAGAATCACAAATTAAGCATGTCTAAGCATGTCTTTGGACTGTGGAAAGAAAAGTGAAGTGATAATTTATACCGAGGCTTTCATCATTTACAATAGATTCATTAAAACTGTGACAGTGAAATCTGAGATGTGGTAATACTCATAAATCTTTAGAAGATATCATAAAGATGAATCACACTTGATGGCAGAAACATCCATACAGGAAACTTTCACAAAATTCAGACAGTGGGTTGAATGTAGGTGATGCTGAGTCTGAGTCTAAATCATGAGCCTCTGCTCCTGGAGAATCTATCATTTAATGATACAAAATCAATAAACACATTATTACTCATGAGTGGATCTATTTAAGTAAACAATGTGCTGTTAAGTGGACATAATGTACTTCCTTTAATCACAGTTTGGGCAGGCTCCTCTGACTGCTGGCTGCAATCATAGGGCTGTTTTTAACACTTTAGTTGAGCGCTGACTGACCTGAGTTAAAACCTAGTAAAGTACAAGGTAAAGACAAACATCTAAGCCTTAACTTAGGCTACGTCCACACTAATGTGTTTTCGTTTGAAAGCACATCGTTTTCTCTCCGTTTTGGCCTCCCGTCCACACTGAGAAGGCGTTTTCCCCAAGGAAAAACGCAGCATTTTGAAAACACATACATTTCAAAATGGAGCTGTCCCGTCCCAGTGTGGAAAGTCGAAAACGCAGACTTTCGAAAATGATGACGCATGTTGGTCATATGATGCAGTGATGTGACCGCTTAAACCGAGAATTCTGTGCTTTGTCTTGCCATTTCGCCGCCACATTTCAAAGAGCCGGAATGTAAATAAATGGCAGCGGGAAATGACGCAGGTCGAGTCGTCTTGCGTTTCACGCACAACTCTTTGAAAACGACTGAAAATGCTGGTGTGGACGCGGAGCTTTTTCAGACGAAAACGCCGTTTTCAAATCTAACCAGGCTAGTGTGGACGTAGCCTTAGATGAAATTGATCCTACAAGATTAACGTTATGTCTGACACACAGTGTCACCCTAAGATGAATAAAGACACAACATTTTAACCTCTGACTCCTAAACCTAAAGGCACAAATGGAATAAAGCTGGAAAAGATGTGACATGATGCTGCATATAAGCTGATGTTTAGGTTCTACTGAACGTTAGAGATCTGTTCTCATTAAGGACGAGTATTTCCTTGAGCCGATTGTCAGAGAGACCAGGCTTGATAGAGCTACCAAGGCTCCTGACCTTTGTGAGATAGTGAAGGTGGTGACGTGTCTTTCAATGAGTCTTTTGCTGTATAAGTACCATATTTATGCAGCAAATACTTCCATCGTTTCTTTATCATAATGGTATCTGAGGTTAGTTTTGTTTTTCTTATCCAGAAAGTGTAATGGCTAGAGATTTGACTGATTAGTCGTCACTTTACACTGGTGCATGAATGCAATCTAATTAGGTAAAAAATTTCAACTATCCACATCTATAATTAACTAAACAAGTTTGAGCAGGTGCTCACGCTATTGGCAATCAGATGTAGTTCATGACATTGACAAGGGTAAAAAAAATTGAATGGTAAATGTTGCTGATTGTTGAGGTGATTGTTCTGAATTAAAATGATACAATGCTTTTATAGCTGTTATAGAGACTTAAATGTTAGAAATGCGTCATTTTAGCCCAATGGTAGGCTGGCTGCTAGGCACAATGATGACATCATAATATCTGATGTAGATACAAACCTTCAGGGGCCGAAAGCTACACCCACACTGAAAACGACTCACTCGTCCTCCATTGCTTTCAAGCTGACTGCTGGTCGTAACTCCAGCTATGTCAGTCATCAGTATCCTGTGCTCTCATTGGTCAGTTTAGTCACTCTGTTTCTTGGGTAATATCACTTCTGGTCTCTGGTCTAGCCATCTCTTCCACTGTGGATGCTGCTCAAGATGTAACCTTTGTGCCAAGTTTGCCTGGTCAAGGAAGCCGTTTGCAGCAAACAGACAAGCAGAAATTTGGTGTAATCCAGTAAGAGGGCTTAAAAAACAAGAACTTTTTGGTCTGAGCTGCTAGCAGCTAATTAAAACTGAAAATGGTCAAAACTGAGGCTACTCCATCTGAAGAGACATTAGAAAAATGTCTGAAGGAGCAGCTGCTTAAAATTGCTGATCATTACTTCACAGTCGCAGACATTTATCTGAAAAAAAGGAAATAAATAAAACACTTTAAAATCAGAGCTGATCAAAACAAGACTAATGATGAAGGATCGAAAAAATCTGTAGTGGGCCGTAGTGCAGTAGCTTGATGGGGGTCAACCTGTGCAAACAAACCAGTGTCTAATTACATGTGGAACGTGAGAAATGGCTGCCATGCAACTCATGTTTACCCCAAATTGCAGTGAAGAAGAAAACTCACGGGGGAAACGGCTAACAGCAGGGGAAAGCTAATCAGAGAGTTAATTAACTAAATTGACACATTATTGAAATTGAATCATGATGATAACATACCCATGCTGACATCACAATGCAGTGAATAAATGGATTAATTCCTCTCTTTTTTGCCCTTTAGAGGTATTATTTCTTCTTTAGCTACACAGATATTATGATGTAGACGACTGTATCCCGTATCAAAGAATCAATGCACTATGACACCAACAATCACATTAAAATGTGATCTTAGAATTTCACAGCATTGCATTAACTGTTTAGGACTATTTTTACACACAGTCCCCCATTTTCAGAGGCTCAAAAGTCACACTCAAAGGATACACTGGCATCATTTTAAATACAAGGCTTATTGTTTATATTTGGATGAACATAATTTGCAGTCACTGACTGCCTGATTTTTAGATGTCATAATCATCTTCAAATGCTACCTGTCCTCTCTTAAGATGATTTGACGGGCCTTTCCTGCAGCCACTTTCAGTTGCTTGTCTTCAGTTACCATTTTTGAGGTACACATGAGGTGCACATTCTCTTTTACAAACAGAAGTGCGTATAAGGCAAGCGGTGCATGCATGCTTGTTGGGTCATACATTGCTAAAACATCTAGTCATTCATATTTTTTATCCCTGAAGAACTACATCACCCCCAGCACCAGCTGTGATCGCTGGCACTGAATTACGCCATGATTCCCAACCCCTGAGCATCTCTATTGACACGCATTTCTTAATAAATATATACAGGCGTTAAACTGAGTGAGCTTTTGCTTTTGCTCCCTTGCGTGATTCTTACGTGGCGACTGGTCGGTGAGGCCAGTCATCATTAGCAGTATTAGTGCCTTGGGTGGTTTGCGTAGACCGTGACCCTCTGACATTTTCTCTTCTCGTTCTCTTATATACCCAAGCTGGAGATTAATGTGTGGTTTTTATTTTTGCTGCAAACTGTTTAACAGGGAAACCAGCACAGCCTCAGACTCAACCCTGCTGAAGGCAAGAAAGCACATGAGGAAGAGTTGTGTGTAAGCTCTCAAAATTATTATCCCAAATATGTACGCCTCCACTGCTCTGCTGTCCGGTCTGAATTAGCATCTCTGCTCTAAGCCACAGCTCTCAGCTGCTTTACACCATCTGTATATTTGACGGGAAACAAAGAAGGGTTGTAGTGGTAAAGCAGTGGTGCCACAGATCTTATGAGAATGGCCTCTGTGTTGCTGCCTCCTCTGAGCATTGTTCCTATTAATCAGAAAGCCATTTGTGATGCCGCATTAAGCCCTCGGATGTCTAAAATGTGACAAATGATGATTACCTGAGGGAAATCGATGTTGATCACAATACTATTAATGGTCCCACTGCAGGAACAGCATCCATCGAAGTACAAATCTGGCAAGATTCACCGGCTGTGAAAAAGCACTAATTTAGAACTAGCTTTGTGTCAGGTGATTCATTTAATAACCGAGGTCTGAGAGAGGGCCGTGTTAAAAAAAAGTTCACATCTGCTACCTTGTGCTTTTTTTGACATCAAACATACTGAACAAAAAGAAAACAAAACCTGCATTGTCTTATCCTGGCAGTGTGAATACAATCGCGCTGTTATGTGAGAGCAGCTGGTGAGTCACTCGCTGTAGTATTGCAGATAGAAAGACAGAGAAAGGGGAGGGGAGTAAAATACTTGATAGTACATGGATGCCGTATTACAGAGCACATCTTCAGGGTCAAAAATATACTCACTCATCATCTATTCCCCTTCCCATATCTTAGGTCAACCAGGGGCAACGAGCTCAGCGGCACCGACTGAAGCTATGCGTTCGTCTTCCTGTCACTCCTCTGCGGGGGATAAAATCCATATGCCACCTAAAATTTATGGTCTACTTCCTGCATGTAGCCTCATATGAACAAGTCCACATATGTGTGTGAAGTGTGCTTCAAGTTGGACAAATAAGTCCTTCAGCATTTACGTGTGCGCCAGTGAGATCAGGTGCGCACAAACGCCGTAGGTGGTCTTTCCTTATGCATGAGACAGTAGTTTTCCAGCTGATCACTGATTTCATTTGACATGTGGGCTCACTCCAGAGATCTGTCTGATGGCAATAGTCATGCTGGACCATAAATAAGACCCTTGCAATGATAACATCTGTATGCATGTGTCATGTTTTTCAGAATACATTGGCACCTCTATCAGTCAGTGGATTCTCAGAGCTTCATATTTTATTTGTTTGCTGTTCCTTTTCTTTTTTAAATTCAATTTCGTTCAACTGCTCTGACTGATTGTGTTTTTTTAAGCTCTTGACCATCTGAACTCCTGTTCCTTTTGGATAAGGGCGATGGCTATTTACAATGTTAACTAAATGAAAGATTTTGTCAGTGATGGATTGTCTGATATCTTTTTAGTCGATCAAACAGTTTAGTATTTCAAACACTTACAACTGATGCATCTTTAATATTCACTGCAACTGTATTTTGCACACTTGATTTTTATTTTTACTTTTTTTAGATGTGTTTTTGTTATCTATCAACTCTTTTGGAAAACATCTTAAGCTTTGCCTGCTTCATGGTCCAGCGTGTTCACCAGGTAGCTGCTAACTTTCTTTTCAGATGTTGGGCAGGCAGTTTTTAGCTTTCTTTTTTTAATTTATAAAGACAAGAACATTCAGGAGAGGGAAGGACATCACATAAAGTAAGAAACTTAAAAACAGGGCAGAGTTGGTAAAGAACATAAAAGAGGGCTACTTTAGATATTTATTTCCAACTTCTCAGACAGTGCGCGTAAATGTTGTCAAGTTTTATTTGTTGGTAGAGAAAAAAAGCATAAAAAATTAAATGAATAATAAATCCAATTTTCTATTTTTGTCACACTAAATGCTGCTACATTTATGCATTAGATGAGAAAAAAAGTTCAATGCCAAGTAGGAGCATTTTCTGCTCTTTAACGTTGGTGCTCAGATGAACTACCCTAAACATGCAAACCTTGCTTGGATCATTTCAGCTGATGTGGGATATTTGTATCACTTTGTGATTCTTCCTGTGATGCAGTCACACTGTGACGTGGAATATGGCAGCTGCTAGCATTAAATAACAACCTCCATTTACTAATTCCTTGTCTTTTCATTCTGGACTTACCATAGAGGGCATTGTCAACTATACATAAGCACAGGAGGATATGGGCAGTGACCGCAGCATAGCAGATGTGGGTGGTGGTGGTTCGTCCCCATCAAGGCAGCTCCTCATCTCATCAGCCATCCATTCATTATTCTAACTGCTTGTTTAATTCAAGGATGCAGGAGCCTCTCCTAGCTGACTTTGGCCAGTAGGATGGGCACACCAGTCCATCACAAGGGCAGCAAGAGATACTAACAGTCACACCGATAACCAAAGTTAGACTCAGTACTGACCAACAAGCTAACAGTCTGAAGAGGAGAAGCCCATGTAAGCACAGGGAGAACATTCAGCGTCTACACAGAAAGGATTTATCTTACCGAAAGGTTCCGAACCATTTTACCGTGAGGTAACAACGCTAACCAGTGCAGCACTTTGCTCCTCTCACTTTCTCATTCGGAACTATTCTTCAGATTTTTGCATCCAGGAAAGATACTTTTGTGAAACTGAGGCATAGCTGTGAGAGGTCACATGTTCATTTTATTAGTCCTTTATTTATCCAGGTAAAAAATCTCATTGAGATTAAAAATCTCATTTTCAAGAGAGACCTGGCATCATGGCATTCTGGCCCATATAAAAAACATTAAACACATCAAACACAGTTCAATGGTCTCCTTCCATAAGCCACTAAAACTCAGATCACATACACCTACTAATCGGAAGGCTGGTGGTTCAATCCCTGGCTGCTCCAGTCTACATGCCAAATATGCTTGGGCAAGATACTAACCTCGGGTTGCTCATATGAATGTGTGTGAATGTTAGATAGAAAGCACTTACACAGAAAAAAAAAAGTACTTTTATGAATGGGTGTGAATGAGGCAAGTTGTATAAAGTGCTTTGAGTGCTCAGGTAGAGGTGAAAGTGTTATATAAGAACCAGTCCATTTACTATTTTCAGACAGTTTCAAAGCTATATAATGTGTTAAGAAACAATCTTAGATTTTCACATACAGACTTTAAATTGTGATAAGGATTGTAGACTAAATGATTAAAGGTGCCTGCTTACACTTAATGACATTTTCAAAAACAAATAGTCTGTTTTTAAAGTGTAACACAAAAGCTGAACGTATTTCTTATCAGAAATTTGCATATAAAACCTCCTTTTTTGTCCTGAAGGCAAACTTCTCCCATGTGCGTGCTATTTACATCAGGATTCCTCATCTTTCTTGCCCTTGCTATCGCATTGTTAAGTTTGTGGATGCATAATCACCACCTGTCAATCAGTGGAAAATATGAATCCCCCAACAAAATGTCTTTTGGCTCACTCTTGTGTGTGCATTAGATTTAGAAAACAGGGCATGCCAATGGTACTAATGGTCAGAAACCCACAAACTGATACTGAAAATCATGCTTTGTCCAAACTGATACTATGAGCCTGTGTTCTGTCTTGCTTGTTGATCAAAGACCAGTGGCTCAACACCAGTGAGATGGTGGAGGTGTTAAAGAGGTTCTGGGAGAGCCTCATCATCCTCCCACCAAGCAATCATAAGAAGACCGTGCACAAACAGAGGATAGTGAGAGGTGAGCGTGTGTGAATTTACAGTTTGTGTGCTAGACAAAGGGAGAGAGTCATGCAGAAAGGGAGGAGGAGATAAAAAGAGAAATAGGTATAAGAGGGAGGGAGGAGATGAGGGGATGGTGAGAGCCTAAGCAAGAGAGGTGGCAGGCAATAAAGCGCCCCATCAATCTGGTAAATGAGTGTCCTTCCAGCAGAGGGTACTCTGAGAAATGCAGCCTGCTCTGTGTTCATCAGTCAGAGGTTTAACACTCATCCTCCGCTCCAACACTTCCTTATCGAAGGAAAAAGCAATTGAACAAATGCTTGGAGTACAGGTCGCTCTGCCAATTTACTTACAGTATGAACTTGTCTGCTTGGCACCTTGAAGGATCATACTAGCATTAGTGAGGCTTTTGCTTAAATTGCTATTGACACTTTCAGTCCATTTACACAAGTTTATTATGGGTGTTCATTCATTGTGACTTCTATTGACCTCAGTGTGGCTACAAACATCAGCAGCACTTTAAAATCTGTTTATATTTCCATGATTTTTTTTCTTTCTTTATTTCCAGGGCTTTTTCTTATATGGCCAGTGCAGCAATATCATCTGGTTAACACACAACACCTTTTTCACGTTACACAACTGTTTGTATGGTGAAGATGTTGCTCACGGGAGATGAAATTGACTCTATAGCCGTACTTAGCCCTGCAGCCTAAGAGCACTTTTTATTTTAGTGCTTATGTATTGTAAGAGTTCATCAACTTGTTTGTCTGCTTGCACACTACCTGTCCACCAACATACATAGTCAATACAATCATGTGAAAAAGAAAGAACATCATCTTTCAATTCTAGGACAAAAAAAAAATAAAAATCAGGTCCTCAGAAACAACATGATCTGAAATGCAGAAGCAATGTGCGAAAAACTAAGTGCTCTTTTATTGATTCCATAGGAATTAAGAGGGTAAGTAGCAGCCAGGTGCTGCTAATCAAATGCACTTGATTCAACAGCAAGCGTAACCACCTCTATAAAAGCAGAGCTCTTGGCAGTTTGCTGGTCTAGAGCATTCAGGCGCCAAGAAGGAAACACATCAGCAATGGTCTTTGAGAAGCAATTCTTGCTGCCCATCATCAATCTGGAAGGGTTATAGGGCCATTTCCAAATAATTTGAAGTCCATCATCCTACACTGAGAAAGATTATTCACAAGTGGGAAACATTCAAGACAGTTATCAATCTTCCCCGGAGTGAATGTCCCAGCAAATTTACCGCAAGGTCAGACCATGCATTGCTCAGAGAAAATGCACAAACCCCAAGAGTTACACCTATGTATGTTAATGGTTAAAGTTCATGACAGCACAATTAGAACAAAACAGAGCAAGTGTGGCTTGTTTGGAAGAGTTAGGAGAAAACACGACTTGGGTTTGTTAAGTTGTGGCTGAACAAACCGCAGATATCTCTGGGGGGGGGGGGGGTTACTACACCACCATCTCTCTCTCTCTCAGTGGAGACATTTATTTAAACTTATGCTATAAATTCACATCATTTTCTTCAACTATGCTACCACAACCCCAAAACAGATTTAGCCTTTCTAAAGTAATGCAAATGCAACTGTAATGTCTCTAAGCATGGAACAAAAGAGCGAAGCCCATTAACCTCCAGTCCTCAAGGACTGTCTAGACTGGGTCACTGTACCAAGAAAGCACATAATCACCAGCTGTTTCCAGTGAACCAACTTCTAGATATATCACACACACATATTACAATATGACTGCATATAACATATTGTACAAAAACACAGACAAACTACTCACCAATCACAACTTTAACTTTTAGACCTCATCAAAAACCAGTGTTCTGGTTGTAAACTCACCCTGCTCTCCTCTCTCCATCCTCTTTTGAGAACCACTTTTTTGCTTTGGCTTGCTAAACATCATTTATAATGCTAGCAAACTGATGAACTACTCTATAAGACACACAAAAGAAATTCATAGTTGATGTCAACAGGTTCATGGGCATTTTGAACAAATGACAGAGAGCAAGGCCAGGAAGTGCAAGTAATATATTTCTGAGCATAGCTGAAAAGAAATGTATTAAGGTGTTGCAGTGACCTAGTCAATGTCCAGACATCAACCTTACTGAAATGCTAACATAAGATCTTAAGACAGCTTTGCATAAACAATTGCAAGTACGCCTCACTAACGTGAGGCAATGTTATTAAGAAGAATGGTCCACAATGATCTGATAGACTGACAAAGTCATACACAAAATAAATATTTTAAGTTTTTGTCGTTAAAAGGCCGGTGTGTTTGAACTGCGGACCAAAACGCAGACACAGGAGAAAAACAAAATATAACAAAAAGCGAGCCTTTATTGTGGCTGATATCATAAACACAAAACAAAGGCAAAGGCGAACTGAGAATAGAACTAAACTAAAACCTAAACTGGGATAGGCTAAGACTAACATGAAAACTATCAAAGGGGAAGTGAATATGAATCAAAACAGGTACATGCAACCTGAACCTAAACCAAAGCTTGAAAATAATCCTGAGACTTGACATACATGACACCAGACAGACAACCCAACATTGAACAGATTGAGACAGAGGACTTAAAAACACAGAAGGGTAATGAGGGAAGTGGAAACACCTGTGCAAACAGCTAATACAAATGAACATGATGCCACAGGGGAAGGAAAACTAAACACACTGAACATGGAAATACGACTTTCAAAATAAAACAGGAAACGTAGAGAGACATGAACTGGGACACGCAAGCTTGACACAGGAGCCAGAGCGAGGGAGTGAGAGAGGGACAGAGACACAGAGGAGAGAGACACAAGGGGAACCTACATGGACGAGGAGACAACACATGACAAACAGAAAAAGACTCATAAACAAGGAGACATAGAAGAAAAATAACCTAGACTAAAACTCAACTAAATCCTAACTAATAATAAGAACACAAGAACTTAACATATTTCCAATATAACATAAAAAATCAAACACGCAAAATAACTCAAAATGCTGGGTAAAACACCCAGCCCCTGACAGTTCTACAACTATTGAAGCATGGCACATGCTTATTTTTTCACATGCTGCTTCTGTATTTTGTCTCACTTTTTGCTAAATAAATAATAAATGTGTAGAAATTTACATGTGGTTGTTCATCTCAGGCTATATTTAAATCATTTTTGAACCTAGAAAAGACCAGATGATTTTTTTCTTATGTCCTGATACATAAAACTTTGACATGAAAGAAGTGTATTTGAAGCCAGTAATTTCCCACAGAAGATGTTAGAGATTCATTCACAGCACTGTTCAGTGACCATGGACCGTGAGCAGACATCTGGTGAAAACAAGTCCCATGTTAACGCTTTAAATATGTCTCTAATAAGGCCTTAATGCCAATGGGAGCTGCACATAAACCTCTGTCACCATGCATGTAAGCCAGGGATCATAACCATCACATACTGAACCCAGACCTGCAGCTTCAGCTTTGATCGTACTTTGAGTCTACATAATGCAGTTTCCTATGTGAAGAACAGAAGGCACGCAGATGTAGCTACAGATGGATAACCTTCAGAGAAACTACAATCTCCGAGGAGCTTCAGATGCTCATTTGGAAAGTTTTTACTGGCGTTGTTTGCTAAATAAGATGTTCGGCACATTTGGAACCTTTTTGTAATTTATTTTTGTTCAGAGAGAAGTAAGATGCTGTTGTCAAGGCTGAGTTGTGTTGGTGGAATTGTTTTGTGGTGATATGATGCTTGGAGCGCAAAACAAGCCAAGCGTTCGTCATTGTTGTCATGAGCATTGTGACTCGACCGCACAATCCCATAGCTGTTAGTGGCGGTGACATTGTGAGAATCAGTAATAGACTTCTGAGATGAATGTTAATACTCTATTCTGTGCTCGCACAATGATGTGAATGTTTGATATCAGCGTCAGTCATGGAGTCACACAGAAAGAAATCATACACAGATTAGAGCTTAATGAATGTCTGCGTGTTTTGTGTTTTAATGCCAGCTTTCTGTCAATACACAAATACGCAAAATACACAAAAAGCATTCAAATGTGTGAGTGTGGTACTGTTTATTGTGCTCAGTCTGGACACCTTCAAATGATAAACTAATGTCTCTTGAATGTTTAGTAACCAGTAGTTATTATTCACAAACATAATAACACTTTCTTCTGTCTTAGTGTTTGCTGGACTTTCACCAAGCTGTCATAGAGAGACAGAAGTAAATAATTCTTCTTCATAAGTGTTGTGTTTAACTTTAATAATCATTTTTGAAGAAAAAAACAGATGCGCATCGAAGGGTAATAAAAGTATATCAAAACACAATAAAAAGCTGAGTGCTTTTATGTCTATGTTTTGAGTTGTGACACTCGTGAAAGCGTTTAGATCACACTCATCAAGATATTAAACAAAATCCCAAACAAAATCCCAAACCCTAAATCGACACTTCATAACTTACATTATCTTCTGTGTGGTACTCTGGCTTTTGTGACATAAACTTAAAGAAATTTGAAACTGCAACTTAAAAAAATAGCTGCTCAGTTATTGATTCTGATTATCAGCTCAGACATGCTCCACAAGGTTCAAACAAAACTTCATTCACTTGATGTCAGCCCATCCAGATGGCTGGTCTGCTGACAGTAATTTACACAATGCTGTTTGAATATGTCCTGTGATCCCGCAGCTCAATCCACACACACCTGATTTGTAACACACAGCTCGGTCTCAGTGGGCAGCAGCATGCTCAGGGAGACAAATAAAACCCAGGAGAAGGGTTTGGGTCAACTCTCTATACTACAGCATTAAACAGTCTCACAGAGCTGGACTCACTTCCCTTATGCATGTCTTTTAAAAGCTGCCATATTGGGCCATCTGGCTGCAGAAATACATGTCCTCTGCTTTGGTCTGCAGCCTTGTCAGCTGCTGTCATATCTTAAACTCCAACAAAAATTATTGTTATTATTTTTTTCTGGTTACATTGTTTGGTCATTGAAATAGTCTGTTTATCTAGTTAAAGACCTTATTCTAATACAGACAATCAAATCATGCAGGAAGTAGTGATCCAATGTGTTAGAGCAGACAGTCACACAGAGGCATAGCTACAGATACCGAATTACTTTACTTACTTTATTAATCCCTTTATCTATCTATCTATCTATCTATCTATCTATCTATCTATCTATCTATCTATCTATCTATCGATCAATATAGATATACATTATTGGCAGCTAGGTTGTTTTTCCGGGGGTTAAACAACTGCGACACTTACTGTATTGATTATATATTTTATAGTGTAACACTGTCATCTGCTAAAATGCTGCTCTTTTAGTGTTCCTCTGAAACAGTTCATTGCTGTTCTTGCTATACACCGTACAGATAATGGACATAGATAATGTAACATCACCCACTAGTTTTGCAGTACATATTTTTAAGCTTTAGCATTAACATTTTGTCTGCTGCCATACTGGTTTTTCTTGGAGCCAGAACTTAACATATTTGGATGAAAGGGTGGATTGACGTTAACAGCTAACGTTCACAAATTTGTTTAGAAACCTGCATCCCTAAACTTTAAGGATGCATTAGAGCACACAGCGCACATAAAATACCAGAATTTCATTCACAAAGACTGGAGCACAGACTTGTGAGATGGTCTGCAATACAAAGCATGTCATAATATTTGTCAGATAATCCATGAAAATTCCCTGAAAGGCACCAACAGCTCACAGACACACAGTGGAAAGGTCCAGTTCAGTGATTCCAATTAGCCAAGGTGAAGCCTAGCAGATGCCAATAGGCTTCAGCGGCCTGCGTCAGGACATCTGTCAGTCAAAACAGCAACACCTACCACTCCAGTATGCAACTTAAGACTTAACTAACCCCCCCCCCCCTCCAAATTGGACCAATTAAAAAATTCTGGAATTTTTTGTTTGTTTGTTTGTTTGTGCATTTTAATGCTGAAAACTAACATTAGCCAGATGTGATCAGTCACTACAATGAGTCCTGAAAATGATGACCCATTGCTAGCTAGGGCAGTGTTCTTCTCAACATCAAAAGCAATATTTATTTATTTATGGTAATAAATCATATTCACAAATAACATCACTGTAGAGAATTTCCTGCATTTTTACAGCTGCAGTGTAAGTTGCAAACATAAACATATTTTTTTCCTGATTAAATAAACATTCATATTCACATTCTTGGAAAAGTCTCTGCACAAGTCACTTTTTAAGCTAGACAGCATATTAGCTCCTCACTTACAGAACACCAAAAAGCCTGTAAACATATGCATACGCCACTTTCGTCTGTTTGCATATTCACTTGATGTTATTTTTGACAAAAGAGGAAGTCTAAATGTAATTTCAGTTGGATTTAAGCTTTTATTGGATAAACACCTTAAAAATGTGGAACCACAGATTTCTCAGCATCTGCACTAAAGACTAATCTAATTTTAGCTGGCTTGTCATAACCCTCTTACCCTTATTCTTCATGCTGTCCTGACAGCTCCAGTTAACTGATACTGAGTTAAACTGCAGTCTTCCACATGCTCTGATCTCAGGTGATTTTGTCCCATTTAGCATCTTTAAACTACACCAATGAACCAGCCAGTCTAAACTGCCTGGTCTCTTGCAGAATTGTTTGTTTTTGCTTGACTAGAGAATAAGTGAAACACAATTTCTACATAAAAGAGTCAAATAACCTGGCAGGTCTTAAAATTCAGTAAATACAACCTCAGAAGAACTACAAAGAATATTATGCCATGTCACTACTTATTTAAGACAAATTAAGCCAAAATGCAGAAGTAGTGTGTGAAAAACTATTAAGAAGGTAAGTAGTAGCTAGGTGCTGCTAACCAAATGAACTTTATTAACTGATCATCAACAAGTGTGATAACCTCTAAAAGGCAGTTTGCTGTTCTGGAGCATTCAGATATGTGTTAACATTGCCTATGCGCTCTAAAAAGATTGTGGCAGCACAGCAGGTTTTAGCATTTTAGCATGAAAATTTCATCCCAACTGCAGTACAGTCAAAGGTTGAATACCACTTGAAAAATGGCAAAAAATAAAATAAAATAAAAATCATATTTTGCATTGCTGGATCTTAACAAGGTTCCAAGTAGAGCTTCAACATGCAACAAGAAAAAATAGGAGAGAGACAAAACATTTTTTAAAGATGCAATTTATATAAAACAACACTTAAACTGAAACAAGCTGTTTTAAAGCCATTTTTCAAGTGGTTTTAAACTTTTGATCGGGACTGTATCAAGCACGGTGGTAGAGCGGTAATGTTTTTGGCTTTTTTGCAGACACAGGACCTGGGAACATTGCAGCTGTTGAGCTGATCCTCCTTTGTATACCAAAGTATTCTTGAGTCAAATATGAGGCTATCAGTCTGACAGCTAAAGTTTAGCCAAAATCGGGTCATTAAGCAGAACAATGATTATAAACACAGCAGCAAATCTACATCAAAATGACTGAAAAAGAAAAGAATGAAGGTGTTACAAACTCCAGACCTCAACCTAACAGTGTCAGGGTCATTGATCTACAGTCACTGGGCAGGACCTTAAGAGTCCTGTGCATAAACAAATTCCTGAAATGAACTGAACCAACATTGTAGAGTAGAGTGGGACAAAAGACTGAAAGTCATACAGATAATGTATAGCAGGAGTGACACACACAGGACCTATAGAGCCACAAATTATGCATAGGGAGGTCGGGCAGATTGATGGTTGACATTTAACAGTGGAGACTGCCGTTAGTTCCAAATTTCAAACTGATACTCATCATTTATTTGAACCTTTATATTACCTTAAATGTGTGTTTGATTGTATAAATGTGACGATAAATGTCCTATTTTAACAAAAAAAAAACAGTTGTTTACTTATCAAATTGTTTTGGTTGGTTTTAGTTCAAGTTTGTTGAAGTTAGAAATTCAGAATTTATTATTAGGTGCTGTTTTTGTCATCCATTTAAAAATATGTATCATTGCTACCTTCAGATGTTACAATAGAAGAAAGCATTTTCACTGTCAGTCAGATTTAATTTGTCTGACCACTTGTAAAAGATAAGTGGAAGGCTTTTATTCTTTTATGGCTTTATTCACTTCTATTCTGTTCTTAATGCTTTAATTATGGACGGCGTTTTCTTTCATAATGAAACGGCTCTTCCTTTCATCACCGCGGACGTTAAATATGTAGATGTACTGTACTAGAATCTCACTGGGTTGCCAGCACATCATGAGCTGTGTGCGTACAGTATACATGTCTGGGAATGAAAATGAGCCAAGCTGGTGAGTGACATGGTTTCATTTACATTTGCAGGCTTGTTTTTCGGCTGTGCTGTGTCTATCAACTTGAATCTACAATTCTGCAGGAAAAACACAGCTCTGAATACATTTATATGTAAAACTAAATAAATAAATAAATGGCTGTGTAACATAAATGTAAGTTCTTGCTGCTAGAAACTTGAAGTATAGCTTCTAAATCCGCAGAATGATGTTCTATTTTCACTTTGCCCGCTCCGTAAGCTTAGCCACTCATCTCCCGTCCAAGATGACAGCGTAGTCAAGGGTAAATTAGTCTGACACTGCATTGGCTAAATGCTGCCCATCATTTCCCATCTTCGTTGATCCACATTTACTCAGCTTCATGTCCCTTGGTGTCAAGCACGCATGGGATCACAGACCAGCTGGAGAGCACTGAGTGATGAGCTTTTGTCAACTGTGAGATGGCAGCAGAGGATATGGGAGTACAACCAGCACTCTCCCAAGATGGAACTACAGTGCGTCATCTGTGAGACATACCCACACTGGCAGGGCAAAGTATTCAGCCTACCTCCAGTTCATCATCAGTGCTCCGACTGCCTGCTGATGGGTGTCCACAGGGCAGGCTTTATGATATCTGAGAATCTGTTCTGATGCGATCAGACAAATTCCAGGTCACGCTTTGTGCCACAATATTCCTCCAGCTACATGTACTGGTAGCTTCAGAGTGTGTGATATGCTAGAAGGGCTAGAAGCAGTGTTACCAGATTTGACTGATAAAAAGTATCCCCCACCCAGGTACCTTAAAAATAGCCAAGGTATCAATTTTTATTTATTAATTTTTAAATTTTATTTATTTCTTGTCCCATCCTGTTGTGTCAACTGTTAAGTTCATTCATCTGTCTGCGTTTTCCCATTTAGTTATGGTTCCCCCCATCCTGCTTTATTTTGGTATTTACTTGTCTCTAATGTTGTGCGTTTGCTTTTACTTCCCCTTGTCTCATCATTCCATTAGTTTCAGCTGTATCTTGTTACCCAGGTGTTTCTACTTCCCTCATTACCTCATCTACAAATATGTATTCTCAGTTTTCCTGTGTTGTCTTGTTGTGTCATACTGTGTTCTTCCTTTATTAGTCCCTGTTAGTTTCCTTAGTATATTTCTGGAATTCTAAGTATTCTTTGGATTTTGGACTTTGCTTTGCTTCTGGTCTTGGATTTTATCAGCCTCAATGAACGCTTGCCTTTATTCTGCCAAGTTTCCCTCACAGGTCTTACACTGCCATACTCTCCCATCCTCATGACAGTTTTACTGGTAAAATTTATGCAAACTAATGAATGTGATGAATAATGGAAGTCCTAAAATATATAAAGTTAGAGCCTTTTTTTTTTTTTTTTTTTTAATTTTGTCTCTGTACACCACTACAGTGGGTTTTGAATTAGTGAAGATATAACTTTCAGCTTTATTTTAAAGCACTTAACAAAATTTTGCACCGTTTAGAAATCATTGCACTTTATATACATATTTACATACAGATATGTGTAAGTCAAACAGTTTGGATGAAAATCACTCAGTCTGGCAACTATTCAGGAGTCCCCTTCATCTCTAAACAAAAGACTAGGGCCTGGAGGTCAGCCAGGGATTACATACTATGTTAAGGTGGCCAGCAAACAGAAGCTGTCTGGTATACTCATTGTCAGCTATGACTTTGAATTGAGTCTAGTACATTGAAAGACAGATACATAAAACAGCTGCATTACAGCCTTGGCACTGGCCTTAGCCCACTTTTACCCTGACTGCCCAACAATTTAACAAGTAATATTTTTCATCCACGTTTATCAAATATCAATCTGGTACAGAAGACAAAAGTGTTTATCCCTACAAGTACAGGCAAGTGACCTTGGTCATTGATGCTACCTCTCAGCCTCTGCTAAGCTGGCCCTGTGACCAATGATTCTCTGTCTGAATTGCTGTAGTCCTAAGGGTCTTCTGTTTTCTCTCACAGCTGATAAAAAGACAGCCTTTTTCATCCACCCACTATTGGCAGGGGCTGAGTTTGTATGGTGCTCAGGAAATGTTCTAATGAGATTTGCAGTATTTTAGCCATGCTAGCACCCGAGGCTCTGGAAGCTTTTGTCTTGCCCTGTGCCCACCTGAAGCTCAGCAATGAGCTGCTCCGAAGCGTCTCTGGGCACCTTGGTGTGGTCTTCATAGAGGTTTTTGTTTTTTTGTTTTTTTATCCTAACTTAGTCTGGCCCCTCATGATGGGTCAGTTAACCTTGGGGTCACACTGGCATTCAAACCCTCTCGATCACGATGAAGTGGCAAACTAGAGGTCTGTCCTTCAGCACCACCACCGAGGTACAAAAGTAAATACCTGAGGTGGTTCTAGCACCTGACTGGGACGCCTCCTCCTAAATGAGGTTTTACTGAATTACAGATTACTGCTCTGGGATGCTTCTATATACCTCCACAAGAGCTAGAGGAGGTCTACGTATTTCCCCTTAGACTGCTGCCCCCATGAAATGGACCTGAAAGAAAAACAGTTAAATGAACTTTTTTTTTTTAACCACAGAAAATAAATCCATCTATGACAGGTCAGCATTTAAGGAATCTTTTGCTTTCTTTTTAAATCAATGAAAAGGTTCATCCCACACTGGATGGATTATCAATAAATTTGGTGATAGTGATATCTTAGCTTATCATTTTTCTATGCAATAATTTATTTTGTGGGAGGGTGGTTCTTTAGCTGGAGTAGTCTAATACAGGCTCCTGACAATTATACGAGTTAGGATATGCCGTATTTCAATTTTCATCTAGGTTTCCACATTTAAAAAGGACGTTCTAACTTTATTCTAAAATGCCAGTCCAAGGTAATATCAGTAAAATCTCTTGCCATAAACAAACTGTTGTGCCAATAGTTTTAAATGAGATTCTTCTGATCCCATTGCTCTCGTTGCTGGCTGTACAGCTTTGATGTTCACTGTAATTATACCACTTTTCAGCACTTTATTTAAAAAAAAATCTTTGCATATTAAATATGACCTTGGCGTAATCCTCACAACAGCTTCTGCTCTTGTTTAAGTGTGTCTCTTAATGAACAGATATGCTGCTCCTCAGGCCTGACTGCTGCAGCTGAACTGCTCTCTCTGGTCATGTGCCGTACACACTGAAACCTAAATCCTGATACTCTTGGATGCTCTAATCCCTCCACAGTACGGAAACCAAAACAGAATATTAATTTCATCTTGTTTTTAGCACATTACCCAATTTGAGCAGTTAGGAAATGTTCAGCAGGCCTAAGCTTGCCTCCCATATGATTTACATTGGACTATTGTTGGAAATCTTTTTAATATGACACCCCAGGCTGCAATAAGATATAGCTGAAGTTATTGTAATGCAACTGCAAACCCCCAATGCAATGTTTTGCCTTTTGCAGTTGAATAATTACACACTGGGTTTCATTACTATTATTATTATTTAGGCTCAAATGCTCACACTGGTACCAGGTTAACCTATTTTAAATAATCCCACGGTACTCCATGAAGAACTGAGTAGGCACAAAGAGGATCTTTATTTTACTGGACATGAAATCCGATGATTTAAGGTCACTGTCCTTCTTTAAATTGAAGAAAATCCAGTCCTGCTCTAGAGGTCAGCTAGTATTGAAAAAATAATCACTCAGAGTTCACAATCAAATGGATAGATTTAATCCAGCCAGAATTAAACCCAATAGTTTCTAACCCCAAATGGGTTAGAAATCCAGCCAGCTAGTAAGATAGACTTATACCGAGAGTGAGACCAGAGAGAAGATTTAAACATTTGAGTTTAATACTCAAACAAAGCTCAAACGGACCCATTGTGTTTCCTGTGACATAGTGCTGTGTGTTCTGCCTTTTCAGTTTTCAAAGTGAAGAATTTCCTCTCTAAGCCCTGCCCCCCAGGACTATTAAAGCTTTGACAGCATTTTAAACTAGCGCTGGCGGAGGATTTGCCATGCTGGCTACTAACCAATAGCATGTAATAATTCCCCAGTGCCCAAGTTCTATTCTGAATTTATGGATAGTGTGTTTTAACAATGTAGACATTGGGCTGTGCATGCTTAGCATGCATGACACAACAGCACATGACTGCAGAGGTTAATGCGTGCAGCATTGTGTCCTTTATGTCTTGTTTCGCCTGAGTCCATTGTAATGTCTAAGTCTGTTTGACAGGGAGGAAAGTTCACAGCTCTCCTACAGCTTAGGCTTGCTCTTTTTCATGAAAAGAACAAAATATTTATTTTTTTTCAAACCCAGAATTTGACTTTTGCTCTTATTCGTATCATCACAAGCACAGTTCAGCCTTACCAGCAAGTGCTGTGAGAGATTTGCACATCATTGTGCAGCTCGCCTCTTTTTTTTTTAAATGAGCACCATAAATGTTATTCTGTCCGGCACTATGACGTTCAGTCTTGCAGAATCACTGAAGTGAATCTTTGTGGCGAGGCAGTGCTGAAGTGCTGGCACAAGACGTTACCAAATGAAAACATGCAGACGGGAACCAGAAGCAGTACAATGAGGATGGTAAATGGCTCAAGGGAAATGGCAACGTCTCACTCTAATTACACTTCAGTGTGTGCAGTGGTGAACGAGGGAGAGCAGCGCTTTGGGATCATTTTAATGGGCAAAGCACTGATGAGAATCCCATGAACAGCAAATGCTTCGAGCTCTGAATTTTTCAGTAGGCTTCATGTTTTGAGTGCAGCGGCCTCGGTGTTCAGCAATGTGGAAGGAAGATTCTTTCTGATTTCAGAAGGCGTGCATGCATGCCATCCACATTGTCAGTCACTGAATGAGATAAGCAGGTGCTTTGGAAAACCTCTACCTTCTGTAAATACACAGGGGGTGCAGTACCAAAGCTGTCAGCTGTCTCTCTCAGAGTCTTACCACACTGTAAATGACATACTCAGTGCATGGAAAGTCCTAAAGTAATAATCCGATCTTCAGGTTGCACCTGTTATGACTTCATTTTCGGCAGTCGTTATTAAAAATAAATTAAAATTTTAAAATTTAAAAAAGCTCAAAATAAACTGTAAACATTGACAGCTCTGTTGGGGGAAAAATACCCAGTGTCAACCATAAAGTTGTATTATGATTGCATTTTATCATAACATTAAGTACAATTTTCCTGAGTGTAGTTGATTCTTTCAGCAAACCCTGCCTTCCCCTGTAATGTGATTGACCAACACTTGGCAGTTAAATCCCTTCCAGACAAAAATGCCTCTGTGTTGCAGCCCCTCAGGTTATAAATGATGTTTGACATTAATGTGTTTTTGGCTATATACAGCTACACTGTCAGAATGGCTCTCTTATATCTGCATTATGTTACAGAACATTATACTGATAATCTCAGAAAAAAACAAAAAGGTATAACGAAACAGGAAGTGTTCTAGCTGTGTTACTATGTTAAAGGACTAGTTTGACAATATGAGTAATATTATTTTTTAAAAATAAATAAAAGCTGTTTGTGTCATGCAAGAAGCAAAAGATTTCAATGCTTTTTTGTTGTGAGTGTAGTTACCATTAACACGTTGACATATAAATGGGTGCATTTGTCGAACATACAGTAGAGATTCCAGAAATTAAATGACTCTAACCACGAAATAGTTGAAAACCTCATAAAAAGATCAACTGTCACTTTTAAACTTGAGTTGTTTTGTACAAATTTAAACCCATGAGATATTGTTCTGGTTTTTGGTGAATTTCTGTGTATTGGTGAAGCAATGTAGAGAGTCGAAATATCACACTGTACCGATGACAGTGATTGATGGTGTTGGCAGTTTGACAAATAGGTTTGGGGAAATGTGTTAATGAGAGGGAAAATTTTAAATGTTCAAAAAATTCCTCTCATTTGCATGTATAATGTACATCATGTGGAAAAGTATTGTGATAAATGTTTAAGGTTTTTGTTCTCATTAGTCCTGTTATCCTCAGTTCTTGCTTTCCCAGGGCAGTAGAGAATAACAGTTGCACCAAATGACATAACTTAGCGACTGCAACAAGCTATTAGTAGATTCTCACTAGACAGTGGGGATAGCGGATGGTGTTGGCCCATCTTAAGTGTTATTACTGTTAACATGGACTTTGTACTTGTGGAAATGTGGAGGGAGACAGGCACATTTTCACTGGTTATCAAGATTTTATTGAATTTCCATGCTTTTGTGAAGTTGGGTTTACAAAATATAGAAGCAGGAAGTGTAAAAAAAAAAACAAGAAAGAAAATAAAGAGATAATACTTTTTGTTCATGCATTATTATTATTCATCATGTTCTATTGTCAGTGATTTAGGTGGACTATAGTATGCATGTACAGAACACACAGGTCTTATGTAGATGCGGGGTTGTCAGCAACTGACTGCTTAGCATCACATCCCAGTGATTTACTAATTATTCTACATGTGTGCTTAATTGCTTTCACACCGTATGAGTACCTATCCTGTTTTATTGATATAGACATGAAATAATTGAGTATTTTAAGGTTTTTATTTTATTTCTACTAAATATAGCATCTACAAAATATTGCCAAATAAGGAAAAAAACTTTTGCACATACATTTTATATATATATATTTTAAATAACTGAAGTTGTTTCATTTTGTTTGAGCAGGAGTTCCCTAATTATCAAAAACATCTCTAATTTAGTGGTAGAAAAGTCTGATGCATAATCTAAAGGATCCTAAAAACATTTTTTCTCCACTGTGATTTATTTTTCTCTTGATAAGCTACTCTGAAAATAACATTAATGCAAGGTATTTGGGAAGTCACTGACGTCTTCCAACAATGAGCGTTTATTCTGTTTGCAAAGCTGCAGCCTTGATAATATTTGAGCTTGTTTATTGTTTGTCATCTGGCTTTGATTTTCCAACACAATAGCATGCGAAAGCAACGTTGTATCGGGGCCAACTCAAAAAATCGCATATACGCGCATGCACACAGCATACAGTAACAGCCAGTATAATAGGAATACTTTAATAAATCAGCCAGAGAGGAGCCTTGGCTGATTAAAATTTTACTTAAGGATGGGAATCTGTTTCTATATAGGACATCTGAACCCCGGATCCTATCTTCCAACAGTGCAGACTTAACTGTTTGTCACTGTTTATTTTAGTACAATTTAAAATATAATGGGTTATATTAATGTTTCTATCTAAATCCTTTAAACCACTTTTCAATTTATCTCCAAGTACAACAGTTTAGACAATCAACACTTGTGTTGGGGGCTATCTATAATATTTACCATGGTGAGAGAATGGAGCCACTGTCAGTGTTACTGCATTCAAACTGAACTTACTCTATGACTCAAGTGGCTTCTTGAATCTGTAGCTTAATTTTTTTTTAACTCGAACAGAGAGCTAACTTGAAATGAAACTCCTTTAGTGAATTTAAAGCAGCTGTAATCAGTATGTGCTGAGTCTAATGATTATGTATACTGTGAATGGAGCAGCTTAAGCCACACAGAGCTATAACCTGAGTCTGCAGCTCCCCCCAGATCACTCCCACTGCTCATAAAAAACTCACTATACATTACCTGCTGAGCACCAAACTGAAGCAGTTTCCAACCAGCTGCTATCATAACTGTGCATTTAGCAGCTATTTACCTCAAGAGTTAGTTGAGATAAAATTGTTGTTTAAGAAGAGCGAATATTGCTCTTAAATTTGTCAGGTGGCCAGCGGCACAGTGCCAAATGAAGGATAATGTTGCTCTGTACTGTGTCTGCAGGCTGTGTAAACAGGAAACTGTTTGCTAACAAGTTCAACATATCAGCTTAAAAGGTGATAATATGTCAATGTCGTGTTTACAGATTGTTCTTGCAGCACCCGAGTGGCCAAAAATAAAACGGAATTGTTGTCTGCAAATTCGGCAAGCGTGGAAATCTAGTTTATCATAATAGGAGTTTAAGTGTGTTTTCAGTACTGTGCATGAATACTAAACTCATTTTATTTTCCCAGTATGAAGCCAGCTTTAGCGCTCATTATGAACTCTGTGTTACACGTTGTAGAGCTTGAAACATCCCAGTGCTTTTTAAAGTCTCTCCAGTTTAGCTCTTTTAACCTTTTCAGCAGTATATTGCAGTCTGGGGAGAATAGGTGATGATTCTTCGGTCTGCTTTAGCTGATAAAAAAGACGATAGGTTTTTGGCTGTGTGATTTGTCACAGGGAGAATGGGGTTTCAGACGGCAGAAGAAAAATATGAACAAAGTGTATTCTCTTTACCTGAGTTCAGCACAGTGGTGCACTGCTTAGCATTGTTGTTTCACAACAAGAAGCCTCTGGGTAGAACTTCCTGGTCAGGTAGTGTCTTCATGTGTAGAGTTTGCATGTGGTCTCTGTACCTGGGTGGTCTCTGTCTTGGTTGGTTCTGCTACGGTTTTCTCACATAATCCAAAGACATTGTGTTAGCTTAATTAGGGATTCTTTAGGTGTGACGCATTTGCCCCACTACATGTGGGCAGTGTTGGGAAGGTTACTTTTAAAATGTATTCCACTACAGATTACAGAATACATGCCCCAAAATGTATTTTGTAACATATTCCGTTACGTTACTCAATGAGAGTAACGTGTTCTGAATACTTTGGATTACTTAATATATTATCATGCTTTTACAACTACATGAATGTGCTATTGCTGTGTGATTTATTACTATTAATGAAGGTTACTCGCCATACCAATACCAACTAGATTTTTAAATCTTAATATAAATGAGTAACAGTAGGTTGACATTAGGTAAGGCTGCACTTTTTGCAGCGATCTCGTATAGAAAACTATTCCGCACGTATATAAAACAGGTCCGCGGCTCCGAACCATAGTAAAGGGACCTCTGGCTAATACGTCGGGTTCCGTGTCAGGCTCGTAGCTGAAAACTAGCTTTACTTGGTTGTCTGGGTCAACTTTGTATATATATATATATATATATATATATATATATATATATATATATATATATATATATATTTACATGCTTCCATCTCCCGTTTCTGCTCGGTGACAACTCGTACTTTTCCACTCTCCTTTTTCTCCCTCCCTCGCTCACAGACACATAACGGGTATGGCAGTCCATTCTCCCTGCAGCACAGACTACACTACCCATGAGGCTACATTCTTTAGGGCTACGCCTGTAACACTCTGCCTATTGCCTTCATATTAAATCATTTTGTGAATAATCTTTTAAAATATTTCTTCACGTCATTATGCGGGCCGCAAGTAGAGGTGACATGGGCCGCAAGATTGAGACACAGACATTAGAGCCTCTTAATGCGTGTTTTGTTTGGATTTCCACCGGCGTGGAAACCAAAAATATGGAGTTCATAGCCTTATGAAACAGGAAAATACCACCGTGTAATCCATTAATTTCAACAAAGTAACTGTATTCTGAATACCAACTTTTAAAACGGTAACTGTAACGGAATACAGTTACTCATATTTTGTATTTTAAATACGTAACGGTGGTACATGTATTCCGTTACTCCCCAACACTGCATGTGGGAAAGCTGGGATGGGCTTCAGCTACCTTACAACCCCGATCTGGATGGAAGAAAATTGGAGGAGTGGACATATTATATTACAAATGAGCAGTCGGTTAATTAACTGAATTAATTATTATGCATTTTTGTCTTTGCCAGAGTATTGCGTTGAACTTACCAATGACTGACTAGTCATTGAAGACTCCCCAAATTATCTTTGTTCTAGGAAAATACATAAATAAATCATATACATATATGTATCAACTCTAATAAAATAATATTCCATTTATTGCGTCACTAGCAGGGACAATATTATAAATTGTAAACTTTAAAGCTCCAGATGTTGTGATCATTTGCTGGCCTTTTTGTTCTGTTTGTGTGATAATACATATAATAGTTCGGTCTTTACATTTTGGTATGCTAACATAAGCAATCGACATTTTTAACCATTTTCCTTTCTTAGCTGAGTATTTATTCTGTCCACACGATGTAAGGAAATTAGCAATTTTCACTTTCAGTGTACTGATTTGTTTTATCTTGATTTTTTTTCTCTGTTTTGAGAAGTAGCCTGAGGTAAATAATCTTACTGTAAACACCTGCCCATTCTTTTTCTTAAATGCTTATCTGGTTCAGCGTTGAGGGTGGGCTCAAGTGTATCCCAGCTGTAATGGCACAAGAAGCTGGGTACTGCCTGAGCTGGTTTAAAACATGCTTTTTACATAAAAGGAGCAAATTAGGCCTGAGAATCTGAATTTAAAACCAAATTTACTTTCTTGTTATATTCTAGTAAAGAAATTGCAATATATCTGCTCAACAGCTCTAATGTGATTTTCCTCAAAAGCTATTTACACGTAAGATAATTATAAATGTTCATTTTTTTAGCCAACATATATCCAGTGTATAAATCACTAGGGACAGCTTTTGTTTTATTGAGCATATTGTTCGTTTTAGTTTTACATTAAATCCATACATTTATCAAGTAACTTTATTTGCTTTTGAGCAAGATTCTTTAATAATATTCTGTGTTTTCATTCAACACACTTTTTCTTTTCTCCTTTGGGATTTATTTTTAATTTCTCCCAGCGATTTGGGGTTAGTTGGACCTGATAAGTATAAAAACTGAATGTCATCTTTGAAAGGGAAGTAATTGTTTTTTAAACAAAAGCATGTCCTCATATGGGTACAACAAGTTTATTTCACAGTGTAATTCAATAAAGTTTAACAAAGTATGCCAAAATGTAATGTAATATGAGGCCTGGGGTTTCAGGAAGATAACATGCACGACTTACAGGTGTTTTTTCAAATACAGAAATAACGTACTATACTTCTCTCTCAACCATTCTAACTCTCATACATTCTGACAATTAAAGCCAATTATCATTTACAACACATTCTGTGTGTCACATCTCTTTTCGTATTATATATAATGATGGTTGTGGCCTTCCATAGTTCACTTCCAAAACCCTTATGGGACCAGGATACTCAAAGAACTGTAAGATCACTTACCACACTACCTAAGCAGACTACAGCTGTAGCTAGTATAACACTGACAGGTCACACCTCAGATACTGAATGACAACACAGGACCTGGAACTGCTAGTTAAAGACATTTCCGTCACCTTGTGACACCCAGTTCTCTGTTCAGCCAGTCACTGCTACACCCGTGTTGTGTGTGAGCATGTGAAACAGGGTCTTAAATGTGCCATCTTCATTGCAGTCTAAGGATTCATTCACCTTGTAATTATGCAGTAGCCTTCTAGCCACCATCTCACAGACAGACAGATGCGCTGAACCTGCGACAGAGTTACATGAACTGTGAACAGTATTTCTTTCTCATCTTCCCCCTGTGATGCTCAACACTTGACAGGGTTACGTTGGTGCGGTGGATGGGTAGGTGGGCGAATTAGCACGTTTCTGTGTGTGTTGGTGTGCCAGCATGTGTAGGTGTGTGTCAGTTTGTCAGCAGTGGCACCTACAGGACGCGAACACGTGGGGCTACAGTCAGCTCAGGCGGATGAATTACAGCAGCCTGCGCCGTTGTAAAACGCTGGTGTATTTGTCAGCACACTGCTGCGCCCGTCCAGGAACACTGACTCAGATAAGTGGCTGCTCCCTCACTGTAAATTGTGTATGGGAGGTCGGAGAGATGTAAGAAGTGACAAACCAACACAGCAAAATGAAAATGTGTGCAGTTAACATTCTGCATTCAGCTCCCAGGCAAGATTTCATGCTTGCTGTGGGAGAGGGCTCTTACCATTGACTGATCGGTGAGTCACTCCACTCTGATACAGACAGCATCTGTTGGAGCGAATTTAATGCAACATGGATTTCTGCTTTGTGAATTATGAGTTTTCATAACCTTGATGCAATATTACTGTCTTTTCATAGTGAGCTTTGAGGATGAATAAACCTGTGATAGAAGACACACGTGACAGTCACACTCAAATATCTCTCTTTCCTTGATTTGCTCTCGATTGTGTGTCTGTTTTTCTGCTTATGGTCATCCTGCTGATGTGTTGCTGAGGCACTTTATGACAGAGATACATCTTATGCAATAGATGATGAAGTGCTGTGTTAAAATTATCGTTGTTGCACTGGAAACTGTGGTGTTTATTATTGACGAGGAGGCTACATTAGATTTAGTGTTACCCCAAAAAGGCAGTGAAAAAGCAGCCATTAGCTACACATCAGAGCTGTCATCCCCTGTCAGTTTGCTGGTTATAGCTGTGACATGGGCATTAGAGTGAAGTTTTATTTCAGATTGCTCTCTGTTTTTATTTCCGCTTGTACCCAATATAGTTTCCTCTGAAGTGCAACCGCAAAATATTTGCTTTGTCTCAAAATTCTTCTTTTAGTGAGCTTTAGGGAAGATTTATTGTTCCCTTTAGTTAGAAAAGAAAGAATCACAATTCCTAGTACAGTAAGTAGATTTGAGAGGATGGCAAAGGACCAAAAATGATTTGTGGAAATGAGGGTTTATTTCCTGCTTTGGAGACAAATGGTGCTTCTTAAATATAAAGCTCATTTACATGTATGAGTCACACAATCGTTCTCCTATGCACTGTCAGTGTAGTATCTCCTGGCTGTACATCATAATGATGTCTTATATTGGGCCCTTGGCTGTCTAGTTTCCTGCTTAGGTGAAACAATTCATACAGTAAGCTGAATAGCTTCTTCTATTCCCTGTGAATAATATGTGATTTACTGTCTTTTGTTTTTTCAATCTTGTGGCTCTATTGCACTTATGTATTCAGCGGCAGAATAATAGAGACAGTGATTGAAGGAAAACTGCTTATAAAGTGTTCAGAGCGTTTAAATGGCAATAAATTTTCTATCGCATAGTAGGATTGTTTTAATATTTCATACACATATACTTCGTTAAGTTTGATATATTCAATTTGAAGTGTACTTTAAGAGCCAAATACAAAATGTGTGTGTACATTTCCCCTCAAGCAACACACTGTTATGTAGGCACTTGCTACTGGTGCTCCACCTAGTGGTGTTTTTTTTTAATCGACTTACAGTATGCAGGAACTTACAGTGCTGTAGAGGACAGTAGATCTCCTTTCCACATTATTTTCATTGTTGCGTTTTTTCTGTGAAATGCACCACACATTTTTTTTTTCAGTTACTCCTCTGATAATCCAAGGACACAGAGGGATTAACACTTCTAAATGTGCTCCAACTCTAATTTGGTCATTAGCTTTAAATATGGGAATGTAGAGTTACTTCTATGCTTTTATGAAGCTTAAAATTGTTCACAAATGGCTTGGTGGACTGTCAGCAATCCCTAGAATGGGACAAACACCTGTACATTTTAAAAAGAAAATGAAACATTACTTTTAGAAAGGGCAGCTAAAAAGGGTTAAAAAAAGAAAAGAAAGGAAGAAAGAAAAGCTAGTCAGTCAATGGAAATAACAAAAATATGGCACAAATGTGCCCTGAAGTCTTTACATTTTTGTATTTGCTCTTTTTAACAGACTGCATGTACTGAGTATCAGCAACAGAGACTTGAATTTCCATTGTTTAATCGGATGTTTTCTCTGTATTTCATTTGTCTGCATTGCAGAATGGGCCCAGCAGGTCAGTAGACCCGCGCTAATTGGAGACATGTTTTAAGGACAATACCTCAGCCACCATGAAAGGGTTAGGAGCCAACCGCAGTCGTCACCTGTCTGACTCGTGTGAACCAGCGGGCTGTTCCCAGAAGCCTCTGTGTCCTTTGACCTCTGACCCTCACAGCTCCTTTCTGTTGAGCCCTACTATAAACCACTATGGCACTCTGGACCCCCATCTCCACCAGTGCCCTCCCACCAGCCCCACCACCTTGACTCCTGACTGCTTGCTGCCTTTCAGCCAGATGTCCAACAGCAGCACTTTCCCTCGTCTGCATTTTACCTCTCAGACTGACCAGGTTGACTGCTCCCAGGCCTGTATGGCTACTGGTGGTGGAGTTGGGCAGGGCAGCAGGGCAGGGACACTATCCACATCCTTGTCTATGGGTATGGGCTTGGGTCTGGGCCTGACTGGTGCCCCTATGATCACCAGTGGATCGGCCACTATCTCGTCTGCAGCAGCAGCAAAGATGAACCGGTTACCTTCCAGCCTACTGGATCAGCTAGAGAGGCACCTGCCCCTACAGCGTGATGGCTTCAGTACACTGCAGTTCCACAGAGGCCGTATGTCAAAGCAACGCAGTGAGAGCCCAGGACGCATACGCCACCTGATGCATTCTGTGCAAAAGCTGTTTGCCAAGTCTCAGTCCTTGGAAAACTCTGCAATCAAGGGTAGCTTAAATGGGCGCTCTGCAGGAGGAATGACTGGGACTACAGGAAGTGGTGAAGATAGTGGTAGACCAACCCGCAGGAGCAAAAGTAAAGACAGGGCTAAGACTGAAGGGCAAAAGCAGAGACCTAGACCTAGTACACTAGGCCTCTGGGGCTCAGATGATGCCCTGGACACTGACACTACCAAAGCTGGCACTATAGCTGTAGGTTACCGCAACCCACTGAGCATGATGACTCTTGGCAGAGCGGTGTCAGACAGCCAGGCCCCTCCAAGACATATTCCACAGGGCTATAACACAATTTCTGCACATACTCTCAAGACCTCCAAAAGCAGCAGTGACCTCAAGTTCCTGGCATGCCCAGCAACACAAGTAGGATCCAAGGAAGAGGAAGAAAGAACTAGGGGAAGCAAGGACGATACACTGGTGAAGAGGGGCTCTTGGTCCACTCTCACACTTACCCAGGCTAGGCAGGTGTTGCAGAAGGGCTCTGCTACAGTCAACAGGACCCTGCTTAAATCAAAGTCATGCCACCAAGACTTGGCACAACAGTTCCTTCAGGTAGGAGGGCTCGTGAGTATTCATCTCCATCATCATTTTTTGGAAGTTTGCATGGATCTGTTTATAATTTCTCTGTGCATGTCTTGTTTTTTAATGTTTGAGCACCAGGAATCTTTATTGTCACATTTGCGGAGTTTCTCACAAGTCGTGACAATCATATCACCTTTTTTAAGCCATTGCTGCACATCCTCACAATCATATTGCGAAATACTAGGAAATGCACGCAGGGATACTGTATTATCCTGTATTTTAAAGTTTTTAACAAAGCATTTGTTTGCATAATCCAGGTCCCCCTGGGCGACTGGGCAGGAACTTTGGGTCATGGAAGGACCAAAGGAACTGAGATCCCTTGTCGAAGGATGCGCAGTGGCAGTTATGTCAAAGCTATGGGAGACGTAGAGGACAGTGATGACTCAGAAGGAAGCCCCAAACCTTCGCCCAAATCTGCAGCTCGTCGCCTGAGCTACATGAAAGCCACCCAGCAGTCACTGAGTGAGCAGCAGCCGCCACCGACGCCACGCAAGTGAGTCCCACAGTGTAGTGAGTCAAAATATGACCTTGTTTATCATGCTCATTGTTTTGCCACTGTTGATTTTGTGCCCTTTTACATTACATCCATTAAAATATAAACAGGCACTGAAGGGGTATTTGCTATAAGGGTATTTTTCTCATGCCTCCAAAGGTAGTCAGCAGGTGGCAGCATCCTGTCATGAATAAATGTCAGTATGTGCAGAAGTACTTGGTCAAAACAAGATCATAGAAGATATACATTGGAGATAAAGATGCAGTCTAATGAAAGGGGACAAGAAACTACATACATTCCATTTTTATGTGCTGCAAAAGCAGTCGGTGAACTTTTTGCCATGTGTTTTACCTCTACATCCAAACGGACAGGCCTCGTTGCTACGCTCTCATGCGGGAGGATTATCTGTGGTCTCCTCTACAAAGTGCGTGCTCTATGCAGCATCTGAGGTCAGTGTAACCTAGAGGCAGGCAGTGTGGCCCTAACCACCCTAAGTGATCCTACCACTGTTTTCCATCACTTTTTTTGCCTAACCCTGCCAGTAATTTTCCTCTCCACCCACAGTTCCATCTTTCACCTTGCAGGTACCCTGAGTGGCGTGTTAGTACTTTTACCCACTTTCTCAAGCCCTGATTTCATAATATGTAAACTTTCCATGAAAATCACTCCAGCACACCCTGTTGCTTATTGCACACACATTTTCACTAACACCAGGCGCCAACTAGGCAAGGCAGAACAGAGGAAAAAAATTTTTTAAAATAAACTGAAATGCAAATCTCTCAAATTCTATTTAGCAGTTTTACTCTTGTATCGTTATTTCCTCTGTACTGCTATTTAAGCACTAGCACACATCACTATCCACACATCTCAGTCGTGTTTAATTTGAAAAAACCCAGGGGAACATTTCCCTGGTTTAGGTTACTCCTGGATATCATCAATTAAACACAGCCCCTTACTTATTCCAGGCTCTGACTTCTGAGAGGCTGATTATTACGTTCACTTCCACAGCACCCTGCCGTCCCTGAAAGAGCTGTCCACTAATCGGAGCCTTGATAACTTAGACTGCCTGGTGAGTCCTTTAGAGGCCCCTCCACGCCACAGGAACAATGATTTCAGCCAATGCTCTGGCACACTGGGCAGAGGCTCGGGCACTCAGGTATGTCTATGATCTCTTTATTATTTATTGTTGTTATTATTGACAAAGATAATTTTAATTAGTCTGTTTGAATTGGGTCTTTTATTAATAAGTTCCCACAGAGAAGTAGTTTTTGCTGTTTTATTTAAGTGAGCAGTGTACAAAATAATCCAAAGCGCTGCATCACAAACTGCAAAAAACCCAACAATCGTCTTTTGAAAACAGTTGAAATATGAATTTAATGAAGGAAAGATTTAAAGCTGGATTAAATGCAACAATATTTAAAGTATACATACCTTCTAAAATTTCTAAAATTGCATAAATTTGATTGACTTCAAGAACCCGCCCTACTTCCAAGAAAAGAGAACGTAGAACGTGTATATAAAATAGACTGCCACAACCTTTACATTTTGAAGCCACTGTGAGAGAATATTTAAACAAATGTCTATAAGACTGCAGAGATGGTTTATGAATAAACCAGTCGGGAATAAACTTGACGAATCAAAATGATGCCTCAGAGTGTTTGCAGAATGTCAGAGTGGAAGATATGACTCAGTAAAAACCTGAGGGAGCTTGTTGTACATCTTCATCAGCAGAATTGGAGGCAAAAATACCTTTCATAGAGAAGTAATGGCATCACTATCTTTGGAAATGTTTAATATTAATGATAGAGAGACTCGATTTAGGCCAGAGGTAAAGTCAGTCGGACCTAAAGGATTTCTTGGTACTCATGCACAGCTTTTGGAATGAGCAGGCCTAATTTTTCTTGTTTATATGCCACCCACAACACTTTCGTATTTGGTCCTGAAATGCCAAATATAAAAATAACTGCTGATGCTTGTTTCTGCTTCTTTTTATGTCGCTTGATCAAACATTTCAGTTGCTGCCGGATGTCAATGCTTTTTCCCATCGTGCAGTGACAACACAAATCCATGCAACAATGAAAGCTATTTTAGGCAACTCAGACAATGCATTGTGATTTACTTTCATACTGACCCTGAGGCAAGTACAAGACGATTAACCTGATTCTAGGTTTTAGGTGTATTCAATTTTTATACCACTGAACACAGATGTTAAAAATGCCATCGCTCTTTAAAGTATCCTACAGCTTTATTACTTACTATAGACTTTTAGACTGCTGCCCACACACTTCATATTTCCACATTTTTATTTCCAACCCCATCACTCATCTCTCAACCCCACAGATTTGTTTTGTTAGTCTTTGGATGACACCCAAGACCTAGTTTTAAAACCACTGCATAAAATACTTGAATGTATAAAGCAGTTTTAGGAAACTCCTCACACAACCACAGGGACATTTTTACCGCATCTCTTTTGGCTTCATTTGCTGTTGATGCTTTGGTTTTACTTTAGTAAGATTTTTATATCTGAGCAGTTTTTCCATCATAAGCATAGGTCTGTTTAATGCATGTTTATCAGTCTGCCCTCTGCCCTTAGCGTGTGAGTCTGCACACGTTCTTTCAGGTATGCGGGCAGGGCTGTGGGCACTCTGTACCGTACTGTGAGGGGGAATCGCAGGCTGTGGAGGCTCTGGATCTGCCTGCGCCTACGTGCTTCCGGTCGCGCAGCCATAGCTACCTGCGGGCCATCCAAGCAGGCTGCTCCCAGGATGAAGATACAGCTTCTGTGGATTCAGAGTCACCACCACCCACCACTCCAGGCTATAGCTACAGCTCCAACACCAGTGAGTACCCGAGAGAAGAAGGTGGTCTTAGTGATTGCAATAAGATTACAAAGATTTGAAATTACCTTCGAGACATTCAGTTCATTTTGAATTGATTTATATAGCACCAATTCACAAAAACAGTGGCCTAAAGGTGCTTTACACTATAAGGAAAAGACCCTACAATATTAGAGAAAAAACCTCAACAATCAGACGATCCCCTGTGAGCAAGCAAACCAGCCTAAAGGAGGGGCAGTCATCTAGGGTCACTGGCTTGGGAGATGAGAAGAGAGAAAGAGCATAGAGAAGAAGAAAGACAAACTATGGGAGAGAGGACAAAGGTAAAATGTATCAGGAGTAAAAAAGAGGAGCGTAGAAGAAAGTGCATCATGGCAAGTATGAGCCTAAAGCAAGCATGGTTCAGGGTCAGATGATTTCTGCTGTATTTACTCCGCTTCATAATAGCAAAAATAAGTATTGTCTGGAAAATTGCCCCTTAAAGGAAGAGGCCACTTTCCTGAAATCCAACTTGTTTTACTGTTTTTGAAAAGTACACCGGGTAACAATTTTACTGTGTATATTTAGTGTATGCAAAAGACACCACATGTGCTGCTATTATAATAGTCTTGACAATATTGTACACCTTAACTATTATAGGTATAATTCAAATAAATAGTAGGTTACTTTCCATTGTTAAAAACATAAAGTAAAAAGGTAGCACATGCAAAAAAAAAATCAACTAATCCCAGCCATTTTGTAAAATTTATAATAATTTTTTGTGTGTATGTGTTACCTTTTTACCTATGGGGTTTAAGTGTTAAATTTAAATGACTGTGGTTTAGAAATACGGAAGGCAGATCCTTTTAAAGATCTATGTAGAGTATTCCTCTTGTTTTATTGCAATAGATAAACACATATCTACCAGAGTACGGGCTTTTGGTATTAAGGTGCTCATGCTTTAACAATAAGAGTTTGCAGCATATTCAGTCTGCAGCTGGATATTGCAGGCTGCTCTCTTCTTTATCGCTGAGAAAATGGATGGAAGAAGTACAACACCTTTCACATAATCATTATTAGATGGAAAACTAAACTCAAGAACATTTTGCTTCGCACATTTTTTTCTGTATCTTTTTTCATTTATGTGTAACATTATTGTTATGTTTTCAGGGAAAAGTGCGCAATAATGACTCCTCCAGGCTGACAGGGTGAAGGTTAGAGATGCTGTTTTAGAGAGATAGAGAGGTTTGCAGATAAGCAAAGAAAACTATCTATTTTTTCGCCTACAATTCAGTTCAAGCATTGTTGCAGTAAAATCTGAACATTTCTTAAAAACATCTACTGTGTCTATAGTAAATTCATGCGGTAAATCAAGCTTCACTTCTGTTTTTATGGTGCATGTGTGTATATATTTGTGTATTATTATTATTATTGAACAAATTGCCCTGTAGCTTAAAAGTGTCAGAGTTGTGATGTGTGGTTAGTATTTTTCTTCTAAAGAGTTCTATATGACTTTGATGTTAAATCATAAATTCATACTTATGAGTATTTTAAAAATTTTAATTATAGTCCGAGATACTTTTAGAGGTACTTTTAGCTATTCACCACAAAGATCTGCATGTTTGATTTGGCACAGTTTTACACCCTCCCTGATGCCACCCTCTGATTTATCTGGGCCAGCATGAGGGACACACAAGCCTCTGATCTCCTGAGGCTGGTTTTATTTCCCTTTGCGGTCTCAAGACAGGGATCTTTCACATGTAAGGCAAATTTGTTAACTACTACAACATAGAGGCAGGTGGATTTTTCTTAGGTCAATAGTGAATCAAAGTTTTAGGGACTAAACTTTCTGATTATTAATGTTTTTAATTTTTATCTGATTTGATTTTTGCTTCTGTACATATGCGAATGGGAAAAAGCTGGACTCTATATGGACTCAATGTATTTTAAAAAATAGTTAACAAGCTAATGTAAGAGCAGAACTTGACTCTGTATCACCTCTGCTCAGCTGTCTACTCTGCTACATGTACTGCAGAGAGATCTAATCTTAAATAATGAAGATCTTGAATAATGACGCTGGAGCTATTCTGCTGAACAAACTATGTGACTTTTTTTTTCTAAATGACCACAAACATCTTTTTTTCTTCTTCTTTATGTTCTGTAAAGAAAAGGTTTTCATCTCAGCAGTGTCAGGAAAAAGTATTTGCCCCATTTCTGATTTCTTATTTTTTATATACTTGTTCCACTGGAAGTTTCCAATCATCAAGCAAAATGTAATATTAGACAAAGATAACCTGAGAAAATACAAAATGCAATATTTAAATTATGAGTTTCATTTGTTAAGGCAAAAGAGCTATCCAAACCTACCTGGTCCTATGTGAAAAAGTTATTGCCCATCTTGTTAAGTCATTAATTAACTGTGATTAACCACATTTTTTTGAGCTAACATCAATTTCATTAGCTATACCCAGGCCTGATTACTGGCAGACCTGTTGAACCAAGACACCACTTATATAAAACCTGTATGACAAAGTGAAGTAGCTTATAAGACCTTAAAAACTACACACCATTCCACAGTTATTATTATTACTGTCTAAAGAAACTCAGGAACAGACGAGAAACAAAGTCATTGACATCCCTCAGACTAGAAAGGGTTACAATGCTATTGCCATTTCTAAGGGTTTGGGACTCCTGTCAAACACAGTGAGAGCCATCATCCACAATCGGAGCAAGCTTGGAATAATGGTGAATTTTCCCAGGAGTGGCCAGCCTACCAAAATTACTCCAAGAGCACATCGGCAACTCATCCAGGCCACAAAAGAACCCAGAACATCATCTAAGGAACTGCAGGCCTCACTTGTCCCAGTTAAGTTCAGAGTTCATGATTCAACAATAAGAAAGAGACTGGGCAAAAATGGTATCCATCAGAGAGATACAAAAAACCCACAGCTAACCCAAAAGAACACAAAGGCTCTTTCTCTCATTTGCCAAGAAAAAAACATCTTGATGTTCCCCAAGATTTTTGGGGAAAATATTCTGTGGAGTTTTGAGACAAAAGTTGAATTTGTTGGAAGGTTTGTTTCCTGATACATCTAGGGTAAAACTAACACAGTGTCAGTACATAAAAAGAACATCATACCAACAGTCAAACAAGGCAGTGGTAGTGTAATGGTCTGGGGCTGCTTTGCTGCTTTAGGATGGAATCATTAATTCTGATCTCTACCAGAAAATGCTGAAAGAGAACCAACACCAACAAGTTCAACCATCAATGGCACAAAAAAGAAGAAAACAAGTCTGAAAAGAAAAGTGGGCCAAAATTCTTCCACAGCAATGTGAAAGACTCATTGTTAGTCACTGCGAACGCCTGACTGCTGCCAAAGGTGGCACAACCAGTTATACAGTTTATTGGGGCACCTTTTTCATGAAAGGTCGGGTAGGTTTGGATAACTATTTTCCCTTAATAAATTTAAAAACTGTATTTTATGATTACTTGTGTTATCTATGTCTAATATTGGTTTGTCGGATGATCTGAAACATAAAATTGTGACAATCATACAAAAAATAAGAACTCGGGAAATACTTTTCAAATACTTTTACCTGTGTAGCGATACAATATATATCTGTGAAAGATGAATATAAGCTGATAATGTTGGTTGAGCTCTACGCACTACCCAGCAATTTAGAAATGTTTTCTGTCTAGGGTATCTATTTGCTATACTGCAATTCACATGTCTCATTGCTTCATGTGCCTAATTCTATTAAAATCTTATATATGAAAACCCTATATTTATATTGTACTCGTGCCTCAAAGACTAATTTTTCTGGTTTCTTGCAGGTTTTTTTTTTATTAAAATCACAGCATTATAGCATGATTGTAATAGGAGAATAAGGCTATAATATATATATATATATATATATATATATATATATAGTGGGGGGGGGGGGACATAGGAGGAAATAGCTCAGTTCACTCCTTTGTTGGGGTAACAATAGATCACCACATGCTGGATATGTGCTTATTTTTTTTATGTCTAGACTTAAGTCCGTTCCCGCGGCGCCGCAGACGAACTGAAGCGCACCTACCGTGAACACATTCATAAACAACGTAATACCCAGACATAAACCAATCACCTTCGTATTCGATTAGTTCGAGGTCCGGCTCTGTCCAATCGTTTAGAGAAATCGGTTACGGAGAAAACGTGGACTCCAATCCTCGTCGTCAAGGGCGTGTACTACAAATCTTTTCTTCACAGTGTTCGTTGTGTGTCTCCTAGGCACTACACCCGTGTCCATCTCGTCCGCCGTTCATGAATGAACAGAAAATAAGGATTTCTCCGAGTCCACCACTAACAGTAAGGTCTTTGTCACCTTTTTCCCGGTTGAGCGTTATGGTTCTGCTGTTTGCTACGCTAGCAACAGCGAGCTAACGTAAGCTAATGGTGTGGTAGGTTAACTAGCTAGCTAACGTGGATGAAGAAAGAGGATGAAACCCTGATACAAGCTGTTTGAGCGAGGCGAGGAGCAGCAATGTTGGCTGCCTGTTTTTAGAGTGAAAAGCCATCTCTTTGTTGCCCCGCTGATATCAACTATACAGCGCCTCCGGGTAGCATTACTCAACGTTAAATACCCTGTGTGATAGCACGCCGCGGCAAACCCTGGACTGGCTAGCAGCAAAGGCTAACGGTAGCCGAGCCGTCACCAGCCCGTTAGGGACATCCCGGCGCGGGCTTAGTTTGGCTAACCAGCCCGTTTATTAGCTAACCGTGGCTAGTGGGTTGTGTGGGTGATTGATCTTATATTTCCAAATAAGTTTTTATTAGAGACGGTTGTAAGTCGTAATCCACTGCCACAGATCGTTAATTAAAACGATAAAGAAGCTCAGCGGCTCAGTGTGCTTTAAATTGAGCTCATTGGGTATTTAATTGATCTCCCCGGTGGTCTTTTGGATTAACGTTAGCTGAGGTAACGGCTCTCTCTTATCCCGGGCATGTGACAGTGATGTGTGTCCAGAGGCACGAAGAAAGCTATGATTCACGTTTATCTGAACCCACATGTACAATCATATTAGTCTACTATAAAATGCTTCCCCATAGGTCAGAAAGTGAGTGCTGTACTAAAGCTCATAGTGTTGTTTTGTTGACAGAAACTAGGTAATTTTTAAGTCGACTCCACTTGTAATGGTACCGGTATATTTATTTTCTAGACGTCATGTGGTGTGAAAGGAACAAGTAATTGTCTGGACAATCCAGCTTCTTGAAATGATTTTATCTCACCTGGCACAAGTGGCTATATTTGGTCCAAAGGGCCATCTTTATTCATTCAAGACCTGGGGCACAGTCAATAATTTATCAGCTTCCTGCACTCAGTAGTGCTTTGCAGTTCGGACACTTCTGCTTAGGCTTTTTTTAGGACCCCTGAAACAACTAGGATGTGCACACAAAGCACTGTAACATTAGAGCGAAACACAGTAACAGTACCTTAGTGTTTAAATTGACTACCATTGTAAAGTTAGAAAGTAAAAACTTAAATCCTGCTTAACATGTGACCAGGTGTAATCAAACTAGGTGGCTTTGAAGTTTCAGAAAAAAAGGTGTGTTCACTGTATCCAGAACTACATTAAACAAGACTTGGTGTGGCTGTGTTTTATCATGGACAGACTATGAGTCATTCTCCACAGTATTACACACTCTTCCTCTCACACTCATTGATGAGGTAATCTCTTGACTGAATGGCAAAGCAAATGTAGCTTCTCAGTAAGGTCAGCAGCAGACGGGCTTTCTAGTGATGAATGTGGAGCTATTTGTTAACACAGTTGGACATTACAGTAAAGGCCAGTCCCATTTCCTGCTCTAATGGAATGCAGAACTGCTTTCGCATTGGTTGAAATACTTTTGTTCAATCCAAAATCGCCAGCTCCTAAAAAATACAGTTGATTTTTAACTTTATGTTGTATTTTGCGTGCTGATAGACACATTTTGCGTATTACACTGAGACACATTTTAGTTGTGTGCTTTGCTTTTGATATATTTGGAGTTTAAATGAGTAGTTGAGGTGATCAGGAGAATATCTTCAATAAATAGTCATTATGTGTTTTTCAAGAATAATAAAGTTTCATGTAGCAGATATTAGTGCTGGGCGATATATCGAGTTTTTTAAAAATATCGATATATTTTTATACGAGATATAAGATGTGACAATATCTTTTATATCGATATAGTCTATGTTACGTTATAATTATAGCTGCGGAGCCGCAAATTTGCCTCTCTTTCGTCCACTTTTGTCTTTACGCAACGTTACTCGACCTCACCTCTCCTTCACTGAACACAACTCACCCTCCTCCCCCATCGCTTCACCTGCAGGCAGCGACAAGATGGACACGGCAAATCTCCGTTAACAAGTTACTGCGCATCGCCCCGTGCGTGGGGCTGGACGGCGTCAACGTGTTAACGAGCTAGCCACGCTAACGCCTAACTGCACGGCCTGAAATCCTTTCATTTTCTCAAAAGTTGACTGCGCGCCTTTTGTATGAATTGTGGTTGTGCTTAATGACCGCGAACCGATTTTATGTGGTACACAGCGCTCAGCAATCTGTCAAAAAATGTTTTAGTACGACTTTGGTAAGCTAGGGAGCTGCACTGCTTGACGGATTGTCGGAGCATTACGGCTACCGAGGAGCCTCGCGGAGTAATACGTACTGTGCTTCAACGTAATATTACCGTATTGTGTGTGTATAAGGACCATAAATGGCACCTGTTCAGAGACATGGTTACGAAGCGGATTTCAAACTCCAGGCTGTCAGTCACGCAGTAGAAGTTGGGAACAGAGCAGCTGTGAAATCTGTCTGTTATTATGCTCAGCGTCTTTTAGTTTACATTATGACTGCACAATTGTGAGCTCTTTGTTATGCACAAAACAACATAGTTTTCTTTTATTTATAGAGCATCATTATTTAATAAATGCTCATAATTTATTTTTGAGTAGTTTTTTTCATGTACATCTATGCTGTATGTTAATAAAAGTGCCTGTGTGACACCTGGGACACAGCTTTGACTAAGAACTCTCTTTTTGTTCTTACTTTATGGCTTTAAAAAAATATCGAGATATGAATTTTGGGTCATATCGCCCAGCTCTAGCAGATATTAATATTTGCTGGCTCTTCTGTTTATAATAAACTCAGTATTCAGTATTTGAGTGTGAAAATACAGACAAACTCATGGTATTGTTGGCATTTGATACACTTTTCTTATAGCTTATTGACTGACTGTAAATTGACAATGAAAATATCTCGACTGTATACTTGGGTGTAATGTTGGTCTGATTTTTCAATCAGAATTTGATGACCTAAATTTAGTCTAGACATCAGACATAACATATTTACTGACACTGACAATCATGTATGTGTTTCTGTGTAGAAAAACAAATCAACCTCAGGTTGTTTAATTTATTTCAGTTATATTTCTAAGGGGCACACTTCACTCATGTAGAGCTTAGTGTTTTTAATTGGTCATTATTAGTTTGAAAGAGAGTGCTGTATTTTGCAGTGAAAATTATGGAGTTGTGAAAGAGCTAATCTCAGAGACTTGTGGCATGTGTCCTTGATTTAACTGATTAGCTTCCAACCCAGACTGTTGACGTACTCCAACAGGTCAGATGTAGAACCACAGATGGCCTTAAAGATGTCAGACAATTCAGTAGAAAATGATCTCCAGTAGTAGGACAGTTGGACATGTTTTTGTCTGTAGACAATTATATGGAACATTTAATCTTATAATAGTAGACAGAATAATGAAGAACATGTAACTGTAGTATTAATGAACCCATAGCTGTTTGTTTTCATAATGTACTTTTGGTTTGATGTTGCAGTCTGTGTTTTGTGTAAGCACTTTTGCTTTTCCTATCAGTATGTAAGCTTTGTCTGTTTAATGGCTGGCTGCCTTTCCTTCTCAATAGATAGTTTTCTCCCATGAAGTCTGCCTGCCCTACCCAGTGATTTACTGTGTCTTCACTGACACCTTTAAGCCTGTTGCCCTTGTTTCTTAAAGAGTTGTGGAAAAGCACTATGTAATCCATACCCGATTCTTAAAACTGTGGTAACAAAATTAATACATGTCACATAATGGAGCTGTAGAAACCAGCAAAATTACAGCGCAAACCAACCTGTCATTTAAATATATACAAAAACTAAAATTTGCATGAAAACCTTACAGTAGGCTGTATTCAGCTCTACTGTGCAGGAAAAGATCAACTGTTGGTGACTGGCTTCACTCCAAGTGTTAGTTTTCATGAACATTATAGTAACCTGCTGTGACCTTAAAAGTCTAAGAAGTCCAAGGCTTTCTCTTTCTAAATAACATTTGACATTCCTTTGTTATCCTGCTATGGTAATGTTTAACTAAAAACTCTGACACGCCTCCAAAGAGTACCTCAAACAATAACAGGTTTAAGCCTAGACACACTCAAACTCAAATATCCTCCTCTTTTGTGACGTCTAAGATCCTTTTGATGCAGAATCCCTCGTGTAAATATATCCATAATTTCAACAGATACCCCATGCCTAATTCAAATGTGTTATAAAACTCAAACTAATTTCCAGCTTACATATAATTGGAATCTCTAAATGCCTTCCTGTATGTGTGCACAGTGTTTGTTTGGGTTTTTTTTGTCAGAAGTCATGCTCAGCATGTGTCCTGCTCTAATCTTTCAGTCTGTGACTCCCACAGTCTGTCTGTCTGTTGTGCAGTAACACTGGCTAATCTTGGACAGAGCTTCCACCTCTTTTCATGATACTTGGCTGATGTCCCGAAAGGTTTATTCACAATAGGCTACAATATTGTTTGTGAGGGTTGGTGTGTGCTTTGCTTTTATGTACACCGAACTTGGTGCTTCAGTAGAAACTAATGTTAAAGCACAGTGTCTCCCCTTGAAGTTCACTCTGCAGCAGCCTAATTAACACATCAGACTGTAAGTCAGAACTCAAAATGAGATCAGCTGTGATCACAACTCAAATCCCAAACTGGCACACCAGATATCTTAAATTAAAATAAGAAAGTAAATTAAAAAAAATAATAAACAGTTCTAATGGCATCAGTACACAGCTATGAAAATAGTCAGTCATATACATGGATGTTTGAGGCTGGTGTTCAGGTCGCATTAGTGGTCATCTGATAGCACTCAGACAGACCTGCTGATGGAGCCAGAGCATATTATAGGTCAGAGACTGCATAGCTCTCATAAGGGAAGCAATTTAAGAATTGTTTGATGATCATAGTGGTGTTGACAGCATTGGAATTGATCTAAATTGTTTTCTGAGTAAGAGAGAGCACCTCAAATAAGTGATTTGAAGACTCCTGCTGTCCATATAACCTTTCAAACTGGCAATGGGCTTTCTGAGTTCTGTTAGCTTAGTGGCTTTTAATGTCTCAAATAGCTAGACTAAGAATAGAAAATGTAAAAAGTAAGAGATTAGATGAAATGTTTGAGCTTTTAAGCCCTTCAAAGTGGGTACATGGAAACTACTATTAAATGAAAAATTTGTTTTACTATAACAATGATTACAGTAATAGTGTATTCGATTAAATATTGGAAACAACTTGAAATATATTTCTTGTGTTGATGAATCTACAGAGAAATGTAAGTAAATTGTGCAACTCCCCTAGTTTTTATGACACTTAAGAGTTTCAACTCATTGTTTAGCTAACCATCCAGCGGTTTTATTGTTTTGGTTCCCTGTCGGCGCACTCATAGCACTAAGTTTGGCCACACAGAGCTTCATGCTTACTTTTTGTTTTTTTTCATAGGTGCACACGCTCCAAAGTTTGAGATATTTAGGAGGCCATTTATGAGTTTACGTCCAACTTCTAGTTTGAACAAAAAGTAACAGTCTATAGCATTCTTTATACTTCTACTTTAGCTTTTTGTTTTGTTTTGTTTTTTACATGTATAAAACAGCAAATAGGGACAGCAGGGCTTTTTAGACTTGGAGGTGCTCTTGGTTTGTCATACACTGGCTGAAGTTCTGGCAGCAAAGATAAACCATCATCAGGCTATCAGCTGATCCTGACCCAATGTTTCAGGCATCGCAGACCTCGTCCATCGCTTCTCTGCACTACCCCTGTAGTATGGCACATGAGGGCAACTGTCATATCACATATAGGATAGCAAAATAGGTTATGCCACTTGCAAGAGGTGTAAACAATCTGCAGTCAGCCCCCTTCACTGTGACTGAATGTTTGTAAAGGCCCATTAACCTATTTGTTGTTGTTATAAATTGGGCTATTGTTGAATTGAATGAAAAGTGCACATGTGTGGTTAAGTGTTGACAGATATTTGGCTTATGATCAATTTTATTGCAGTGTGCAGTTAAGACCCAGTGCAGTCACCCAGCAAATGCAACTGAGGCATGTGCTGTGACTCTGTATGTAGTACGACACAATTAACTTTGGGAATTTCATGCATCCAAGCTATGAGTACTACAAGAAGTGCCTTTCTTTGGAAATAATAAATGTTCTGTTTTGCTCCTACGAAGGCATGGTTTCTGAGTTTGGCACTGCTCGCCAGGGCTGCATGAGCGACACATAGGGTGGATTCCAATCCACAGACATGTTTGTGTATGTTTGTGGGATTTAATAAGGGCTTTACTGGTTCTGTGAGTCACAGGCTGATGATGGGAGTGCAGTGCCTACAGAATTACAGGGTGTTAGGTTGCTATTTAAATTGAAACCACTACCGGGTAGAATAAATACTGCATTTTTATTATTGATTCAAAGTGGTGAGCTTTAAATTACTTGGTCAGCTAATTTTAAAGAAATATTTCATCCATCATGTGTGTCAGTAAATGCTGTATGTGGGCAGAAGCATTTGCTACTGTGTATTTTGCAACTCTTTGAGGCATATGTTGCTGATTATCGCACTGTTTAAATAGCATGCTTCCCCTTATTTCTTGTAGAAAGCCTGTGGTTTTTCCTGGTTCCTTGCTTTTTTTTCATATTGTAGTTCATTCTATATCATGCACCACAACCCTGCATTCAGACTGATGACAGAAAAAGAGGCACCGTTCCCATTCCTTCACCCTGAGTCAGATTGTCTTAGTTCAGTGGTAATCCACTTTCAGGCCTCATTTCAGTTTCCCTTGAAAGAATTTGTAAGCGCATGCTTCATGTGTTTCTGAGTGCCAGAATATGAAGCTTTATGTAAAGAAGTGCTCTGCTAAAGACAAACAGTGTTTTTACTAGAGATGGACCGATCCGATATTACGTATCGGTATCGGTCCGATACTGACCTAAATTACTGGATCGGATATCGGAGAGAAATAAAAAATGTAATCCGATCCATTAAATATCACGAAAGCGCCTCACAAAACTTGCAACATGGCCTAACTCAGCATATTACCTTAGCACGTCGGAGCAGTATGCGTCACGTGATAGAGCGGCTGTGGTGTGCGAGACCTGTCGGTGGTCTGGTTGAACAGTTGGAGCCTCGCTACCAAACCGGCATTTCATCTCTGAGAAAGTTATCCCAGAGAGAAGTAAAGCAAGTGTGTAAGTTCATCTCTGAATGTTTGTAAAGCATTCTCACGTTAAGCTTAACAACTGATACTGAATAAGGAGCAACTGCCTTTTCTCTCTCCCTCCTTCTCCTGTTGCTACTTTAGTCATGAAACTGATCAATGATCGGCTGATCGGCTTTTCTGTCGCGACTCCCGTCTCTCTTGTTTGTTTTTGGCCCACTTTGCACCAGAAAGAGGAAACTGGCGGCTGAACAACAGCAGCACGTTTAAGCTTGATAAGCTGTTGTTAGAATGTATTTAATATTATTTTCTACACCAGGATCCTTTTCTACGTAGCTGACAGCTGGTAACTGTGCAGGAGCGGGTCTAGCAAAGTTTAGCCAGGGGGGCAGGTAGGGCATTAACAGGGAAAAGGGGGGCACAAAGACATGCTTTTCTTTCTTATTCTTATTTAAAATGTCTAGCTTTTAATAAATAATTATCTGAATCTTACACCCAAAGTTTTAATCTGATGTAAAATGTATAGAAGTCCATTACTGTATATAGTAACTATTAAGTCTAATATACCCTAGTAAGCTATAGTACTTTTTCCTTTGGGAAAGTACCATCTGTGCAGTCTGCAATTCTGTTGAAGAAAGATGTTGAATCTATTTAATTATTGTGGAATATTGATTATTGAATTGATTGAATATTGATTTCTGTGCATTTTTTTTTTTTTTTTTTTTTTACACATGCATTAAATTAAAGTTGATTATGTCGATTAAGCATCGCGAGGCGGAGGGTGGGGGGTGGTTCCCTATGTTTTTTTTTTTGCTGGGAGTTTGCAACCCTGTTAGTTAGGTTGCTTAATATTTCCGCTAAGTACTCTTTAAAATACCAGAATAGGGAGGAATGTGTAGGTTTAAGTTTATTAGATTGATCAGTGTTGCTGAACTATGAAATATTTTGGGTGCAGTGTATTTTTTGCATACAGGTATAACAGAATAGCTTTAGTGTTTTTGTTTTTTTTAAACTTGAGTATGAACTTATACAAAATGCAGCAAGATATTAAAAAAACAGTTTCATTAATTAAAAAATACACTGTATCTGATTCATATCGGTATCGGCAGATATCCAAATTTATGATATCGGTATTGGTATCGGACATAAAAAAAGTGGTATCGTGCCATCTCTAGTTTTTACTTACTAAATACTTAATTATAAAATAGTAATTGTTGAGTATTGGATTTGAGTTTGTAAAATGAAAATGTCATCATTGAAAACACTAGTCATCGGTGGAGTTTCTCTCTTCTAGTTGATCCACTCTATCCTGTTTGATTTGAAAAATTAAGAACTAGTAGCCAAAAATCCATAGGAGGAAATGATGATAAGAAATGGACCAAATTCTATGTATCTATGTATGTTGCTGCCGATATAGTGTTCACAAGGCCAGTTGTCGCTGATTGGTCTAACAAAGCTGAATGTATTGAGAACAAATGAAAGGGGGAGGCTCAATGGTAGTTGAAAGAACAGAGCAAGTGGAGGAGGGGAATAAAATACAATTGTTTGGTTCCTTTTTGTTATGCTGTGGAGACAAAAGAAAAACATCACACACACAGATAGCCAGTCAAGTTTTGAATTGCGTTTTCCTGCTTCCTTTCCATTCATACATTTACTGAAACATGTCAAGCATGACTGGGGAAAAAAAGCAAAATACAACAAGATAACTTTATTTATTTGACTAATCTGTACTTCAAATGGGATGAAAACACAAACAAAAGCTCAAAAATGGGCTGCTACCCTCAGTTCCTGGATCCATAAGACCTAGAACTGTTGAGCTGAATATCACTAGAGAAGGCAGAGTTGTCTGCCTGACAGTCCCCAGAGCAAAAGGCCTGTGAAGGTGTGGCATGTAAAGGAAGCTCTCCAGAGACAGGCTGACGTCAATGGAACACAGCCACCAACAGAAGTACATTACTGTAAGCATAGAGGTAGCTTTTAGTACGGCCCAATAGAGACAGCAATAAGGGCAAGGTACACGTTTGTTTTTCAGATAGCCATGTTAATAGTTTTATGTTTTGGCATTTGGTACACACCAGCTGGCTTAGGGCTGGCTTAGTCTTGCTTTGTTTCAGTAGTCTTATGTGACAAAGTGCAGGATTCCCTTTCTAAGCCCTATGTTTTCGTTCTTTTTGTTTTCTTTTTTTTTCTGTTCTTTTTTTGTCAGCAGTCAGCAATAGGAAAGCTCCTCCTCCAGTCCCTCCCCGTACCACCTCCAAGCCCCTCATCTCAGTGACATTGCAGAGCAGCACCGAGTCAGCCCAAGACACATACCTTGACCAGCAGGACCGTGGCAGTGAGGTCAACAGCCAGTCAGGACGGAGCAACTCCTCTGACAGCCTCTGTAGCATACGCACGGGTAGCCTGGCTAAGGGGACCCAGCCTCCACCAGCGCCTGTCCCTGCTGCAACCCCAGCACCATCTGCAGGCTCCATACCTCCTGTTCCAGCCCCCCGTGACCTCCCACCTACCACCACCACAACCACTACTGTTGCTACAAGTACCACTTCCACATCTACTCAGTCCCAAAATGACACCCTAAGCACTGGTACCACTCTAGAGCAGCCCCCGACTGCACCCAAGAGGAAACTTTCCTCTATTGGAATTCAAGCAAGTTTCTTTTTTTTGTTGTTGCTGGAGATATAATCAAGCAGAGACAGACAGACAAACAGAGTTGCATTTCACTGATATATTGTGTTGTTCATTTTTCAGGTGGATTGTCTTCTGCCAGTTCCAAGAGAAGAACCCCTGCCACTGGCTAAACCTCTTAAGTTTCAGTCAATTGGAGTTCAAGTTGAAAACGGCAGGCCGTAAGTATACACTCATGTTGCAGTGTTTCCAGGCTTAAGCCTGATTTAGAGTTCTGCGGTAAATTTATGTCCTAATTTATGAGGTAACTGGAAATTGCTTTCATTCCTACACTGGAACCTGAAGTTACGAGGTAGATCTGATGTAGAAGTATAATTATAATTGTAAAACACAATAAAGAAAGAAAATAGATTTTGTGACAGAAGATGTTAATTTTTAATTTTTTGTCATTAATGGTTTGATTTGAGTTTCATCGATCAGCTTCCTGCAGAGGTCCATTTTATATGCCCAGATGGGTCACACCTGTTTTAGCAGTACAAGATGGGGAGGGTTGGATAATGTTAAATAGGCTGTTTGTGTTTTAGTGTTTAGTATATGTGCTATAGTTATATTAATGGCTTTAAAACAATGGTATTCTGGTGGTGGTGTTTGTTTTGTTTTTTTTAACTCTACTGTCAGGCCTGGTTTTGATGTGCTGTAGCTCTTGTACTTTTCCCTTCCTAACTGCATGCACTTACTGTCTCATTATTTCATCTCTGTTGCTCGTGCAGTGAGTGGCTAAGGTCATTCAGCAGTCAGCCTGGCAGCAGCATAGCGCTCTGATTGATGGATTTTTACTCTTGTTTTGACTGTAGTGAGCTGAACATAGTGAGAAAGAGGCCATTTAAACTTTTGCAGAGCACTGTAATTTCCCGTAATCACATTTGTTTGACAGTCCACTCTTTTTCTCCTGCTCATTATCTGTGAAGCCAGTTGTCTGATAAGCTTTCATGTTGTATACCTGATTTGTTGCTAATAGAGATTGAAAATGTGACGTCATTGAGGGGTAAAACCGCAAAGCATTGTGGGTATCCGTGGCAAGAGGTACTAGCGCAAGCAGGCTTTCAATTGAAATCAGTTACACAGCGATAAAAAGAAACAAAAAATGGCAAGAAGCTGTTGTATTATTAACTGCACAAGCCGGGCGAACGACAGCTGCGTGAAGCCGACGGGTAAAGCGATTGGTTTTTATCAGATTCCGGCGTGGAAGAGAAATTGTCCAAGCCATGTCTCCGAAGTCACGAAGAGGCGACGGATGGCCTGGACAGTAAATATTCAGCTTTGAATAAATAGTGAATTGTCCTGACAGAATATTGCGTTTCGTTTCTGTTATTACCACGGTACATTGACAAAAACATATACTTTTATTCACAGGATAAAACAGTTTTTTGTATCACTAATTGCCCAGTACGGTTACAGCATACAATATTATTGTCACTGCTACATTTCTGTAATGCGTACCAGAAATTATTTCCACTACTAATTAATTCCCGTTGAGCTCAAAGTTCCTATTAATAAACGGTTAACGAATGTGTATTTATGACGACGATTTGTGAGACTGGTAAACTTACCTTTGTTCGTACGATGGTCTTGTGTTCTACACAGTGCATTTCAAGGTCCTGTACCCATCCGTCGGTAAACTGTACCTGGGCTTGCTGCAGTGACCTGAAGTTACTAAAAACTTCATGAGTGTATGCACTCACTCCAAGAACCGTATAATTATAAATCTGAGCGTGGTGAAAGTTGAGCAGCACGCTGACGTCTTTTGTCCACTCTGTGTGCTCGTAAGGGTCTAACCCCTTCACTCCTTTGATTTTTTCCTCATATCTTTTCTTTGCCTTTTCGTCGAGTCTGTCTTTGTACGGTCCGGCATTGTTCTCCTTCGTTTTGTACATTCCTTTTTTGGGGAGCAAAGAAAAAGCAAGAAGGCATTGAAACCGGCAAATGAACGTTTTGCGGTGCTGCAAATGCGTGCATTTGATGCGGTACTTGGATTGTTTTGCCACCAGTTCCCGGCATGCAATGCGCGAAAGTCACGTGGTCTGTCAATCTCTATATCTGTACTGTCACATCCTCAATGCTATCTTTCCGAGTCTTTGCAGTAAATGATAATGCACAATCAGCTGCCACAGTCTTGTCAATCCAAATGCACTGACCTAGATCTGTTACTGTGGAACATGTTTGCCCCATCACTTAATTGTCTTTTTTGTCGAAGTTTGTCAGAAGCTGATATTTATGCATGTGTCTGCAGTCTCAGCCGGGACAGCAGCATGGCCTCCAGACAAAATACAGAGACTGAGCCTCAGGAGCCTAAGGATGCCGCACCCATAGAAAACAACACAACCAACTGCGCCAACAGTCAGACGGTGAATACTGCGCAGAATGGACAGGACAAAGCCATGGAGCAGCAGCCACTTAAACACAACTCAGCACCATCCAGGATATCCATCTCACCCCCAGAGACTCTCGACCCAGCTTTAGACCCCTCCTCGTTGCCGCCTCCAGATCCCAGCCTCGAGTCTGGAAACTGCAGCAGCCAGGGAGATGCTGTTCAGCCTACCACGCCAGCATGTCTCAGAGACGGCAACTGGTTTCTGAAGCTACTGCAGGCTGAAACAGGCCGCATGGAGGGATGGTGTCAGCAGATGGAGCAGGAGACCAAAGACAACAAGCTCTCAGAGGAGGGTAGGTGACAGAAATGGATAAGGTGGTTATCAGCACATTTACATGGGCCCCATTTTACTTTTGTCATGTGTCCTGTTTTCAGATAAGATATAATAATCTCATTTGACCTTTGCCACATATACTGTATGTCTGTCTGTTGGCCAGATCACAAATCTCTTTGCAATCTGTCTTAATTTTCCCACGCAACATGCAAATCGGGGTTGGACCTTTTCCAGACTGGTGTTATCGCTTCTGTCGCTCTTACTCCCTCTCACTCACCCATGCAGATCAGCACTATCTCTGTTGTCATTCAAGTGCAAAACAGATCAAGGGCCAGATAAATCCCACAGCATGTGAGATGAATGTCAGTTTATACATGTAAGAAAGTGCTGTGTTTACGCACAGTATTTACTTGGTACTTATTTTTTACATTTTGAACATTTGGCTTGAATCCTCAACTAGTGATGAAAAATTGAAATGAAATTATTAAAAAACTAAGCATGTTAGGTTGATTTCAAGAGTATCTTTCAACGTTAGATGTTAATGTGCTACAAAGAAAGATATTGTTTTTTAAAAGAGCCATAGTTGTATAAAAATTGAAAAAATCTGCTATCAGTTAATTGCCAAGAAGAATTGAGTTGCTGTGCCTGTTAGTGAAGTTCACAGACAGGACACTAGGTCAGGTCTCATCCCTGTTGATTAAGGACACAGAGACAAAGCATGACAGAGTTATTACTGCCATTGACTCACAGTACTACAGCTTATTAGAGAGGACGGGGGCAGGGTAAGCATTAGTTTAGCTATAACAGAGCCACTGCAGACTCATTTCACTTATTCATGTCCCAAAATACCACTCAGGCTCTTAAGTAGATCAATCTCTGCAGTGCCTTAAATATGAATGAGCAAGAAGCAGATGAGCAGTGTAGGCTCCTTCAGATGATCATTCCTCCTACTCTCTGTGGACCTGAATTATGAATTTCCATTTACATGCAAATACTTGACTGAAAATGACTGAATAAAGAATCTTTTGTTGTCAACGCTATGAAAGAGTTTATAAAATACTCGTAAGAAAATTATTTACTGTCAAGCAAGGTTAAATGGTAATTGTTAGTAAACACATTGCATCACACCCCTTCACATCTTGACCCTTTATGTACTTGAACTCAGACATGCAAAAAGACTCCTGTATTAACTCTAAAACTCAAAGTTTGTTTCTAATGTGTCTTTTTATTCTAACTGGAAATGTTTCTTTGCTTGTTAAGGGTTTGTCATATTTGTGTCTTTGTAGTTTTGGGGACGATCCGCAGTGCAGTAGGCAGTGCTCAGCTCCTCATATCACAGAAGTTTGAGCAGTTCAGAGGGCTCTGTAATGAGAACTTGGTGAGTGGCTTCATTATGTCCTGTTGAGTGTGTGTGTGTGTGTGTTTGCTGTCCTACTTTTGTTGCCCAATTGTAAAAGATCATTTGTTTTCCATTATTTGTCCTACATAAAGTGAGATCTCATTATTTTATGTTAATTAGGAAAGTTTCAAGCAGAAATGCAAACTTCACACCGATCTTACATGATTGTTCACTTGTCCTACTGCAATATTCTAATTGTTGATTGGCGTCAAATGTATTTTATTTTCATCTATTTGCTTAAAGGCAGGCTGCCCGGGAAGTATTTGTGTGGGTAAGGATGTGACTAATTTTCTCTGTTTGGTCCAAATCCATTCATCTGTCTCGCTTTCCTTTCCCTAGAATATAAATGCCAACCCACGACCAACATCGCAGGACCTTGCAGGGTTCTGGGATCTGCTACAGCTCTCGATAGAAGACATCAGTATGAAGTTTGATGAGCTCTACCAACTTAAAGCCAACAACTGGCAGCTTCCCGAAAAGAAGGTGATGTTGGGTACCTTACATTTTTGTTTCACTTGAGATTTTTAGATTAGTGCCATGCGTAGAGTTGTCATAATTAGTCATTCAACAAAAAGTTAATCAGCATAATATTTTTTTTGGTAATTTTTCAAGTAAAACTGCTAAATGTTCTCTGGTGCCAGCTCCTTAGCAGTGTGAATTTTTCTCTGTTTTAAATGGCTAGAAATTGGACACCATTGTTATTTGGATAGTTGGCTCATTAAGCCAAAGGAAGTTGAAGATATTTCAGAATTTTCTGACATTTTAATTTAATTGACAGCTTGATCAATAATGAGTGTTAATTTCAGTTGTAAATGCAAGCCTGGAGGATTTTAAATTATTTCCTAAGTGCTTAATGGACTACATATGACACTTAATCATCACTACTGAAAGTGTGTTTTGCTAGTGCCACACCATATCTCACTCTTTTCCCCTCTTGACATAATTTCCTCAGGATGAAAACAAGCAGCTTCCATCATCTGTGCCAAAGAAGCAGAGTAAGCCGCGGCTGTCAGCAGAGAAGGACAAGAGCGTGGACTCTGCTGCAGACAAGCAGCGGCAAGAAGCCAGAAAAAGGTTGATGGCAGCAAAGCGTGCGGCATCAGTACGACAGAACTCCGCCACAGAAAGTGCTGACAGCATCGAAATCTATGTCCCCGAGGCCCAGACCCGCCTCTGAGAGCAAACCAGCACTGATCAAAAAAATTGCTAACGCACTTCAGACATTCATTGACACAACACAAATCTGAGACACACACTATATATACATATATATATATATATATATATATATATATATATATATATAAATAAAATATTGGATGCACAGAGGCCGATCCCTCATAGCAGCACAGGAGCTATGTGGGGGATCACAAATAATCAAGAAAAATGCAGATCACCAACCTGCTGCCATGGGACAGAAGTAACCTTGACAGATGTTAAATACTATTGTTATTATTGATATTATAATAATTATTATTATCTCCTAAAGTATTTCAAGACTGTCTTAAATGTGCAAGTATCTTCGATAAGGACATCCTGTACCTTGTGAGCTGAAGAATCTTGGTATCCCAGAAGTTTACTCTCTTAAAAACTCCCTTCACTGCTGAGTCTACCGGCAAGTTGCGGCTGCCAGGTTTACGAGCTGAGCGACCATCCACACACACTCAGGACACACATGCAGGTGTACTCACTGTCCACAGAGTCTTCCTGTTCTCTCTCTTTGTATTTGGCTGCCACTCGTTGGGTGTGGTGTGTACGCTTTACTGTGTAAGAATTATAAGATGGCGTTAGTGTACTCAGAGGTTTAAAATGCAGAGAACCAGAGGAAGGCAGTAGCATATATATTATAAATATCACACTATTACAATGTTCATTTTGTAAATGTTGTATACCAGATTATTTGTTAGAAAGAGGTCAGTGTTCAGTACCAAGGTAGTTTTTTATAGATCGAGTACATTTACTGTCATGATATATTAGCACTTGATGCAATCATTCACTCCCCATTTATCTTCCTCTTCTTTTCACCAGTGCACATTACACAGTCTGTGGATACCCATTCTTAAAATCTTACTTTGGTTAGTTTTTGGTAAGGGATATGAGGAAGGATCGCCCAGCTAGTGAGGAAAAAGTGGAATGTATGAAATGTATGCGTTTGCAGCTCATGTTGACTTGATCACTGCACTTTCCATTCACCTCAGATCAAGTTTGCCCACCTTTTGTTATCCTAATCATTCTGACCTTCACTACATCCTCATGCGATGTAGGGGGACCAAGACATTCACCACTTGATATGGCATTCCCATTCAACCAGACTGTGTGAGGGTGGGGGTTTCCTTGCTTCTGGAAAGAAAATGGAATAGCATAGCAATAATAAAATCATATTAGAACAAGCAATGCAGTAGGTACCCAGTCTTAAGTTATTTAATCAACATTTCCAGTAGGACTTTATTAGCATGAAGGATGAATGTTTTTTTTTTTTTTTCTTGTTCTTCTATGAACTAACTTTCCTTAAAATAACAAGAATCTCAGGTTGAACACTTAAGCTCAACAGTAGAAACCACTATGGATGGAATATTTATTATACAGCCTCTGGGCCAAAATCTTGGAGCCTTTGCCAAATATTCCATAGGACTCCAGGCCTACATGGTGATCTTCTATAAGGAAAAGGACTTTTTGGTAAAGTTCGGTGATGTAACGAAAGGGGTCAGTTTGACTCTGAAATCACGATTCCTTTACTCCCCTTTCTAGCAGCTAGAACTCCCACCCCTTTTGAAAACGAAGAACTGTGGTACAATGTTTGGGGGTTTTTTGTTTGTTTGTTTTTTATGCCATTTGACACATTTTTGTGACATTCATCCAAAATGAGATCAATCTAAACATGCGTGGACTTCTGTAATTTACAATAATAAATGGTGCTGCGAGGGATTTCATATTGTGCCAACGTGGCAATGATCATCAACCTTTTAGTTTCATCTTATTAGGATTTTATTTAATGTTATTATTATTTAATCTGCTCATGAATTCAGTTGCCTGTGTGTGCATTCTCAGAAAAGTTTGTGTTTGCATCTGCTCACTCCAGATATACTATGCCTCATCTCTGTATGAGCTCATGACACTTTGGCTATGGGACTGGAATAGTTTCCATGTTTCCAGTTTCTTAAATGGAAACTCAAGTGCCAAGGGTATATGAGTGGAACAGGGCATAGCACATACTCATGCAAAAGTGTAGGTAGTGTAGGTTGACTCACTTGTTCTTTTTTTCTTTTTTTTTTTTGTTGCAAGAGCTGGCTCTCCCCCTACTGGTCAGTTTTTTGCATGACACTCCAGACATTTTGTTCTGCTCCATTTTGAATTTTTAGTTAACGTCCAAAAAGACACGAAGTTGAACTGGGAATGCTGACACAACACTGCGTTGTCAAATTTCTTATTCTCTTATTTGTATTACATCAACAATGGACATGTGCATTTCATTGTCCAAAGAAATCATTAAACATCCCTTTGCTACATGTCCTGTCATCATTCCTGCTGTCGTTTTTATTGCACTCATTCATGAAACGGTAGTAATATTAGCTGCTAAGTTAATATTACACAGATAAATCACAAGCATTAGAGTAGATCTTTTATTGTTACCGTGTAATCTCTAAAAGCATGGCCTTCTTACATATAAAATATACAAAGATCCTTGCCAGTGAATTTTCAGTATTCCATATAATGGGTCTTACAAATTATCTGAAGCTATTAAATCTGTGTAAGGCATTCAGGGTATGCACTGTACGTAAGTGTTTATTACTGTGACAAATGGTGGAAAGTCCTTTACTTTTTATCTTCTATCATTTGAGAGCTGGATCCCTTTATTTGCCTGTGTACTGAACTTTTAAGAGAGCAAGACCTGATCAGGGATCTTCAGACAGTTTGTTTACCAGTACTTCCTGAGTTTCAAAGGGCTACAAAATGGACACATGATGACCAGAAGGTGCAACTCTAGAGGCAGATTATGTGGATTTGCTATTCAGCCACCATGTGGACGAGGCAATATTCTTCGGCTAAGACGTTTCTAGAAGTTTTTGAAGACACAGACATTTTGGGTAATCTTTTGGGTAAAAAGTGGGTCAATGGTTGTGATTAATGGACAGAAAGCCCATTCTGACTTCAGTGCCCACCCTTGTGGCCACATATCTGTCATCTCAGAGACCAGCCAGGAAAATGAGCAAAAACTATGTAGTTCCAGATTATCTCGTACTGACAAACATTATTTTACAAAATAAGCACATATCTTGCAGACAAAGGGTTGTTTAATGTTATGGTGTATTAGTTAGACACTGTGAGGCTAGTTTCTTTTAAGAGAATAAAGAATTGTGATTCCCATGAGTTATGAGTTGGCACTTTTTCTGTGTTAATTAAATGTAGAATTAAATGGGAATGCCACTCATATTTGAAGTTCACTGTATGTTTTTTTCCTTGGAAATATGTTTTTAAAAAGATACCACAATTCTATCTTGGTTGTTCTTGCAGCTTTTTAGTCCATCTAGGCATGTTGTCCTGGTAACACTAACAATGACAAAGGACATGTAGAGAAACAAACCCGTAACCCTTCTTGTAAGAGATTCAGAGGCTCTTCCATCCTGCTGGGGGCTTTTTGATGGCAGGAAGGTTCTGTTCCACTTGTGTACTTGAATGCAAACACACTGCAAAACAATACAATAGCTAAGATTACCTTTAATCTATGATGAAACATTTCTATATTAATGGGAGTGGCCTCTTCCACACTGACAATGCCTCCATATATGGGACACAAGGAGTCACTGAATAGTGATCATCAAAACACAGTTTAAGGGAATATCTTCCAGAAGAGTGCCAGTGGAGTACTTTATGTCGTCAGTTTTTTTCAGTTCAAGCGTTAGGATTTTCTTACTTTATTTGTCACTTTTGTCTGCTTTTTTGCTTTGGCTTTTATTTTTGGTCTTTTAGTTAAAATGAATGGAAAATAATCCAATATGTTTCAAATAGTGTCCAACTTTGTTTTAAGTGTTGGGAAAGGCTTTTTCCTGTTTCAGCACGACACACACCAAACACGACACACTAAACCAAGTCAGTTTGTGTGTTGAGCAACTGGACCTGCTTCCACAGAGGCTTGACATAAACCCCAGTCAAACACTGCTCTAATTAATTTGAACACAGACTGTGAGCAACCCCGTATCACACAACAAGACTGGCCAACCTCACAAATGTTCTCATGGATTAGTAAGAGCTAATCCCAGCAGCCAGGCTTCAAAACTTCATGAAAAATCCTCCCATTACTGTAGTTGCAGTTCCAGTGGTACATCCAAGCTCTCAATTGTATTCCGAAAAGCAATAACATATAAGCATAATATGAAAGTGTCAACACACTTTTTTGCCATATAACGTTAACACATGGAAATAAAAATAACAATTACAAAACACAACCAAAACAAAAGCATGCTCAAAGCAAAGACGTTCTTACTGCCCTGTTGCATTGTGCTGCATCACACTCATACTTCCTGTCATTTGATCCCTATTACTACATTACAACTACAGTGCAGAACGGATGAAAAAGAGCAAATGAAATGAGGGAGAAACATAGAGGAGAGTGTTGTGGGTGATAATAATTGAAAACACAGACTCTAGTAAAAGCAGAAGAGGTTTTCTTAGAGACATTCTCTGTCAGTGAACACTTGCAAGTCTTCTGGATTTGAGTTTTCAGCTCATTTTATATTCAGCAGCTTTTTGTACATTAATAATATGTGCTTCATATTATGTTAGTTATGGTTATTCTTAACACTGTCAGTGAAACTGAAAACATATCACTACCAAGACAGCAAGTACAATAGATATCTTCTTAGGCACTTTAAGCGTGAAATTCTGGGATGATAAAATGTTTAATGAGCTGATAGTTGCTGTCATTATATTTTTGTGTGTTTATTTTATTTTTGCTGTCATTTACACCTCCTATACAAAATAACTGAACTATCTTAAAGCCTTTCAACTCCATAACAACTATAATGATAGTCTATGCAGCCAAAATCACAACAGCTAAAGGTCAGCCACTGCATAGGTAAAATGCCATATTATCTGGCATCAGGGCAATAGCAGTTAACGAGGCCAGCAACAGGGCCAACATGACACTAATAGATCAGTATATAGTAGTATAATATTAGTATGTGGCTCCACTTTTGAGACTATACAGTTGGGTCCATAATTTGCTGGACAAAGTGCAGACTTTCTTTTCTTCAGTGGATTAAAGATGTTTAAATGTTTAATAAATAATAATAATAATAATAATAATAATAATAATAATAATAATAATAATAATAATAATAATACAAATGTTTAATAAATAAAGCTATTTTCAGAAGCTCAAAATTAACTGGACAGACACAATTTTGAGGATTGTTCTTAGAACTTGTAAGAACAGCAGCTGCCTTAAAGTGCTGCTTTTTTTTTTGTTGTTTTTTGTTTTTTTGCAGGTCTCTCTGCATTAAGTTTTATCTTCATGTACTGAAAAGCACGCTGGTTTTTTTGCCTTAAGAAACTCCTGGGTTGCTTTTGCAGTATTTTTGACTCATTAGTCATTTGCATTGAGATCTGAGAGCATAGCCCTGTACACTTCTATCAGCAGTCACATCATCAGTAAACATCAGTGACCTACGTACCCACGCTATAACATCGCCTTTCACCATGTTGAACAGATAACGCAGTATGTTTCAAGTCATGAGCTCCGAGCACGAGCTCCATACGTTTCTCTTCCTGCTAATCTAGTACAAGTTAACCTTGATTTCATCTGTCCAAAGATTTATTTATTTTTTATACCTGTGCAGGCTCTTTTAGATGTTTCTGAGTGTAAGGTCTTGATTGTAGACCTTGACATGACGATACATCTACATCCTTGACAGTGTTTTTGACTTAGTTAGATGCTATGAAGCTGCTTTTCTTAACCAAGGAAATGATTCTGTCATCGTGCATTTTAGTTGTCTTCTGTGGTTTTTCAGGCCTTTTGGTGTTACAAAATTGGCCTGAGAATTGCTTCTTTTAATTAATACACCCGACTGTTGCATTAGCTGCTCATAAATTTAGTTACTTTTAGTCTGATGGCCTACCTCATTTGTACTGACATCTCTTTGGCCCTCATAATTAAAATTCTAATTAAAAGCTATACAATGCAAATTCAACACTTGGCAACAATTTAATATATTATGCCTGCTTCAGTTGTCATGAAATAACATGGGGACAGGCCTCATGTGATCATGAAACAGCTTTTCAGTTTAATTGTCCGGTTATTTTTGAACCTCTTAAATTCAGGAACTATGTATGAAATGTATTTTTTGTAAAATCTCACGAATTAAAGCTGAAAGTCTGCACTTTAATCACATGTTGATTATTACTTTTTTTTATTTACCGGTAAATCCACTGTGGTGGTGCACAGAGGCAAAACTTCAAATATTGTGTCCTTGCCTAACCAATTATGGACCTGTTACCATAATGGACTGTAAATGCATTTTTAATCCTATGCAGTGCGGTGGATTATTTTTTACATTGTAGTAAATAATATCTATATTTATAAACTTGTTTTCTCATTAATATTTTCTATTCTCACAATAATCTGCTCAGTGGCTTATCATTGCTTTCCTTCAATATAACAATAAGGCTTTTTATTTAAGTTATTATCAACAGCTTTTTTTCTACAGTGAAAAGTAAACAAATTACAGCAAAGCACTCAATTAAGTCAAGATTAGGAGATCACTGAGTAAGTTGAAGCTTTATCCTTTTTACATAGTATATTATGGCATGAAGCACTTTCAAAACTAAATTTAACAGGAAGCACTTAGAGCGTAATCCTCCGCTAAAGCAGCTCACACTTGAGGCACTATTAACTTTTAAGAGTTAACAGTATTTTTTTTTTTTATATTTATTTTGTTTTTCTTGTTCTTTTTAAGCATACTTGGAGATGTTTGTTGTGCAGGAAAAATCAGAAAGAGTAGCATGACAAATGTTTACTTTGATTACATAATCATTATGCAGGACTAGGTAATGGATAATAAGTAACGATTTGTAAATGATTGGACATGAATATAACTTGAGCTTATTATACTGCAGTAAATGTTTACCTAACTGGGCAGCTAACAAATGTATTAGAATTATAAAAAAAAATAGTTTTAAAGATAAAATAGATTTTAGGAAGGTTTGACCTTAAATAAAAGGTCAGAGGTCCAAAGTAACATGAAATTCAGAATTCTGATCTAATTCCGTGTCCACCTACATGTTGTCAGTAAACCACATGGACAGTTAGAAACATAGTTTTAAATAATTCTATATTGCATTATTATTATTCCTTTGAGTTCCAGATCAATCTATTGAACCTGAAGGAATGTGACCGAAGCGCTTTGAGTGCTCATGTAGAATAGAAACGTTATACATAAGAACCAATCCATTTATATGTTGACAATGCACACCTCAAGTTTTTTCCACCAATAAATCAGTAAGTTGACCTTGAAGACCAAATTTTGATGTATTGCTACCATGACTCCACTCTACACCTCTACAAAGTTATTAGAATTCATTCAAAACTTTTCAAGCCATCACCTTTAAAGAAAGATTGACACACACGGACGTTATTTGTCATTTAATAGTTGACGTCTTTTTTGGAAAATAGAGACCCTAAAATGTTTTATTTTGGAAATCGTAACCGGAAAAGAATCTTCCTTGACACTAACACTGAACTTCCGGTATCAGAAACCGAGGAGGAGGAGCTAAAACATCCGTGAAGAACAAGGAACCGTCTCCTGTGTCGTTGAACGTCAACTGATGACAGCCCTGTGAGAAAGAAAATAAAACGAAACAAATCCCTGCGCTTTGTTTTTGGTAAGTTTATACATTTGTTCGCTTTATCGCGGCTTTTCTGCAACCAGTTTTGTTCTTATTAAACGACATAATATTGAACTGAAAGCAGAAGTGATGAACTTTACAGGCCAAGGGCAGTCAGAGCTATACCTGTTTGGCAGGATGACACTGATACAAGCTTCTGCTCTCACTGTTTTGCATATCCTGTATCCGCAAAATTCTCCTGTGATAATATCAGAAAAGCTGAGAATCAGTCTGCAGTTTTGAATTAAATCTAACTAGCTTGAGATTTTTAGCGAATAAGCTTCACTAATCATATATCTGGCATATTTGGCAGAAGAAGAATGTATTTTGTATTGCATGAATTTAAGTACAACTGAGTTCGTTAGTTACTACATTAAGTAGCTGATGAATAGATATTCTTAAAAGAAAATTCGTCTTTTTGAATTAATGAAAAAATCCAACTATTATAATATTTCCAGCTTCTCTAATATGTGTATTTGCTTGTTCTCTTAGTATTCAATGAAATTTAGCTACTATTAGTTTTGAAGTTTGGTTCAGTGTAGGACAAAACAAGACATTAGAACATACCTACTATTTTTTCCTGACAGGACCACAAAATAATCAACAAGTGAATCAAGGGTAAAAAATAATTCACTTGTATGTTTTGGTTTAAATGGTTTTCCAAAATAAAACATTTTTTTTCACTCAGAGGACATCTGCGTCACCTTATACATATAAAAATGGTGGGCATATGATCTGACTGCATGCACACTGTTTGGATCCGCTTTATCAGCTGCTGTCTGACATGTTTCACTAGTGACCAGTGCTCCCTGACCAAGACCAGTTGTGCCAGGACAGCAGGGCACACATCAGACGCCTCATGGCTGCCAGGCACCAGAGACCTGTGGCTGCTTCAGACAGCTCAGCCAGGACCAATGAGAAGAAGTGCTGTGAGTGGTTGCCTTTCTGTGTTCTTTACATGCAATATGAAAATGAGAGGTGTAATCTACCTTCTATTAACGAATTATTATGTTGTTGAACGTTGAACGCTCAGTAAAAATGTCTGTAAGGTGAGCTCAATTTTAACTTTACAGTCGGGCTTTAATCTGGTTATCTTCAATCTGGAATGTGGGACAGGGCCTAACGTAGGAATTCAACTATAGTAGGAATTCAGCAGATCTCTTTAACTACACAGTGTTAATGGGATCTGCTGTGAGAAACTCCAGTCATGTCTGTTCTTGCCAGAGAATGGCCTTCCACAAACAGTGATGGAAAAGCAAGGGGGAAAAAAAATCAGTTAGAAATGTTTCCATTTCATGCTCGAGCAGACAAGGTTATGCTGTGATATAGAAATATTAACCTGCAGCAAAGAGATGACGATATTGTTACGTAAAATAAAGGTTAACTAGTTAGTGAACTTTGCAGAGGTGACATTTTATTATTACAGAACACTCCCACTCTTTGCTGTCACTGTATACAGTATGCATACCTGCCCTTTTATTTTGAAGGGTGGATTTTAGAGGGGGGCGGCTGGTTTTGAAATGTCCTTGAATGATTAATAAAGTTTAATCGTTTAGTTTAAAAGTTTAATAAAGTTTATCTGTTTTGGTTTGGTTTTTTTGTACTTATGCAAACTGCAGCTTGGGCTTCCTACATGACCAATTCTCCAACTATGATCGTGATGATCGGATTGCCCGCTAGGGGGAAAACCTATATGTCCAAGAAGCTCACACGCTACCTCAACTGGATTGGAGTACCGACAAAGGGTCAGTAATCAGGCAATGCCTGTTTCACAAAGTCAGACACCTTTTCGCAGGAAATCAAGCTAGTAAAACCGGATATGTAGGTTAAAAAAATAAAACTGTAGATCAGTCAAAGTTAGGGTGGTTATGATGGAGTCTATGATCATCAAGACTGCAAAAATATCCATCTAATAAAAATCTTGATCTTCAGGCAAATTATTTAATTTGTAGTTGTATATGTCAACATCCCTAAACACATGGCTCTATTTGTTGTTGTTCACCTATGTTTCAATGTATACGTAATGCAGCAGAACTGGTTTGACAGATACAGCTGGTTAGGCAGAGGCAATCCTTTTCACTTAGTTTTATTGTCATTCTCTGACTGTTTGTTCGTTTGTTCCCTTGTAGTTTTTAATCTTGGAGTGTATAGGAGAAACGCAGTGAAGTCGTACAAGTCCTATGACTTCTTCAGACATGACAATAAAGAAGCAATGGAAATTAGAAAGTGAGTAAATGAAATCCTATTCATATACGAACGTACTTTCATAAAGTAGTCCTTGTCACTAAATGCACCTGGCTACTTTCCATGTAGGTCAGTCATGCAAATTCCTTTGTTGAGCCCGTTGTGTTTGTTTAACAAAATGGCGGCATAGTTATTACAGCACATCACACGATGATGATAACATTTATGAGCTCCTGCTTTGATTTCCTGCTTATTTTTCCACAGAAAGTGTGCCATAGTGGCACTTACGGATGTGAAGACCTATCTGAGTGAGGAGGGAGGCCAGATTGCTGTAAGGACACAAAAAAACCCCCCTGAACATTGTTTGTATTACGTAATACATTTAAAGCACGGTTTGATTTATGCCGAATGCTCCATGTTGTCTCTCAGGTTTTCGACGCCACCAACACCACCAGAGAGAGGAGAGAACTCATCCTTAATTTTGCAAAAGATAATGCATATAAGGTTGGAACTGCACTTATAACTGAATAATGAAACAGTTTGTGATCACCAACCTTTTGTTGTCAGATCACAGTAATATAATGAAGTATGCAATGGCTCTTCTTGGCAAGGCTTTTCTTGGAAAAAATTCCATTTACAGCCAGTTTCCAAGAAGCATATCTCAGATATTTAAGACACCCAGAGGTTACCAAATCTTCATGACTGGACAGGCTGAACATTCTTTTCTGAACACTGTTTTGGTTTCAGTGCCTTTTTCAAACTGTATAACAGACAGTAATTAATTTGTGTTGCAGTCGTTTAAAAATGTAAAATTACACCTTTTTCCCCCTAATTATGCACTTCTATTTTTCAGGTGTTTTTTGTTGAATCAGTATGTGATGATCCAGATGTCATCGCTGAAAACATTATGGTAAATCATACATTTACTTGCTTTTTGTCTTCATGTATCAGCAAGCTTGTATCCCTGAAGTAATGAAGCTCATGATATACTGTAAATGGCTCCTTCACAAAGGACGTGAAGGTGTCCAGCCCAGATTATCCTGAGAGGGACAGAGAAAGCGTCATGGGGGATTTTCTGAAGAGAATCGAATGTTATAAAGTGACCTACCAACCTTTAGATCCAGACGAACACGACAAGTAAGAATACCCCTACTAGTTGTATTGTTCTAATCTAATAATCTAACTCTAATTTAAAATGGCAATATTTTTTTCATGGAAGTTTAAAGTTAAGGAGATATTTTATGTAAAAGAGCATGTACCTGCAGAAGTTGTCCAGAAGATGGAAACAGAAGCTCATTTATAGTGCAAAGCAGTGATTCAGAGGTCATTACTTCCTCAACTCCTACTAACTTAGTTTAAAATTTGGAAGCTTAGTGGTTTGTTTAAAGTCTTTGATAATTACACTGATAATATTTTTAGATTTTTATTGATCTCACTGAGATAATACAGTGTTCTTTTAACTGGAATAAGCAAGAATAGTTGTGGATCCTTTTACTGCTTCTCACTTCTTATGACCTTGTTAACAAGCTACTGAGAGAGAATTTCCCAGTGTATTTACACTATACCAAAGGCACAAGATATGTCTTCTTTACCCTTGAGTTTTATTGGCCTGAGATTTATGTGATTCACTTATTGTTATCTTTTCCTCTGCTTTACAGGAACCTGTCCTTCATCCAGGTCATCAACGTTGGCCGTAGTTTCTTGGTCAACAGGGTGCAGGATTACATTCAAAGTAAGATAGTCTACTACCTCATGAACATCCACGTCCACTCCCACTCCATCTACCTCTGCCGACACGGAGAGAGCCATCACAATGTGGAAGGACGTATAGGGGGAGACTCTGAACTATCAGAGAGAGGAAAAGAGGTGCTTTTTTTTCTTGTAAAGAGTTAGATGAGATTGGTAACAATGCCCATATTTATGTTTTAAATTTAATATTAACACCAACAGGCTATTTTAGCATAAACAGATAAATAGAGGGTAATGGGTGATTTGGCTCTGGCTAATATCACCTTCAAAACAATAAGCTTTAAAAAGAGGTGTGATCAAAAAGTTCTGGGAGAAGGACGTCTAACTCAAAAATCAGTTTTCAACACGACTTCTAGTTTTAGATGACCCTGTAAAAAGTCGATGTGTGCTGTATCTTCTCCAGTGTATCAACAACACTTTTACCTTGATTTTTATTTATGTGATGTGGAGACAAATCTGGCCACATTGTAAGTGAAGATATTGTAGGCAAAAAAATAAAAGATTTCACTATGCATTTATACAGCTCTCACCACATAATGATACGGGACACAAAAATTTGAAGACAGGAAGGGGTGTTTTCTAAATAAATGTGAAGACCGTTGTGAAGTCATCCATACATCCATTTTCTGCCATTTATCTGGATTTGATTTATGAGGACAGCAATCTAAGTAGATGCCCAGAGCTCGCTTTCCCCAACCACCCCCTCCATCTGATCCCAAGCCAGCTGAGACACATAATCTCTCCAGCATGTACTTGGGCTCTTGCTGGTAGGACAGTGTGCGAACCAGCTTACCTAGAATCCATCCAGGAGATATGCTTGTTAGATGCTACCCTCACTGGTATCCAGCAACTCATTATTTCAGTCACTACCAAGAGCTTGTGGCAATAGGTGAGGCTAAGAATGTCAATCGACTGATAAATAATTAGCTTTGTTCACTTTAGACTGCAGTTCACTTTACCACAATAGGCCGGTACAGCAAAGTAAATCTAACTCTCCACCGATTTGTGAACAAGACCTTGAGATACTTAATACCTCCCACCTGGAGCAGTAACTTGTCCCTGATCCACCCTTTTCCGGCTAAGGTGTCAGGCTTGGAGGTGCTGATTCTCATCCCAGCCATTTCAACCATTGCAAACCACCCTGCTGCACACTGGAGGTCACTGTCTGACCACATCATCTGTGAAAAGCAGAAATGTGAACAGAATCATTGATGAAGGGCAGCCATGGTGGACTCTTACTACTCTGACTCCTTCTTCACCTCTGGTGTCCATCATCTGGTTCAGGGGTTACCGCCATGCACTTTGTAGCTACAGCTCTGTAGCTCTCAGCTTTGGCAATAGAGCTGCTTAACATGGTCCACTTATACTCAGTTTTTCTAGCCGCTAGTTTCTAGCCTTTCTTGTTTGGTGCACAAACCTGTCCATCACGACAAGGTGGCAATTGAAGAATTTAAGGAGGGGCATCGTTGTGAAATTAAAGAACACATGCAAGTTGTCAGAATGGACTTGCAGAGAGTGATCTAAAAGCAGCCTAAACATTTTAAATCAGGTTAGGTTTTTGATTCTTATGGTCCTGCTCCTTGAACCTGTAAAATACAGTTCAACTGAACATGGGAAGAACGACTTTATAGTCAGTTCTTAAACATATTTGTGTTTTTATATGCTATGTTTGACAGTTTGCAGTAGCACTGAAGAGGTTTGTGAAAGAGCATAAATTGTCGGACCTGAAAGTTTGGACCAGCCAGCTAAGACGCACCATTCAGACAGCAGAGGAGCTGGGTATTCCCTATGAACAGTGGAAGATTCTCAATGAAATAGATGCTGTAGGTATTACTTAAGTTGTATATATACAAACTTTTGTTAAACTTCTTGAAATACAGCTTAAAGTCTGCACTTTAATGACTCCTTGATTGTTTGCGTTGTGTGCAACTGTGATGTCTACAGAGCCAAAACTACAATAAATGTGTCATTTTCATGTGTGAAACTGTATTTGCCTGCATATATAGGAACAGACACAGTGAAAACATGATAAGTCTCGATCTTATTACTTTGTATTTTAGGGAGTGTGTGAAGAAATGACCTATAAGATGATTGAGGAAAAATACCCAGAGGAGTATGCTATGAGAGACCAGGACAAGTATCATTACCGCTACCCTGGAGGAGAGGTAAAAGGTTTCATTTTCTCCTGGAGTTTTGTTTGACCTGCCATATATTACCACTGTGAGTGTGTCGAGTTTATGCAACAGGCTTTAAATTTCAAGTTTATTTTTTACTTTTTTTTCCTCATTATTCTTTTACCGTAGTGTGAATGCCAGAGGGGGGCGGATGAATCATCAGTCAGAAAAACAGAAGTTAAAAATGTTGTCAGCTGCAAGAATAGCTTCTTTTTCAACTACAAATGCATCATTATATGTATAGAGTAACAGAAGATTTTATGTTGAGATAAATAGAAATACGATGCGCTCATATTGCAGAGGAGCATAGAATAAAGACACGTCAGCTATGTTGTTGCTGTTCATCATAAGTAACACTGACTAATAAAGAAAAGGGAAAATTAAAATAACAGTAAGCACATGACAAAATTAGATCTTGCAGTAGTTAGTCAAAGATTTTTTGATGTAACAAACTGAAAAATGTGAAACTGAATGGACCTTTTTCATTTGACTCTATGTGTAAATGTTTCTCTTTCCGTAGTCCTATCAGGACCTGGTTCAGCGGCTGGAGCCAGTGATCATGGAGCTGGAGCGACAGGGCAATGTTCTGGTCATCTGTCATCAGGCTGTCATGCGCTGTTTGCTCGCCTATTTCCTGGACAAAGGCGCAGGTGACATGCTCAGAAATAGGATATGCTAAACATGCTAAGGCACCTTCTCAGATTACAGGTTGACAGTCCTGAGTTATCCATTTCAGCCAGCATTGTCATTATCACAACAAATTTGCCCAGATAAATAAGCACTCATTCATACAAGTTAATTCAATGCAGTTTAGTTGTATTTAAATAGTGCCAAATCACAACAACAGTTGCATCAATGCACTCAGCAGAAAGTTAGCAGAAATACGCTAAATGACTCAGGCATGTGCAACTTTAATGGGTGAGAAGCAGTTTCCAAAGCACTTCCTATTTTTGTTTCTTTATATTTGGAGAAATATCACATGGGGCACTAAATTTAGATATTGTCATGACTTTGAAATGTGCATTTCCACATTACCAGTTGTTTCCTTATTGTAGATTATGCACTTGGCATTGTGTGAATGGCTGCATAGCAGTGCCAAAGGCCACCAGTGTGCAGGTTTACTTTTTAAAAAGCTGATTTTACTTTTCACCAATATATCCTAAAAGATTATTTCATTTCAGCAAAATGAAAATAAGTGATTTTTAAGGAATAAGTGGGCCTGTAAAAGAGGTAATTTAAACAGAACCCTTTTTCTAAATTACTGCTTAAAAAAATGAGAGACAGCCCAACCTATATATTAGTGGATGAAACCATTATGAAGGGAGAAAACGAGAGGGACAGTAACTAACTCAAAACAAATAAACCCCATTCCTCCATGCTCTCACAACAGATGGTTTCATTTCACTCATTAGGTCTCTGTATTTCAGCCAGCCGCACCCTCAACCCCCTCTTTGGTCTAACCAGAAAGGACTAAGCCAGGTAGCTCATAAAGCAGAAAAAGTAATTAAAGCAACTTATATTAATCTATGAGAAAACAATGTAAACCAAATGTGCGCACCATCATTTAGACTACAGTCTAATGTAATAACACGTGTGGAAAAAAGAAACACAAACTAAACAAGCTAGGTGTGTACAATGCAACTCCAGTGACTGCAACAAAAATGTGGTAATGATGTAATGATGTGGGAGTTTGTGAAACCATAAATCTGGTTTATGTGTTGAGAGTAGTGTGGCTGAATATTGCAAAAGGGTCATTTCAGCTGTTGTGCGGCTGTGGGCACGGCCCTCGCAGGCTGAGCAGTGAGAACCGCACATAACTGACGGGAGGTGTTTTCTGAAGAATAAATAGTAAATTTATTTTAAGTCTTTTTAAGTGCTGCACGCTTTCAACCAGTCACAATCAAATTAATTATTATTCTCAATCTCATCTACAAATGGCGCCAGACTATTGCATCACACATTCTTTAGTACTCAAAGTGCAATTCATACTTTTATAGACATCAGCCAACTGTGCGCTGTTAGTACGTGCATCTCTAATTCATATAACAGAATTAGGCATAGGCTTAGGTGAGTAGCTTGTTAGATGGATGTTGTGTCCACCCACCATGTTTTCTGTGCCATGAGCTCTAAGTTGCAGCAAAGAACCTCTAAGAATAGTACAGCTTTAACTGCAGTATACTGTGTATTAAGCTGTGTCCCAGTGCAGTAAACAGGGTGGATGTTATTTGACAGAGCAGAATCACTGATATAAATATTTTGACCACATTAGACAGTGGATGGTAATGAAACAATTAATCATTTAGTTAGACTTTCATTCTGTGATTGTCTTTTTAATGCCACCACATGGGGGAGTCTAAGTCACAACCTTTCAGATCAACTTTTTCTGCATGTATATTTTTTTAATGAATATAGGGGGAAACAGCCACATAAAAATGCAGACTGTTTCCAGATTAATCAAAATTTAACATAAGGAACATCTGCTAAACGTGATGCAGTGAAGAGAGCACCGCTCTTTGCAGACTACTCTGTTTTTAAGACATGTAGGAGATGATTGGTTTTAAAGTAGCACCATGTGCCTGATAATGCACTGAGTTATGTCTCCAGAGACTTAGATATTCAGGTATGTCTGTAAAAAGTGATGTAAATAAGTGACGTCTGTAATGACGTACTTCTTGATTGCCGCTGTCTTCTCCAGTGTTTGGAAAATAAACAGATCAGACAGACGCCATCAACAGCAGTAGCAAGAGTTCAAGCTATACAATTAGGACTCCCCGTGATATAGAAATGTGTTTTTAGTGTCCCTCTATATTTTCATTTATGAAGGTAAATATTATGACATAACTAAAATGTTGTCCAGAAGGGTTAGAAAAAATAAATGAGAGTGAAAATAAAATAACAAAAACACAGGACAGGAAAGACTGATGTTGTTATTATGGGGCACAAACAAGGTAAGAATGTCGTATATGTGAACGCCATTGGCAATCAGAAACTTGGAAAGGGACAGATTAAATCATTATGTACAGAAAGCTTCTTTATGTACTCGATCATGTGACGTGAGCATTACTTTTGGAAAATAATTAGTTCAGACTCACTACCATAATTAGGCGTGGGCAGAAGTGGTTCTGTCAGTCAGCAGAGGAAGTGGTCAATGCTACTGGATCGGTTTAAAAGCTCAGCCACAGTCTGACTCCAAAAACCAAAGTGTGGGTGCTTTGACTGGCTTCATGTCCCACTGCACTGCCCACCCATTAGACATACAGCAGAGTTAACAGCAACATGCACTGTACCTCCATAAAGCACAACATAAGTTTTACAGCTGGCCTGCCACTTCAGATATGAGAGTAAACTCCACAAACATGTAGGAGAAGATGAAAAGCATGACTGGGTGAAACCACAGTAATCTCACTGGCCACTTTTATTCATGTTGGCACAGATGACCTGCCCTTCTTGAAGTGCCCCCTACACACTGTCCTAAAACTCACCCCTGTGGCTTATGGTAAGTCCCTACTTTGTTGTTAAGTCAACTAAACATCCTCACTTGTTTTTGTTGCCTTGTTGTAATGTATTTTGGTTCCTTCTCCTAGGTTGTAAAGTGGATGTATTTGACCTGGGGGTGGAGGCTGTCAACACTCACAGGGATAGACCATTAGTAAGCTTCTGCCTTTTTTTAATGTTTCGTATCCCAAACATGTGGTCAGTTTTCTGTAAAACCGTTCATCCTGTTCTTTGTCATGTGTTTGTCCATAGTATGGAGTCTGAAACATCAGTCGTCTGTGTTAACCAGCGCCATGTTAAGAGTTATTCTTTGGAATAATTGTTCCTCATTCTTGAAAAGCCTTTCAGAATTGCACTTGTAATTTCGATCAAACAGTTAGATAAGAAGATTTATACCAGTCATTCCAATCATATCTGACTATATCTAGAAAGGAAGCAGTGGAAACAACAGCTAGCCTGTGTTTATCTTAGGTTATTCACAGTCACGAGCCACTTTATTTGGTTGCTAGTATACCATTCTAGGATCGGGTTGGATCTACTTTAGCCTTAAAAACTGTCTTAATTCTTTGTGGCATAAATTCAACAAGGCACTGAAAAGATTCCTCAGAGATTTTGGACTATATTGGCATGATAGCAATACACAGTGGCTGCACATTTATCAGCATGGTCTCAGTCTACTGCTCCACCACATCCCACAAAACATGGTCAGCAACAATAATGAGCTAGACTATGGTGTTTAATCAATGCTCGACTGATAATAAGTAAGGAAAGTATCCCTCCCACAAATTACACCACCAGCAGCCTGAACTGTTGCTACCATCTGAATGTTACAGCAGGAAAGCTGACTCATCAGATCAGGCAATATTGTGTTGTCCAGTTTTGGTGAGCCTGTACAAATGGTAGCCTTGTTTTCCTGTTCTACCATAATGGTACTAGCACCCAGTGTGGTGTTCTGCTGCTGTATTTGTACATTTGCTTCTAGGTTCTACGTCTTAAGTGTACAGAGACACTCTTCTGCATATCTTGGTTGTAACTAGCGGTTATTGCAGTTACACTTCTCTTCCTCTCAGCTCAAAGCAGTTAGCTGTTTTCACCCAGAAAACTGCTACTTACTGAATATTTTCTCCTTTTTTTTTTTTTAGACAGTTTTCTGTATTTGTATTCAAGTTTCGGAAATACTCAGACCTGCTCTACCAACCATGCCACCTTAAATCACCTTTCCTCCCCATTCCAATGCTCTGTTTGAACTTCAGCAGGCTGTCTTGATCAAATCAATGAATAGCAGTGCTGCCATGTGATTTGCTGATTAGATATTTGTGTTAACGAGCAGTTTACAGGTGTACCTAATAAAGTGGCCAGTGAGTGTAAATCTTTGTCCCAGTTTTTCTAATGTAATGTGTGGGACTATTTCTTGATCAGGTGCAATGAATCCCGGAGTTTTGTCCTCACTGTGCGGGTACCGTTACGGCCATTGTCTCTGGTGGGAGATAGGTCAGTGCAAAAAAGTCTTCCACCTCTCCCTGTCCATCTGTTGTTGGTTCCAGGTGGAGGGGAGCTCTTTGGTGACTCATTTTTAGTGTTTCTTAGTTGGCCTTTCCTTTGTTTCCCTCAGAGATTCCTTTAAAGGGTATATCTGGTAGTGCTACTTTAAAAAGCACGTGACCCATCATCCCCAGTGCCTTCTCTTTACTTGTTCAGCAGGTAGTTGGTTTAGTGTTTCTTCTACTAATGTCAGCAAGCTATAGAAACTGCAGGAAAGTCTGTGGTAAGTTATGTGTGAGGTATATTATTAACTCTGTTTCTGCTTTTATAAACACCTGTTGTGTGGGGAAATACATCCAAACTTGTTTATGTACTCAAACACCTTTATTGCTTTTGGGAAATTCCATTTAAGGAGTTCCCTTAAATGTTCTGAATTTTGAAGAAATATATCAGGACATCCCCTTGTAGCACTCATCAGTGAGCTCCATGTCTGCTCTCTGCCCGTGGAGCTCATGCTGATTAGTTACAAGTATTTAAAGTCTGAGTCCTGAGACAAAGTGGGTGTTAACACATAAACACGTTTACTGAGAAACCTCTTGTTAACTGTGGTGAGAAATATCCTGTCCCCTCAGACTAACATGACAATGGCTTTCCTATTTATGGTTGTTTGTGTCAGTGGCTGTCTTTCCCAAACATGGAACGCACTGATTTTAGACCAAGGAGAGGTTTAGTCATTGTAACATAAAAGTCAGTCCACTTTCTCTTTTTGTTCTTTGCTGAGCAGAATAAAGGCCAAACAGATGCCATACCACCAGCTTTCCTTCGAAGAAACAGCTTCACACCGCTGTCCAGCCAAGACCAGATTAAACGACCTCGTCTTTACAGTGTGGGGAACCATTCACATACTCGTATGTCCCAGGCCCCTACTTTACCCAGCATGCAATTCTCTGAGGCATCTGAAGGGTCAGAAACAGTACAAAGTGAGGTCAGTGCCTGTCTCGCACAAGATACTGTGGTTATAGGTCAGCTGGTATGGCTGAATATACAGATAAATATTATATATTCATATAAATATCTGAAACAGACTAAAGTCAGCAAATTATGTTAGATGAGTCAGAATGTATCAGAATAAATAAATACCTGTTGATTGAGAAATTAAACTGAAGTGTAATAGAACTTTTCATGCTTTTGATTAGTTTATGAATAAAGATAAAAACTTTTATACTTTCTCACTTTGTGTTTATCTTGTCTTGGAACACATTTAATAAGTGACTTATTATTAAGTGATTCAACCAACATTTACTATTTTTGCTCACACAATGGATGATGAGATGTCCATGTGGACATGCACTGGCTTTTTGTAGCAATTAGCTTCAAAGTCGGCTTGGCTAATAATAATAATTAAAAAACAGTGTAACGGTGTAAAAAAACGGTGTTATTTTATCCACCATTTACTCTGAACTGCTAAAATGGCACTGAATTACGTGGGACACTAACAGTAACAACGTTGCCTTGCTTGTAGCCACAAAGGTTCATGTGAAAAATGGAGACAACAAAAAGTCTCAGTAGGCACAAATTTGGAGGCCATCCTTGCTTGTCTTTTTGCAGGCATGAGAATGTAAACACTGAAGACACATGACACAACTGGCCTTGAAAAATTAGCAAAATGAAAACTGAACTAACATTTGAAACTCATACTGTAGACATTAATATAGAAAAAAGTTTAAAAAGTTGAAAGGTTAACAGCAGCATACAGTGAAATATGATGACTGAAAAAAACTCAGACAAAGCAACTAAACCAGTCTTATCATTGTTTTTTATTATGAAAAGTGTTAGACAAACAGAACCTTTGGTAATCAGTTATTACTGGAATATAACGGAACAATGTTATCAAGTGCTATCAAGATTGTTCTTTAGTTTGTTCTAATGTGTTTATCACAGGTGCGATGCACTGTCTGGACAATCACTGTTCTGCATATACACATATGCCCATCTCTTCTCATACCATACAGCATGAGGGAGGATTATTTATCTTTTTATTTAAATAATTGATTCAATGTTTAAATAAAGGTATTCTGTATGTACAAATGTACTTTAAGTGTTAAGGTTTGGGGCTGGCAGAAGCCAGCTTAAGCAAACCCAGGATGGTTTGTTTTTCATGTTCATGGATGTTTACAACAAGCAATGTTCCTTCATAAGGATGTTGGATGTGTATACGTAAATATAACTTTTTTTTCTCCAATGTTTTTGCTTGTGTTGTTGCCCAAAAAGTGACCTTTTAGCTGTAGTAGGACAGAAAATCAGTGTCTCACTCTGAGCTGTGACCTCAGATTTTAATATTAGTTCAAGTTCAGTCGGCGCCAGTCAAAACAAATACCTCATTCCTGTTTGGGTTAAAGCAGTCTACTTTCTCTCCCTTGCTTTTCCCTCTTGCAGAACTCTCTGAATGGTTTCACTGGTGCAGCCACAGATGACTGTGTGGAGTTTAAAAACAGAAGTGCATAAAAAGGTATTCATAACCTTCCTCTTATCTGTTACACAGAACATCTACACATATATCAGTATACTTTATACTCTGTACTGTACTTTACAATACTATACACTCACTGGTGACCTTATTAGTTACACCTTATTAGTACTTGTTTGGACCCATTTGCCATCAGGACTGCTTTGATTCATGGACACCTCAAAGATTTTGGTCTATATTCACTTGATAGCATCAAACAGTTTCTACAGATTTGTCAGCTGCACATCAGTGATGCAAATCTTCCATTCCACATCCCAAAGGTGCTTTCATGTTGTTAACGCCAAGTTCTGACCCTACCATCCAGATGTCACAGCAGATCTTTGTACAACTTTGTTGACTCTGTGCAAATTATAGCCTCAGTTTGCTGTTCTTAGCTGATGGTGCATTCAGAAATGCTCTTCGGCATACCTTGATGGTAGCAAGTGGTTATTTAACTGCATAAAATAACATAGCAACAACCTGTTCTCAAACCACAGTTCCAGAGATCAGCTCTTTCCAAAAGCTTGACAATAAAAGTATGTCTTCAACTTTAATTTAGAGACATTCACAGTTGATGGTCACTCGGGAGTCATTCTACAGCAGGGGTAGGCAACTCCAGATCCCCTGGATCAACACACCTGAATCAAATAATTAGTTCATTAACAGGCCTCTGGAGAACTTCAAGATATGTTGAGGAGGTAATTTAGCCATCTGAATGAGCTGTGTTGGATCAAGGACACATCTAAAACTGGCAGAGCGTTGGTGCAACAGCAGCAAAGGCTGGATGGATGGATGCAGGTGGAAGACCACCATCATTTAAGACCACTGTATACTGGATTCTGTAATGAGCAGTAAGGCAGTGCAAGGCTGCTAGCACTGGAGTAATTTGATCTCTCTCTTTTTTTCCTTCAAAACAGGAAGAAACTGTGGTTGACCACAGTAATTTGTCAATTTTACAATTTGTGTCAGAGATTATTATTATAAGTTTTTTAACTTGTGTTTTAATGACAGGACATTAAAGAGCCTTTTCAACTATTAACCTCCCAGTTAATAGTACAAAACTATTGGAAATCCAATTTCTTATAGGCAACATTACTTTTGCCTTCCTATCAGCTTTAAGCAGTCTGGGAATTATCTGAACCCTGACATCAAAAATACCCCCCCCCCCAGAGAGCTGACTGACGCTTACTGGGTATTTTGTGTTTTTTCTTTTTATAATCATTATCTGTAAAGCCTAGAAATCATTGTGTGGGAAAAACCCAGGAGATCAGCAGTTTCTGAAATACTCAAACCAGCCCGTCTGTCACCAATAACTCTGCCACATTCAAAGTTACTTAAATTACCTTTCTTTCCCTTTCTTTTGCTTAGTTTGAACTTCAGCAGGTTGTCTTGCTCTTGTTTTCATGCCTCAAACCAAAGGAGTTCTGCCATTGGCTGATACTTGCATTAACTAGCAGTTGCAGAGGTATACCTAACAAGGTGGCTGGTGAGTGAACTGTATTACAGTTGTCTCATTGCTTCATTTTTGTCTTTTATCCCAGGCTTTTCTCAACAAGCCCAGTACTGACCAGCACGGACCAGCAGAAAGAAACCCAAAAAGCTTCAGCCATTATGATTTTAAGCTTGGACTTGCAAGTTAGAGCATGTGTTTCATAAATGAACTCAGTGAATGTGTGATCCATTCAAATATACAAATCAAACACTTGTACCAAAGACACTCTCAAAACCATCCATTAGTTGCTTGCACACTCCGTATAATATTGCAGATTACAGTCATGGTGTGCTTTATTAGATGTCGAATATGCTGATTGTGAAATTTATACCTCAACCTTTTTTTTTCAATGTAGTATAAGAGAATTTATGTCTTGAAGGAAGCCATGTACAGCCTTATTTTGTGCTTAGATTGTTTCACTTTTAATTTTAAGGTCCCTTAGTAATGTGCATTCTCCCTCTGACAACATGTAGCAATAAATGTATTGTGAGGTGCAATTTAGGTATGCAGAAGTGCGATTTAGTTTTCAGGGGGAAGCCATGAGCTGTAAAAATTAATAACATGTTTCGTCTAGCCCTATAAAAAGTGCAGGATCTACTGTGTGTCGACTTTAATCTGTGACAGTTATTTAATCTTCTCTCTTGAGAGGTGTACTTCTTCTTTTGTTTTGTCTTCCATATAAATAACAGCTTTGATATACAATCATGGCACTGTGATCATGTAAAGCTGCTCACCTTTGAACTGCATAAAATTAATGCAGATTTTCTAAACACAAAGAGGTTACTTGTACAGCAGTATTGGATGTTATGTTGGTTTGTAATGCTTTAGTTTTCATCACAGGGAAAAACAAATCAGGGCCTTTGTAGTGCTACCTTTACTGTCCATATAGAATGACAAGATTGAAAAAGGGTCATTTAGGAAAGTACCTTTATTTATAGGAATATAGGCTGTGACCCAGGTAATCAAAGATATGATATGCAAAATTGTTTCCTTGAATGGAAGGAAATGGAATTGACGATGCATTTGAATGTCTTAAAATGAACTTGTAGCTAATGTAGCTGCACACATTTTACCAAAGTTGACTATACACTGTTTTTACACAGACTGTCATTTGTATTTAAGACTGACTTGGAAATAAAGTCTTTATTCCAGTAAAGAAATCTGTGCAATCTCAGTGGGAGTAACCTTCCTGTTTGCTAAACTCCAGAGACATGCATCAACAGAGTTGAATGAGGGAGTGATCTAAGGACAAATCTAAATCTGGGAATGAGATACATATAGATTGAAATGTAACATTTGGATGATACAAACCTGATATCTTGCTTTTGTGACACAGATTTTCACTCCGTGGTCTGTTCTGCTTCTACTGTAATGACAATGTTTTCTAACATGTAAATCCAATAGTTTTTTTTTCAGAGTTCTATAGAAAAAGGAGCTCTGTGCAGCACATTCAGCTCTGGATTGTGAATTGTTTTTGTTCTTATTTTAAATAAATAAATCCCAACTTATTTGATGTATGATTTAAGATACTGATTTGTATTTTTTGTGATTACTACCAGGAAATCAGGGAAATGCATAAAGAAAAAAGAAAGTAAAAGCAGCACTGCTGAGAAATGACCCTCACATTGCTTTGACGCCTAAATAAGGCCTTGAATGACTGGAATGAGATAAAAAGCTCTGGAGAACTCAAGCACTGATTACAGAACAAAATATTCCAACGGGTATTTAAAAACTAGGAATATACACCAACTTTTTTTAAAAATGTATTTTTCTTGGTAAAAATTTTTTAGAATAAAATATCCAGATGGTTTTTGCATGGTGGGTCACTGTTGCATCTCTCTCATGACTTCAGTCGTACATGACGATGATTTGAACCCAGAATTCATCACTCCATCAGGCCTGTTGCCACTGATTTTCAGTGCAGTTCTTAGTTCTTGTAATTTGGCCTACCTCAACCTTTTCTCATCGCTTCTCTTCCAACCCTGACGAGGCTTCGACAAAGAAGATGGATCAACTGAAGGGCCAAAAGCATCTCTCAGGTCCTGTGTAAAATCATAGCTAGATTTTTCTCCTCATTTCTTAAGGACATGGCTTTCAGATACTGTTTTTTCTTATTTTCTTTTTTAAGGTCTGTTATTTCTCATTTTGTCTTCCACTTGTCCCGTTTCCCTGATTTTTTTTTCTTTTTAATGACATACTGAGATATGCTAAGTATCTGGCTAATAGCTCTAATAGTCCTAATAGCTCTTCTGGGAAACACATTGTTGGTGTAAATGGGCCATTCTATAATTGGAGTACAATTTAAGCTTCAAAAATGGTTTAAAAAAACATAATTGTTTTGTAAAATTTTCTGTATTAAAGAAAAAGAGAATAATATACCATCAAATGGGTTTGATGGTATATTTAGTTGTTTGGTGCTATGCTTAGTGCAACCCTGTTACCAATACTCCTGAACCTGAAAAAGTGGATTTTAAAAATTTAGTTCAGTACATTTTTTTCTTTAAAAAAACCCCCCAAACATTACAAACATATATTATGCATGGTAACGTGGTTGCAAATCAGTGATAGCATTAGTGTGTTCTCACAAACAGATAGTCGCTATGGAATGCAATGGACTGTGAAAGTCAATATTAATGTAGTTATGTAAGTCAAGGAAGGAAATTTTGAAATGACTTTGTCTTCATTTTTTGAGTGACACTCTCAATCTAGCCAGAAAAGATGGGGAAAAATACAAAATATGTCAAAGAGGACTCACTTTTGTCCACTAATGGTGTCAGCACACACCTCAATCATGTCACTCCCTTGTTCCGGATCAATAGGTTTCTGTAGCAGGATTGCAAATACACTGTGGGACGCAACTTGTAGTGCATAATTACTGTTCTTTAAAATATATTGTTGTCAAAAAAATGGTTAAACAGATAAAGTGAATTCGTAACTTATTTTAAATATTATATTGGAAAAGCAGTTTAGTTATCAAGAACTTGGAGCAGGAGAAAAATGCCATTCTGAGGAGTTTGAAACAACTGAACAACTAAATATGATGAGTGTGTGTGTCTGTGTGCGAGTGGGAGAGCAAGCCTCTAAAGATAGACGCACAACATTAGTTCATCATTAGTTTTTTTGTATGCTTAAATTGTTCAAGTGTTAAAAAATCATTCCTCTGAAAATAATTCGGTACAAGGACTGGACTGAAAATTAGTGGAAAAATCAGCCTAAAGAACTCTTGAGAAAATTACAAGGTTTGACTTTTTGGAAGCAAAATATAAAGAAATGTGGGATGACTTTTGTAAAGAATCATATTGTAGCTGCTGCAGAAGTTGCAATTTCAAATGCCAAAACTGACTCACTGTGACTGATACACAGTCAGTTATAGTGACTCAGAACTCTAACGCTACCACCACCAGCAGGAAATCAAAACAATCAGCATTTAAGTGGCATGTCCTGAGTTTCATAACCTTTATTAGAGTTGCTGAAATTTTTTAATTTTGGTTCCCTATGCAGGAGGGAATAATTAAAACATGTTCCAAACTAGCAGATTTTCAAATATAAAGTTTACTCTCCTTCTATAACTTTAGCCATTGTATACAGTGCTCTGAGAAAACATTTGCCCCTTTTTTGTATATTGTCACACTTACATGTTTCAAATCATCGCACAAAGTCTTTTAATTTCACATGAGACTAGATAAACTAAGTAAATAAAAATGCAGTTTTTAAATAACAATTGAATTTATTAACTCTTCTTATTACCAAATTTCATTTATTAATTCATCAATGACTCATCCAGGAGCTAAAAAAAAAAAACCTCATAATCTAGGGAATGAAAATGTCACTTGTCTCAGTTAAGGTCAGAGTTCATAATGGGGTGCTAACAAAGAGACTGGGCAAAAATGGCAAGGTTCCAAGGTGAAAGCCACAGCTGACCAAAAAACAAACAAATAAACAAGCAAACAAACAAACAAACAAAAAAAATGTGTTTATGTCACATTTTCCAAAAAAAGAAAAAAACATCAATCATCATGATGATCTCCAGGACATTTAGGAAAACTGTTGTTGACAAATTATACGATCATTTTGTAAAGGTGGTGTTTTGGTTGGTGTTAAACTGTTCTGGATTATGATGGCACCCTCTGCTGCACCTGGAAAGGGAGAGGCTGCTTGTGGCTGTCCGAGGAATCTATTGTTGCTGTTACAATAATGACTTTGCCGGATTTTCCTTCGCTCACCCACACTCTTCTCACACACTTTACGTCATGGCTCCCCTGTTATTATGGGTTGCTGTGCTTACATAAAAATACTTTCTTACGTCTTTTATCAGTCTGTGAACTGCCATTTGCTGGAAGTCTTAAATCACGACTGGATCACCTCAGCACTGAAATGGATTACAAAGAATAAAAGAAGGTCAAGTCTGTAACGTGGCAAACAGCTGAAACACAATGTCAGCTTCATCTGCAGGATTAAAATGATCATACAGTTAAATTCAATTTCAAAAAAGCGTCTGTATATTAATATTGTAACTGAACCAGTTTAAATAGCATTCTTATACTGGAATAATCAATTGTTGCTATGAAAGCCCATTATAAATTTAATCTGTTTCTAAAGCCTTGTAGAACTTTCATCCCTTTTTAATCTTGCACTGTGAATAAGCAAATAACCCCCTTCTCACTAAAAATAAACCTGTCCTCCTGCTTAAGATGTATAGATATTACTGTTACACGTGAGCTTTATTTGGGCTGTTAGGGATTAAATCATAGATACTAAAATGAAGATTATAGGACATTTTTTTCAAAGTTCAGCTTTATATTTTCATGTCCATTTCCTGATGGGCTGTCCCAGTCTTCCTCTATAAATTGCTTCACTTGATCCTCCTGTTGGCATCTGCCTCTAAGGACAGCCTACAAGCAAGACAACATGAGGACTGTCGGTTGGAGTATTTTGGTTTTCATGTTAGCCTCACCGGCTTCGGGTAAATAGTAGTGATTTGTTCATTTATTATTTTCATGTATCATGTGTCTTTTTTTAAATTATGTATATATTTTTTTTATTAAACTGATGGTATGATTTCCCAAAAATACAGGTCAAGTATCACAGGATTGTTCAGCACCAGATAAATACCCGAACACCAAACTGGAGACGAAATATGCCAGGAGGCAGAAATTCAGCCACAACGAGAAAGTTTACTACAGCTGTGACGACGACTTCACTGCTTTTAGAGGCAGCAGGGCTGTGCAGTGTATTGATGGACAATGGACCAAACTGACTTTAAAATGCGAAAGTAAGCTTTGCCATGAACTATTTATTTGTTTTCAGGGGCGGAAAAAAGACTCGCTTGCGTGTTGTTTCACTCAGCAGCCTGTTTACTGAGATATTCTTAGACCTGTAATTTACTTAGATGGATTTAAAGCAGTGCAGAAGCCCGCTAACACCCCCTACTGGGGAAGGTGTTTAATAGATTTACAAGTAAAATTTTACCAAGAAAAAAAAAGCCTATTCAAAATGCACATAGGTGTTTGGGAAATTTATTGACAGTAACGTTTCTTACAGCCTTAAAGGTAGATTCACATTTTTTTTTCCAAGTCTAAATAATTACTAGTAGTTACTAATAGTTACTAAATAATTAAGACAAATAAATGTCTTGATGCACGCTCAATCACACAGGTAAGGAAACAAAAATGGAAACAAAAACTTTCTGAATTAGAAAAAAATGTGGGGCATAATCTCTTTGGCTTTCTTTGGCTTTCTTTGGTTTGTGGGTCATGTGCCGGTCTAATTAACCATACTCAAACTAATATTTAATCAGATTACAAGAGATAGTGTACTTGTAATATAATTGCCTCTGTTTTACAACCAAACTGATTAATGCAGTTCTGTCTTCATAATCAATTGCCTTTTTAAAAATGGAACTGATTTTATTATTCATTGCCAAATTACAAGATGCAAGATGGTGCTAACAGGGCAAAAGGAAACTAGAGAAATACGTTTTGTCAGATTATCAACTGAGGATGAAAATTCTTTGTAACTTTACATGATTCATCACTCTGCTCTTTTTGAGTCATTTTCCCCACAAATAGGCTTATAGTTCACCACATATTTTGGCTTGAAGGATAAACTGTGTTTTACAGTTCATCTCTGCAACCTCTTTAATCATAAATGATCATTTCATGAACATGAATTCTTTTATATTGCTGGTATCAAGACCAGTTCTGGGCTTCTTAACCCCAGACAAACATCAAATGACAAGTCCTCTACAGAATCAGTTTCTAACTCCAGTTTTTTCTAGACCTCCATAAAACATTCCAGCGATTGCAGCCTTGGTTGTATCTTTTATATTTCCATCTAGAAATTAAACTGTAATGTGTCATTTACACGCTTACTATCTTGTATTTAACAGAGATATCATGTGGCAATGCTGGTGAGCTACCCAATGGAGAGTTCCAGTATGAAGGGAATTCATACATCGGGGAGAAGGTTTATGCTGTGTGCAATGAGGGGTAAGTTTTACTTTGAAGAACTCCTAAAACATCAGAATAAGACTTTCAAGTGGTGTTTGACTGCATCTCTTATCTACAGATACACTCTGAAAGGGCTGAACTACATGATATGCAAAAGGTCTGGATGGGCTGGTGAATTCCCATCATGTGAAGGTACAGTGATATGGTACATTGAAGTACTCTAACTAGCTTGTAAATGGAAACCCAATAGTTGTGAAACTGTAAGGGGTGGCTTTAAGTGGGTGATAGTGTTAATGCGTAACTAATCCCTGAATGTTATGTGAGTTGGGAGTTTAATCTCTTAACTCAGTTGAAGCAAATTTCCCATGTTTGTTTTGGACAAATTGCTATTTGCACAGAAGTCCAAAGGCAGAACACCACTCAGGTTCAGATCAGGCAGGCTGTTCCTCCCAATCATGCTCCTCCAGGTCTCACTGTCATTGTGTGTGTGAGCATTAAAGACTCCCAGAAGGATAATTGAAGAGCACACTCCAGCCCTCCACCCAGTAAATTCAAGAAGGCTGGGTAGTCTGAACTGTCAATGGGAGCATAAGAACAAACAATAGTCAGAACCCGTTCCCTGACCCGAAGGTCCAAGAAAACAACCTTGTCATCCACCAGCAAAAACCCCAACATACAGTCCCACTGCCTCAGGGCAAGTCCAGACACATTCCTGGAACAATCCAGCTCCTTTCCACGAAACTGTTTCCAGAGCCTGACGTATGTGCAGAGGTGAACCCAAATATATCTAACCAATATCTCTCAACTTCATACAACGCACTTTCCCTGCCAGAGAGGTGACAATCTATGTCCCAATAGCCAGCCTCGATAGCCAGGGTCCTCCTGTAGGTGGTGGGTGTACAGGAGCAGGCTAAGTGGAAAGCAGCTCAGGCAGTAGCTAAAGCAAAAATCTCAGGTGTGGGAGGAGTTCAGTGAGACAATTGCTGTTGGTCTCGAAGCAACTCTGGAAAACCTATCATGTGATTCAGCAGGGGAAAGCATTGGAGCTCCCCACTCCCTCTACTCACATGGTGTGTAGAGGGAGTGGGGTGTTTTTGACTTCAACTGAGGGGATAGTCGGGCAGTAAAAGGAATACTTAGAGGACCTCCTCCCATTGGCATGTCTTCTGTAGAGGAAACAGATTCTGGGTATGATGGGGACAACTCGCCTATCACCAGAGGTGAGGTGACTGAGGCAGTTAAACAACTCCTTGGTGGCCAGGCCCCTGCATTAGATGAGGTTCAACCGGAGTTTCTAAAGAATCTGGATGTTGTAGGGCTGTCTTGTTTGACATGCCTCAGCATCGTCATGTGGAAATCTTGGGCGGTGGCCCTGGACTGGCCTTGGAGTGGTGGTTCCAATCTTTAAGAAACAGGACCGGACACTGTTCCAACTACAGGGGGATCACACCGCTCAGCCTCCCCAGGAATATCAATGCCAGGGAGCTGGAGAGGAGAGTTCATCCATTAGTCAAACCTCAAATGCAGGAGGAAAAAATGTGTTTTTTGTCCTGGTTGTGGAACAGTGGATCTTTATCCTCTCAACAGTATTTAAGGGTGCATGGGAGTTTGTCTAACCAGTGTACTTTTGTGGACTTGGAGAAGCTATTAATTCGCATACCTCACAGTATCCTGTGGGGGATCAGGAGTATCGGGTGCTGGCCTGCTGCTGAGTTATTCAGTCTGTGTACAACTGTGTACAATTTCTAGGTGGAGCCAATTGTAGGAAGGCTTTCACTTTGGTGGCCACAGGATCTCCTCTGCTTTTTGCAGATGATGAGGTTCTGTTGGTTCATGATGTGGCGTCATCCAGCTCTGAAAAGTTCGGAGCCAAGTGTGAAGCAGTGAAAATGGATGGAGTGCCTAATCTGGATCAGGGAAGAGTTGCTCCCCCAACTGGAGGAGTTTAAGTATCTTGGGTCCTTGTTCACAAATGAGGAGAAAAAGGAGCAAGAGATTGACAGACTGATTAGGGCGGATAGTAGGGTCAGAATTTTGGTGTAAACTACATCAAAGCTCGGATCCAACCTACCTTGTAACAACAGTTCAGACTGTAGTTAATGTAATGGTGTGGGAGATATGTCCTTGACACACTTTGGGCCTCTTAGTACTAGTCGGGCATTGTTTAAACACCACAGCCTATTGTAGTATTGTTTCTGACCATGTCTATCCCTTTATGACAACAGTGGTCCATATTCTGTTGGCTTTGGCAGTGAGTTCACTGTGATCAAATGGCCTTCATGGTCACCAGATCTCAAACAGAGCTCCTTTGGGATTTTATGGAACAAGAGATTCACATCATGGATATGTAACTATGGGACACTTATCATGTCAGCATGGACCAAAATCTATGAAAATTTTTTTCATTTAACTTATTTAATCTATGAAAAAGAGAATTAGAGCAGTTCTGAAGGCTAATGGTTTCAACGCAGTACTAGTAAGGTATACCTACTGAAGTGGCCAGTGAGTGTATTTGCATAGCCAGTTTTTCTAAAATAAGTATTTAGATTTAGTAAATTCTTCTAACCTTTGTTCACTTACTTAAGACATGAAATAATTTTTTCTTATTTTTACTATCAGAGGGAGGTATCACCTGCCCAACCCCAGAAGTAGCCAACTCTGTGCAGAGAACTGGAGGTGTCTCTGCATACCAGGTGGGAGATAACCTGACCTTCGCCTGCAGTGAGGGTTTCCAGCTGAATGGAGCTCAGCAGATCACATGTGACTCCAGTGGCCAGTGGAAGCCTCAACCTCCTCAATGTGTTCCCATACCTGATGATAAAATTCAACCATCACCTGGTAAAGGGTTCATATTTTTACCTGATATGCCACTTACGCATTATTAGCACTATGAAAAATGGTCTTCATCTGAGTTTGCCAAAACTAAAGTGATATCTTCCCCTGTGGAAAATGCTTTCAGCAGGTAGCTGTGGTGTGCCACCAGCTGTCAGCAACTCCAATGTCCACCTTGCTGACAGGTTCATTACAAAGACATCTTTCTTTTCTGGGCAAAAGGTCTATTACAACTGTGATGTTGGATACGTTGCAGCAGGCGGCAGAAAGTCTCGCCTCTGTAATAATGGGAAATGGACACCACTGAAGCTTAAGTGTCAGCGTAAGTATATTTTATATTTCTTTTTGATCAAGTCTTTTTATAAATCCTAGTTTTTCCACACATCAAAAGAAATGAGAATATCCCATGACCAGGATAGGATTATTGTTGACATACAACAAATACTTGAGAATACCATTTATTAATGTAACACTCATCAATTAAATTGTAAGTTGCACCCTTGTCCATCAGAGGATTTTAGTGGCCCTTCAGAAATCAGAAATAATTTACTCCATATCTGTTTTCAAATATCCTCCTGGAAACACTAAACAGTGAGTCCTGGACAAACCTCTACCACCTGGAGTTGACTTTTCTTACAGTGGAATGATTTAGATCATATAATATGGATTTTTAAGTCTCTTTGCTTTACTTTTTTTTCATGCATTTACATTTTACCATGGTATCACCCCTGTGGGGAGTGCTTAAAACATTGCATTTCTATTGCATACTTAAAAAACCCTCTAATCTAGGCTGGGTTACCACTGACAGTAACCTTGAATTGGACAGGATTACTTCATTATCTCATTTGACCAAGTCTTGAGGCTCAATTAAACTTATCCATTGTGAGATGAATGAATGCGTTATCCAAAACAACAGCACCACATGATGTTGATAGTTTGTCTTGTTGGACATTACAATAAAAATTCTTGAAATGCAGTACTGTCATGTTAAATTATTTCTGTTCTTTGGCTGTAAAGGAAAGCTTTGTGGCTCAGCTGGAGATATTCAGAATGGACAGTTTGTATATACTGGAGTAGAATTTGGAGATACCGCTACAGCCGTCTGTGATGAGGGGTAAGAATTTTAAAACCTCCTGCATTCTCAGTGAATGCAACTTTGAAACAAAAGGGTTTTCAGCCTTTTGGAGTTACCAGAACTTCTGCATTTATTCTACAATTGTGTAACATAATTGAGTTACTCACTGTGTCCAATGTAGAAGTGGAATTTTAGAAATCATTTCGAAGATGTGGTCTTTAAATGAACTCTGCGACCCATTTCCTGACATTCAGGTTCATGCTTGTGGGACATGCAACCAGACACTGCATGAATAACGGCTGGAGTGGACGCAACCCTGTTTGTGAAGGTTAGGTTGCCTATCGCACACACACACCACGGCTTTTTAGATGGCAGTTGGTTTTTCTGCATCTCAACATCCTAAAATTATTGTATTTCTTGCAGCTGCGGTGTGTGAGGACCCTCCTGAAGTGAGCAACGCAGAAATAACTGGCCTTCAACATGAACCTTACACATACAAGAGTGTTATTCGCTATTCGTGTCGTGCAGGAACTCTTGTTGGAGAAAGGGAGATTTGGTGTACTAAACATGGGACATGGAGTGCACCTGCACCAGAATGCAAAGGTCATATATTCTGACAGAGCAAATTGTAGTTTTTATTGTGTTTATGAATAATGTTCATTAAAGGTGAATTCTTTTCTTGTTTTTTCCCCCACAGAAATAACATGTCCATCACCAAATGTGCCTAATGCTTACTGGACAGGAAACCACAATCAGAAGTTTCAGTACAGGGCCACTATATATATTGAGTGTAATATGGGTTATGTCATGAGTGGGCCAGGTACAGTGTACTGTGAACGTGATGGCCGATGGTTACCTGAGCTTCCCAAATGTCAACGCAGACGTAAGTAATCATTACTTTTTCCTGGTATGAGTAACCTGAAGTACTGTTCACACACTAAAACTATGATTGCTTTTTTTTTTCCCTCCCCAGATTTTGTCAACCGGTGGGGCTAATTCCCCAGCTCTCAAACCTTAAACTTCCATATTCACCGCTATCTGTCAAAACTATTTAACAGCACTCAATGGATGAAAACAGTTAAGCTAACATTGCATTCTTACCAAAATGCAACTTATTAAAAATCAACCTAAGCCATTTGGGATACCTAATAACCTTAAATTGTATTATACATTACTATACAGACATTAAAACATGTTTTAAATGAAGCTGAAGTACAGTTTGTTTATTTTGATACGTGTTTGGGCAAGAACAGGTACAAACTTTTCATTCACATCTGTACATAGGTTGGGTTTTTTTTTTTATTCCTTACAGTTGATAATGTTATGTGTATCATCTCTAGACTAAACGGTGAGTGAGCATTTCATGAACAAACAAGCTACAAGAAAATAAGAACACCAATTCCATTCATTTTAAAAAGACAATACAAAATCCAGACATTTCTTTACATGAGCAATAACAATTCAAGTGCAAATATCATTATCAACTCCGATACATCATAGCAAACTCTTATTTTAAAAGGCAACAATTAAAGGGGGGGGGGGGGGATCAGGTTGCAAAAAGGGAAAAAAAAACCCAAGCTGATTTAGGTGGGATGGGTCAGTTTTTGGCAACGTGGGCCAAGTGAGCGCATGGAGAAGTTGCATATTGGATTTTAAGATATAAATCAATGACTGAAGCTGATAATAAAGTGAGGATTTTATAGCTGACGAGTTGTGTTACTTGGCCCAACATCGCATTTGAGTCCAATATGTTCAATTTCTTTGTCCTCCTAAAGTCTGAGTTTTAAAATACATGGGGTGACAGTGCCAACCACTTCACCAAGATGCCACCCCTTTGTTACATTTCACCACACATAATGCATTTTTCTAAAAGTAGTTACATTTTAGAAGTTAAACATCTTCTCCCCACAATGACTTACATTTAATACAAGGAGTCGCAACAAGAAAACAACCCAAAACACATTTCACAAGTTTTTGTGTCACACTTGGCTTTAACTAAGAATTCATTTTCAGTCATTGCACTCTGTATTAAAATAAAGGAAAATGACTGACTGCAAATCTAGAGCCCAAGACAACTGCACATGCCTACTCTTGGGAGGTCTTTGGAAGAGCTGTCTTCTTTAGGACAGAATAAAATGTGAGCTAAGCAGTCTTGGGTGTCTTTGGACTTTAGGCGGGTCGGACATGAGGGGCAAAAAATGATTTTGGGGGCCCTGTGTAAGAAAATTGTTATTAAAGAATTCAACCCTCATCTAATTTATTTTCATTATTTACAAGACTAAAAAAAATAAAATAATAAAAACAAATTATAAAACTGGTGGTCCACAGACAGGCAAGGTGAGAATATCAATTTCCTGGGTGTAGAAACTATAGTATATCAGATTCGGAGCTTCCCTTTGTTTTTAAACCTACAGATTATAAATGTGTAGCGTACATCAGAAAGACAATGAGACTGAAGAATTAAAGTGACCTTTTAAAAGAAGCAGCAAACATAATGTCCCTCAAAGACATTTCTTTCTCTCTGAGACATGTTCCACTAAGCATCACATTATCTCATTTCTGTGGCTCCCAACAACTTTTTTCATAATATCCACCGCGTTCCTAAAATAGCTAACCACCCTTTTTTTTGTATTTGCTTTAAGTTGGCTTGGAAAAGAGCAACAGAAATAATCTGAAGGTTGGAAAATGCTGGTACAGTCTAAACAGACAGAGAATAACTGTTTTAACAGTAAAACCCTTGGAAACTGCTCTAAGAGCTCAAATATAGTCGGGCTTTGAATGAGCTGGACCGCAGCTGCGACATGAATTTTACAACTGCTCCTCCTCGAGGACAGCACACAGACACTGAAGATGGAACCAGAGTTACACAACACTTGCACAACACTTACAGTCATACTTAATGGTAGGAGTTGAGCTCATTTAAGCAAATACAATAACAAGCTCAGACAGCACGCACAAAACATCACTCCTACTGTCTGAAATAGGCGTTTCTATTGTTTGTTTTCTTTTTTGTGTGTGTGTGGTTTCATTGCACAACACAATAGAAACCAAACCCACTCACAATACTCTATATCCCCACTAAATGTTTGAGCTCAGGAATGCAGACCTGGGCTGAATGGTAACTGACCAAAAAAGAAAAAACAAAACAAAAATGGTGTTGAAAAATTTCTCAGGTCTGCATAGTGTTTATTGTCAAAGCCTACAAAAAAATAAGAGGGTAAACGTAAGAGTATGTCTCGTGTTTTTAAGTCCTGTGAGAGTTGCGGGATGTGGCCTATTAGATGGAGGGGGATATTGGGGGGGAGGGTCGCAATCCGGCGTGTCGGCAGCTGTGTGGCTTTTACTTGTATGGTCGCAGAAAAGCAGAGACTTTGCTGCTTATGAGACGGATGAAGGAGCGGGGAAGCAACTCGTTGGACTCCCGAGTGGTGTACTTAAAGTAGTTGTGTGGGTGAGCCAGCACATCAAAGAGAGTCTTTATCAGTTTTTTATCCTGTGAGGAAAAATCAACAGGTATAAAGTCTTTAATGAAACACACTTTAGTTCTCAGTTACTGTCTTAATCACATTTGAAGGTGTTGCTAAATACTGGAAAAAAAAAAATTACAGCTGTACGAGAACATTAATCTCGTCAATATTAACGCACCGCCTGACTCACAACAACAGCTTTGTTTTTTCTTACGACACCTTTCCTCTTCAATGAATCACCTTCGCAACAATGAATGATGCCAATGATGCATACAGTTAGCAGGAAGAGGAAAAAGAAAAAGGGGCTGGGCTAACCTTGAGGATTTCTTGATGGTTTTCAGAGGCGTAGAGCCTTCCGTCTCGCACTATGTCCTCTACGAGCTGTTCGTAGTCCTCTGAATTCATAAAAACAACAACACATAATATAATCACTGCTTGCTTTCTCATAGCATGCTGAAAACAGGTCATGCAAAACAAGTTAGGTGGTGAAATAATAAACACAAACATGAGGAAAAAACTTATTCATATCCTGGAAAACTCCCTTTGACTCAACTTAATGTCACCTATTTGTAAAGGGAAACTACAGTGTAACATTAAAGGTGGGGTTATTTCTTTAATTCATAGGCAGGTGTGTGTTTGATACACACCTAAGCCATCAGGGTGGCGGAGAAAATGATTAATCTGTCAGACAGTCACGTTTTCCAGCCTCTCTGTAACATTCCTTTCCTTTGTATTTTGGACTGTTAGTCATAAAAAAATTATATTTTCCTCTATTGTATGACTTTTGGTTGTTCTGAATAATCGACCAATTGCAGCTTTTACATAGCATGCCTACCACAGTTGCAGTCTGTTTTGGTGCAAAATATATAATATTTTAGTCATGACGGCAATAACTGCATTGTAACGCTTAGCGCGGTTAGCTCGTTAATGCGTTAGCGCCGTGCAGCCCCACGCACGGGGCGATCCGCCGCACTAACTCGCTAACGGAGATTTGCCGCGATAATGTGGTTATGGCGTTAACGTCTTTTTAACGAGATTAACGCTGACAGCACTAGTTTTCATGTACAATAATTAGCCAATCATTCAAATTAAATGTTGTCCATCTTTTTGCAAAGCTAATATGTGTTGTTTTTACACAGCCACACTGACAAAAATAAAAAGACTGTCACCTGCCACCTTTATGTTTACAGTTGTTCGGACCACAAGTGTGATATTTGTATATATTAAAAATAATACTGCCTGGATAAACTGATCCCACTAGAAATAGATAGGATTTTTTCTTTCATTTATTTTATAAAACAACCCTTTAAGGTCAAAATAAAGTCTGTCAGAATAATTTTAGACACATAACAGTTCACAATCTAAGCCATCTGGCGAGAAAAGTGATAATGTTTCATACCATCATAAGTAACATAGGGGATCTGAAAGCCTCTGGCGCTGTTAGCCTCATTAGACTTGAAGTTAATCCAGAGACGTCTGGACCGAGCTGTGAAGGCGATGGGCCGCTCATACGTCTGACATGTCTCGTAGGTGGTGATGGACGTAGCTGACCCTTGTATTAAAGAAGAACAATGACCAGGTTTATAGTGTGATTAAATTACTACATTTCAATGAAAGCTAATGAAAGAGGGCCACTTACAGTTCTTCCTCATAACCAGCACATCTCCACATTCATCCTCTGAAGGCAAGAAAATCTCTGGCACAACAATTAGGATCTTGCGCTTGCTGGGTGGGTTGATGTTCCAAATGCACTCCACATTTGCAGGGTAATTACCAGGATAGTTAGGTGACTCAATATAACCCATAAACTCGCCCATCTCCCCGCCACATTGCCTGTCTAGACGCACACAAACATATCAAATTAAATTCAAGCCCATGTCTGAGAAAAATGAACAACACAAAACAATAATTTTCATACTCACTCTTGCACTGTGAGACACTTGTGGCACCATCAAAATCAGTGGTGGTATTTCCAGGACAGGAGATGCAGTAGTTTTGTTTAAACTCTGTCTGATAGGTCCCCACAGGGCAGCGGATACAGCGGTGTACTGTGGTGTTGTAGTAATGACCTGGAGAACAATCAACTGCAGGGAAAAAGTAAAAACATTAAGCAAAGAAGTTTGAAGTTTATATTTGGATTGTTTCCCCCCAGCAAAGATAAAAAGTTGACCTTTGACTTCACAGTCGTGGAAGGAGCTGGCCCCTTCCCGCTTGGTGCTGAGACCTCCCCCACAGGGAAAGCACAGGGTCCGTCCCAAATCTGGTTGGTAATAGCCCTGAGGACATGGCAGGCAAGGTTTGAATCCACTGCTGGAGTAGTACCCTGTTGGACACTGGCCTGGATTTGATGCGAACAACACAGGGATCAGGCTTTTTAATGAGTCAGAAATGGATGTTTAACATAATCCATGGGACTTTAAACAAGGCTACCTGCACAGGAGGAGATGTTCCGTGCGCCCACAGGCCCATGGCCATCGCTTCCAGGACAGAGGTCACAGGCCAGCTGCCCCTCTTTCTCCTGGAAAGTGCCGGGTGGACACTGGACACAGCGTTCCTGCTCACCATGGTAGTAAGAGCCTGGCAAACATCTGACTGAGAGAACATCCACAATGGCTTCAGTTAGAGATTAGGACACACTTAGCTATAACTCCTCATTAACTAAATATGTAACGTGGATGGATAAAATATGCACTATATACATATGCACAAATATGCATTTGTTATTTGTATCTGGGATAATTTCTATTAATTCTGGTGGTTAATCTTTGTAACACATGAGGAGAGCAAACCAGAGCAGATGAACACAGTTTTGTTTTTTTTGTTTTATTGTTATTGGCACCTCAGGTGATAGTGGGTTCCAAAGTAGCTTGCAGGGGCAGAAGCAATTGGCTAAAACAGCTTAACTTGCATGTCCTTTGTTGCATTTGCTAATTGGATGCAGAGCTGGATTATAGTAGAGCCATCACATGATACTGGATGACACTTAAATCAGCTGATCTCCTAGGGTTGTGGCTGGGTCTGATTGGGTGATGACTGATTAGTTTTGTTGTGTAAAGACCTCACCTGAAGACTAGCTAAAGACACACCTTCTATGAAACAATGATGCACAATGTGGCATTTCGTAAGGTTATATTCTGACATTTAGGGTGTACTAACACTGGGCACAATTGCTCTGTAATATAACCAACAGTCCAACCAATCTCGGCCTGGGCCCACCGGTTCAAGCAGCCCAGGCAGAGATAACCTGACTTGATGCTCAGGTATGACCCAGTGCTCCCGTTAGTCAAATTAACTGAACTTTGGAGCTCAGACGTGCTCACGTGTGGTATTTATTGGCTACTGTGAGTACATCCTAAGTTTCTAAATACATCCTTGCAGCAAAATTAGCTTATCCAAGACTACCATTTCTGCTCTCCGGTCTTACCACATCGGCCACTGTCCCTCTCCCAGCCTGGACCACAGTTTTCCTGAATAGGAGCAGCCTGTGGAAGTTTTTGGGCCACCTCATATTCCAAACCAGCAACTCTGATGAGGAAGCGCTCCTGGTTGATGGACTTCTTCAGAGCCTTGATATAGGTTTTAACCTGCTTCTCCATCCGTTGTCTCAGGCAGCTGAGATTACAACTCCCTGGATTGGAGTCCATAAAAAACAATACTTTTTAAATAATTATGTCTTAAGCACCAACTAAGTTGATCAAGGTTTTCCTTCGGGATGGAAAAAAAAAGTCCAACCTGTAGCATCTGTAGGTTTGATCTCAGCTTCCAGCTCCAATGTAATGCGTGTTACTTCTTTGTTAGAGGGGTTGCGAGCACGTCGCCCTTTAGCTTTCTTGGAGGAGTCACATTTAAGGTTGACAAATGTTACCAGGCAGTTGCTGCAGGGCTGCCCTCCTCCTGTAGACACACAATATCATATAATATCTTTAAGGCAGTACCGGCATACATTGCTTGGATCTGTTATATAGCAGTCAACCTTTAAATATTTAAATAAATAAATAAACAACACATCTGTAAAGGAACATATCCAGCTAAGGACTGACCTTGTCCCAGTGTCCGTCCTCTGTCCTCAGTTCGGCCAGGCAGCTTAGGATGCAGGTGACATTTGGCGTTTTTGATCTTGAAAGAAGCCGTCTGCTTTACTGGAGGGGCCAGAGCCTCTACAGACAAACACAGCCCAGTGGGTAGGAGGACACTGAAACATCACACTGCCATCCCTGCAAAGACAGCTGTCTGTGCTGTTGTGATTGACATGTTGGGTCCTCGAAAACTCTGCGACCATATGAATATTGAGAGTGACAAACCTATGCAGCTCTGACTGCTGTTGGAGTTCAGCCTAGTGGGGGACTTCCCTCTGAGAATGGGGATACCACAACTGACAGAGTAGCTGTTATCAGATTCTGTAAAGGTTCACAGAAAAATAAAATAAGTCCATAAACTAATCTTTTGGATCTGAGATACTTTGTGACTCGACTCTGAATTGCGGTGACATACCTGCCAGATAGTGAGCCTTAGAAGCACATGTAAGAGAGCAGCTCTCTTTCTTGCCAGTCTTGCTGCAGGTCAGTGTAGCCTTTGGTGCTACAAGCCCAGGAGGACATTTCACAGGCTCTGAGAGAAAACACAATCTACAATGTATCACATAATGTTAACACCAATAAGCTGGCGTAGAGAGAAAGACTGCACAAGCAGTATGTGGAAAAGGCCCGCTTCGAGTGTATGTCAGTGAATTGACCACTTGGGGGCAGTGCTGCTACATACCAATACAGTCTTTCTTATTCCAGTGCAGCTTGTACCCCGGTGGACAGGTACACTCATAACTCCCCAGTGTGTTGACGCAACCATATTTACAACCTCCACGATTTATACTGCACTCATCGATATCTGTGAAGAGAGGTGTTAACATAAGTACAAATGTCCTGTGGACAGCTGAACATGCCTAGAAGAAGATCAAAGAATATCAAAGGGAAAAGGATTTTTATTGACAAATACGGCAACAGAAATATTAAAAAAAACAAAAAAACAATGTGATTAGTCCAAAACAATCTGGAGTCAATTCTGCTGAATTACATGAAAGACAAGCAGGCCTCTTATAAAACAGCACAGCTATGAATGACGAGTTCCTGTAAGCTCAGTTCCATTCATCCTCACGCTCTGGAAAGATTAATGTGTTTGCGTGTAAACAGAAGTGATTTCTCGTTTTGATGTCACCCACATTCAATTTCATGGTCAAAATTTCTCTGCTCTTCAAGGAGAAAGACTTGTGGCAAGCAGTAAATTATAATCAACTTTTCAAACACATGCTGAGCTAAAACCACTAACAGCATCCGGGATCCAGATGCAGTCTGGCTGCCGTCGATGCCAGACAGAAAATTAGTTTAGTGAGTGGAGCTGAGGATTCGGCAGGCTACGGACAAGTGGCACTGGGAAAGAAACTGAGATAATGGCAGTGATTGATGATCTTGCTTGCTGATATGAAATGCTCTTTCTTGTCTCATTCAATTATTCACTCTGAATACAAACAGTCTGCGTGCCACTGCACTCCCCGAAGAAGATGATGACTTCATCAGTAGCGCTCTGCTGTTCTGTAGCCAGAACTGCTTGAAAATGTTGTGAGGGATGTGCTGCTTATCCTCTGCATCAAAGCACTTCATTTAAAGGACAAAGAGCTCTAATGAAAATCTGATGGAAGCAGAGCTCATCTGCCAGCAACTGTTGTTTTGACTTCTTTGTTCTTCCCAAATTTGAAATGTGACCAAATAGACTTATTCTAACATTTCTCCAGATCGCTTTAATCTTTTTTTGCTTTGCATGCTCTAACAGAGCCGATGTAGAGACGAGCCAAGAAAGGAAAGGGCAGAACAAAAAGACGATCTGACATTTAGACTCTGCAACTGCTTTGTATCATGTAGCAGAAATTTAGGGTTCATAAAAATGCCAAAATCTTTTAACTGTAATCAGTTTTGTGAGCTTAATCGCCAACCGGCCCATGTTGCTTTTAAGAAGAATTTTTCCCCAAGCGCAATCTGGGCAGTGTTTTCGGCATTGGACAAATATTTATAAATCACTAACCCCCTCCTTTTATTTTCTTTAAAAAAAAGAAGAAAGTTCCACTTTAATTTGTCCTTTTTTTGTGGTTTGGCGTGCATCCGTGCAACGGATAAATCCAAATACTGGAGTCGAGGGGTGATCATATGTCAACACAGAGCAATTTTTAGGCAGGGGTTGGTAAGATTAACTTTTACAATAAAATTGATTTTAGTTCAGGTTACAGTTAGTTTTGGACATTAAGAGTTTTGTTTCATAGTACTTTCTTTTTTTCCATTATTTGTAACAAAGGAACATTTTTTAAGATTGTAAGCACTACAAATATTTCAGCTACATCCTATAAACATGACACCAAAGTGAAAATATGCAATTTAGCACATGTTCAAAAATAACAAAAAAATAGGACTAATTGTTTTAAAAAAAAAAATACGTAAATGTTCAAATTGAAGACGTATTTATTGTGCAGTACATACTTCTCACTTTACAGCTGCATGAATATAAAATGAGTAATTTGCACAATTTTTAATGACTATTTGGTGAGTCCAGAGTTGTCCTTGGAATAAAAAGGCACTTACGGTGCATGATCCTACATTACATCAGCAACGCTGTTTGTATTGTGTGATAAAATTTGTTCCTTTCTTTATAGCTTTAAAAGAAAAACAAAAAAACCCCAACACCTTCTGTAGCTTAGATGAGTATCTTATTGTAAGCAACAGAAACTATGAGGGGCATTTTATTCTGCATTATGCAACAATCAACCCTCAAAGCTACGATAAAAGGAATTTGTATTCATGTAGCACATACAGGATGAGTAATGATTTATTTTTTATAGAGCAACTTCCACCGCTTCGAAAGTGTGACTACCTTTTGAGTTTTAACTTGTTCAATCAATCAATCATTTTTTCTGACACAGCAACATTTGGCCATAATCGAATGAATTTAAGTGGAATCCAGCCTTTAACAAGCAGGTTATTGTAACAAACAAGATTACGTTTTGCAAGGCATTTGTGAATTGAATGATCGTTTTTTTCTGTTCGCATTATTTATATACTAGGATTGCATTCATTACATGAATTGATGTCAACCCTTTGTATTATGTGTCCCACATTTTCTTTCCAAGATTGAAAGCATTTGGAATTTTACATTTACTCCCTCGAATGTTTTTTCAGGTCAGATTAAACCACCCAAAGAGTACATGGAAGTTTATAACAAAGCAAGAAAACAAATATTTGCAGGGTATTTAGTGTCCAAGTAATCTCTTTCATATATTTCAAATACAATTCATAAGGTTAACATACATACAGAGCACCATAAATGCTTAGTTTATGACTCTTTTGCCTAATATTGATCTGCATATGGTAAACTACCTGCTTTTTGGAGGTTTAGCAAAAGAAAAACTGGTTTAGAGAGAGGCTGACTAGTAAAAGAGGGTCAACTGGCTTGGTTTAGAGGGGTGGATGAACTAAGGGGCTAAACCAAGTTCCAGTACAAGATTGTTTTAAACTTCTAATTATTGAAAGCTGCTCTATTACAGCCCAGGAATACAATTAAGGAGCTAGAAATAAGCCTAATAGGCCCCCTTTAAGTATTTAGGTATCAACTGGAACCCTGTTTGATGTTTAGAGATCTTTTTAATAGATCTATGTACAAACATGTTTTTCGTAGGATAAGAATGCCTTTCTGCCACGGTAAATGCTGACTGGATCAAATTAGGTAAATTCAAAAATACTTAAAAAGTATTTAGTCACAAGCAGTTTGAGTCTATTTTTTAAAGCAGATAAGCAAAATGAGCAGATTGTTTTGCTAGCCGAGAGGGAGAATGGCTGGATATACTCTCACTTGGGAGGAATGTTGACATGCCTCGGCACAATGCTTAACAGCAGGTCACTGACCTAATTGAGTTTGTTTAGGGTGAGTCTATTGTTTAACACCAGATTTCTGAATTGTTTGGCAGCTATAATGTCTGCTGATAAACCACAGAGGGAATAACATAACCTCGTACTGTTGTGGCTGGGGACGAAGAAAGTACAGCAGCGATCACCATAAATCTCTGGGGTTATCTAACAGTTCCGACAGCGGTGGTGGTAAAAAGAGGGGGGGAAAAAAAGAAAGAGGGGAAATCATTCATCACTTGCTCTCTCAACAATGGTATAGAGAGTCATTTACGCCTGACCATCTTCTTTCCTTTTAGCAGCTCAGTGCAGCCTGATCACAGTCCATCATGTGAGTAAAAGCCTTACAAATCCAATCCTGGCACATTTATTCCCTGAGCTGACAGCTAATACAGCTACCCATGTGTGGAATGGATCCCGTGAACCTATTAAACTCTTCTGAAATACAGCAGACTATGTAATTCCAGAATTACATACAGTGGGTGGATAAAAATAAAAGTAACCCCTTACAATGTATTGCAGCACTGCCACCATCTCTCACTCTATTGAAACTAAGCATTAAAAAAAACAAAAAAAGAGTAGGTGGTTCACAAAAAATTTAAAACTGTTACTCTTATGCAGTTTTTGACTAACTACACCTTGTAAACCTCCTGATCACAAACATCTACAAGTTACCACTCTCTAGTCTCAGTATAGTCAATTCTGTTGCAACATTCCTGATCAGTCGACCTGTCAAACTACAGACAAAAACACATAACAAGTCACTTCAAAGCTATGTATTTCAAGTGCATATGCCGTCTCTCTATGTCTCTCCCAAAACTACTGTGAGGCCCTGAGGTGCAGGAGACAGCAGCAGATTCTAACTGGTGATACACGCTCCATCAAAGGATCGCGGCAACACCCTGATGTGCTCTGGCGGGCCTCTTGGCAGATCTGACGTGCCCTCGCACACCTCCTTCTGACACCAAAGGCTGTTTCTCCTATCTGTTCTACACCAGAGTACAGTAACTACCTGCCCATTTTTGATGGACATACTCCACCTTGAAGGACCATAACCTCCATGATATTATTTCATGTTTTAGTCCATTAAGTACAGCACAAATTGTCTGCACTTTATATGACTGCCAAGTGTAGCGTAAGTTCTTAGATTGAGTTCTTGCCTTCCAGGCAACCACCTGTTTCAGCTCATTTCAGTCCATTTGAAAATCGACTTGTAGAGGTCTAAACCTGGCTTGTGAAAGGTAATCCATCAGAGTGAGCATTTAAACACACTTCAGTTTTACCCAAGAATGCAGCTGCATGCAGGGACTTTTTTTTTGTTTTGTTATTTTTTAAGGCTGTTGTCCAGATTAATGAGCTTAGCTTGTGTAAACACCAACAGTAACAGTAACAAGTATACAATGACACTTAAAAAAAAAAAGTTTAGTTTGTGCCTTAAATGAAACAGAAAAGAAAAGAAAAGAAAAGAAAAGAAAAGAAAAGAAAGACGTCCCATGACGTCCCACAGCAGTCTAAGCCTATAGCAGCATAACTAAGGGATGGTTCAGGGTCACCTGATGTAGCCCAAACTACAAACTTTATCTAAAAGGAAAGTTATGAGTCTAAACTTAAAACTGGAGGGACTGTCTGTCGAATCCAAACTGGAGCTGTTTCTACAGTAGAGAGGCCTAATATCTGAAGGCTCTACCACCCATTCTACTTTCAAACACTCTAGAAACCACAAATAAGCCTGCAGTCTTTGAACAAAGACATCTGAGGTCTTTAAGATATGAGAGGGCATGATCATTCAAGACTTTGTATGTGAGGAGATGAATTTTAAATCCAATTCTGGTTTTACCAAGGAGATGATCTCTTTCCAGTCCTGATGATCTGACAACCTGATAATAATAAATTATAAGAGTCCAGCCTAGAAAGTGGTCAGAATACAATATGGTTTAAAGGCATTTGTTCAAGTAATGGACAAACTTAGCTGATGGTAGCATGAGAGGTAAAGCAAAATGAAATCTAAAGTCATTACAATTCATCCTCAGGGGGATATAAATATAATGCACAAAACGATTTTGAAACATTTCATTCAGACCCACAAACTGTGGCATTACTTGGAAAGTCAGAGGATCACAAAGGTTGCTAGGATGCATCATCAGGGGACAATGGGTGTCTGTAAAAATGTCTTGCCAGCTCTTCTAAAAGCTGTGGAGACATTTCAGTCACTGACACTGCAATGCCTATGGCTAAACTTCCTGCAAGTCTTATAACAGTTACTGCAGAAATAAAACACATTGGAAATTAGTCATGTAAAATCTATAAAATCTCTCAGCAGTGCTTTATTAAAGCTGTCAGTAGGCATGTTAAAATTAATAACATTTTTAGTATTTCTAGTGTTTTTTTTTCCTGCCAAACATAAGAGCAGTAAATGAAAGGTTAGTACAGAAGTGCTGGCTCTAGAGAAAGACTGACAGACAGGAGATTTACACCCGGAGACAAGGCAAAGTAGAAACAGACATGCTGGCTCACCTCCACAGTGTGCCAGTCCGTAAAGGACGTAGCCCTTATGACAATGACATTGGAAACTTCCGGCAGAGTTGACACAAAAGTGGTCACAGGCACGGTCAAAAGAGCATTCGTCAATATCTGTGTAGATAGAAAGACATGCTGTTATAAACTTTTCAAACAGTGCAACAAATTACACACAAAAAACCTCCAATAATAATGGGATCTGTCCTCGTTTCATCTTCTGTATTGTATTTCTTGTTTGTCAAGAATTGCAATGGGTCAGAAAATATGTCACAAAAAAAAAAAAAGTATTTTCTAAGAAAGGCGTCTTCTGTTTGGTGCATGGTATAGCACTTGACCTCCTGCAGTCATGCAGTTTTCCATTTCGATGCACTGAAATGAAATTGTCCAAGTTGTTTTGAAATAACAAGTGGCCACAGCGGGAGACAAAAGAAAGCCCACTCTTTACCTGATAATAGGAGCCTTTGGGTTGGTTTTTCCACGCTAACATAGGACCTTGGGAACACTTTCCTTCTCTTTCATCTTAAGCATGCTAAATGAGCCAGAGTCGTTACAAGTCCTAGAATTTGACTTGCCAGTCTGTTACTTGGACATCATGTAAATGTGCATTTAAACATCCACAATTTTTGCTATAGCATGTAGATATACATGTCACAGTATGAGTGCAGATAAGAAGACGTGGATTTTCAGTTTCTCTGGTTTTCTCACCTTGTCAGCTTCACTTGCAAATCTACATCAAATCAGCTCCTTCCTGCCTGTCTCTGTCTCTCTTACACATGGATCCTGATAAGTTGCTTAAATGTCATGGGCTCAAAGACCATAAGGACAGACACATGAAGCTACAGGAGACTGATGACATTTGGTTTTATTGTGATCAAGGCTCCCTTTAATGTCAGTAATGATCTCTGTCAAGCCCAGACAGCAAATGCTGGTGGAAAATGGGGATGTGCTACAACTTTGCTGGATCAACTTGGCAAATAAAACAAAGGTTTCTCAGGACTTTCCCAGGAATATCATGCTTTCATCAGCTACATCTGAACCTCCTCTGGGTTATGAGGAAGCACACGTTGCCATTAAACAGAGGTCACAGGTATTTCACAGCAATTAAGTATGTTTGGTTAAATGATATGCTGGCTTAAAGAATGCAGGAAGACAGACTGATAAATATCTGCACAAATCTTGCATGGTTTTTGAAAAAAAAAAAAGAAAAACATTGACATTTGCGCACTGGGCATAATCCAAACTAGACAGATAAACCATATGAAGATCACTGAGGTTAATATTTGGCAGGCATGTTGTAAGAGCAACCAAAAGATAAAAATGTTCTGAGATTAATAGCTTATTAAGATATCAGTTTACAAAGCTGTACACAAGCTTTGAAGGAAACGTACAAGCTGATCTTTTAAAGCTGGAAAAACACCAAAATGTATAATTGGTGCTGACATCAGCTGCAGCTTATCTGGTTATATCAATCAACTTTTACAAAACAAATCTTCTAGAACATTAAAAAAAAATTACCACAAACCAAGTATAAAAAAAAAATAAAAAATTTACAACAAGCTCATACAGTTCTTGCCATTTGTCTCCTGCGGAGGTCTCTGGAGATTCATAAAAGCAGTGATAGATGAGTGAAGCGTGGGTTGGCACACGCTGGAAGAGGCATTGCAAAAGTGATTGTTTTTGGCATGTTAAGGATAAACTCGACTCAAGCGCACTTTTAAATAAAAAGTCTAAAACCCTCTAGGAGTTAGGCGTGGTGACTGAGTTTATCCTTAAAATATGCTGCAACCAGTGACGCCAGAAGTCAATCTGCAACTTATCATTACACTGTTTTGTGTGATATCATGCTACAGAGCGTAAGTGTTAAGACATCTGGGACTCCCACAACCCTTATTTACAAGACAGTTAAGGTGAAGTATGCAGTGGGAGGGCAAAGACGACATCATGAGGTGATGTACGTGCAGGGGGATAGCAGTCACACTGAATGCAGATGAGAATCGCAACTCAGAGATTCTGTCAGTAACTTCCTTTATGCCGTCTCACATCACTTTAACCTTGAACCTTACTCAAAATAAAACGGCAAATGAGATCGACTGCAATGAAAACATTGGCAACTATTGTTTATCCAGGACTGATAAGGCCTCCATCACTGACGTTCCCTCTGGAGAAAACACAAGGTCTGATGAACATCTGAGTGCCCTCATGTGGATTACGAGTGAGAAGAAGAGGAGGAGGAGGAGATTCTGGAGGGTGTTGTGGGTGGTGGAATGCTGACAGGGGCTCAGCAGACATGCCCCATCCTGACTTAGGGGCCATGGTCCACTGAAAGCAGGGAAACACCACGACTGTTTAAACCAAGATAAACCAAGAGTTCAGTTTACACATCTCAACACCTCACGGTGACTGCAAATGTCTAAGAGTAACTGATACCAGAGAACACAGTGACACGCAACGAGGCACCAGCAACTATTAGCAAAACCAGGAGAAGGATGGCTGTAAATTTACTGCAGGTGCACCTAATCTTCTTAGTCTTTCACTTCAGGATTTATACTCTATATGCACTTTAGTGAGCTCGATGATAGGATTACTCCTGGCTGTTTAGTCAAAGTAATACCTGTTAGACCCCAAGCTATGTCCAAAAAATTTAGAGGCCTACTCCACATCTTGCACACAAAGGTGATGAAAACAGCACAACGTCTTCTACAGAGCTAGAGAAGTCGTATTAACCTTTACAACTGACAATATGAACCTTATGACCCTTGTAAATGGATTATTGCATTATGGGAAATGTAGGATTTTTTTTTGCTTTTGGAGCACACCCCACATGAAAGACTAAAATTACAGATCTGTGGACCTCAGCTGTTTTGATTTTAATCACTCTTTTTTTCCCAAATAGGTCTCTTGCGAGACAAACAAGAGTCTGGAAGTAATACTAAATAAGCAGTATGCCCCTTTAACCACACATCTACATTCCAACATGAAGGGTAAAAAAAAAACTAAGACAAGCACAAAAGAGCTACATGAACAAAAGGGCAAATAAAGAAGATCAACTTTAACCTTTACTAAGAGGCACTCGGCTTTTATTTTGCCCCAATCCCCTTCCAAAAATGGGAAAACACGATAGGAATGACAAGACGAGTAGCAGACAGGTGACTCAATAGTGTGGAGTATGTGAGCCTGGCAATACCTCACTCAACAGGAGGCGAGCTTTATCACAGCACTTCTCACCAGACAAAACACACAGCGCTAAACAAGAACAACCCTGTTCCAAAGTTGACTCCCTGGCCCAAAACAGCACACGGCTGAGTAGGTTAAGGCATGGTGCCACATAAAACAAGCTGTGATTTACATTCCGACATGCACAGACCGCATTTTCTCAGTTATCTGTGTTATTCTGGCAAAATAAACTTTGCATTGTTTGGCGACAAATAATGAAAGAAAGGCATCCACCGAAAATAGATTTAAAGAGAGAAGAGAGTGGCTGCAAAGAACAGCGACAGAGAGTACGTTTTCATCAAACGCACACGATGCTTGTGTACCGTGTTACAGAGTGGTGTGATTCAGTGCAGCAATTCTAAACCAATTGCATGACGTTGATGTGTACCAGGCTGAATATTGATTGACCACATCAATAAATACAAAGAAAGGAAAAATAGCGTGTCATCTGTTTTTCACTTGGAGAGAGGCTGGATTTGGCTCCATTGTTGTAGGCTGTCTGTCTTCTTTCAGTGTATTTTTCTGTGGTGGCTTTATTCATCCAAGAACCAGAGATTTAAGAGTTGGAGCCCCTAATTTCCTACACCTGTGTTCAGCCATTGCAAATTCTTATTTGTTCTGTGCTAGTTCTCCCAGGTCCTGCTGAGCAACAGCTACCACTAAAAATAAGGGACAAACATGCCAGAGAGGTCTGGTTTGGCTTCTCTGCAGGACAGAAATCTCTGAGTGCATATTTTTGTGGCATCAGGAGGCAACTGCTCTTTTGTCGTAGTTGTCATTTAATGCAAAAATCTCAGTCTATGAGACAAAGAGTGTTTAGCAGAAGCTTTGGAGTAGGAGTAAGTAGAGACAGTTTGCTTATTTAAGTGGCAAATGGCAACAAAATGGGCTACGTACCTTGACAAGTTCTCTCATTGGTTAGCAGCTTGTAGCCTTTCTTGCAGCTGCACTCAAAGCTACCCACTGTGTTTCGACACACATGATCACACCCCCCATTGTTCAGACGGCACTCGTCAATGTCTGTGAACAGAAAATCATAACGAGGAGCGGATACATCAAATCACTCATCGCAGCTGCAAATGAGAGAGCGCTGAACTTAAACCTACAGCATGTAATTTTTTTGTCACTTGGAAGTAGGAAAAACCTGAAGATGTGTTAGCACAGAGTGGCCTATTTACACACTCAGCAGACAAATAGAAACATCATCATTTATCAGTTTTCTGGTCTTATAAGAAAATACACACACACACACACACACACACACACACACACACACACACACACACACACAGTAATGGCTTTAAAAAAGTTCTTAATCTGAATAGTATGTTGGAGATGTATGTAAATGAGGCAACTTGGACTAACAGTGTAAAACAGGACAGTCATTTCTGTGGAAATAAGCTTCAGGGATTTCCTTGCTGGTCCTCGGATAGGCTAAAAATCAGCTTGCGTGTGACTTTAATGGAGTGCAGCTCTCACACAGTAAAGCCCCGAAGCAGTAAGGCCTCTAAATCATCATTGTCCATCTCCTTCCGATTATTCTGCTCTTTATTTCTGTAGCCAATACTGAATCGATATGTCATGTGCTGATCCCTGCTTTTGATGGTGCTCTGCCTTGGCAAGTTTGGCAGCAGCTCTGATTAATTCTGAATCATCATCATAAATGAGGCATCTGTCTCTTGAGGGAGTCTTCATCATCTGGTTAAAATAAATGCATGAGAGATGGAATTAAATAATCCCTTCCTTGCTTCATCTTTGTCTCAACTCCTTAGAAGTGCCTGGCCTGAAGCGAGCGTCTGTCTTCTTGTGCCAGTGCTGCCTGTGTTCATTTTCCTCTTGTTTCCTCTCAAACTAAACTAATACAAGCCAATGTATTTTTATTAAAGTTGTTAGTCTAACACTGTAAGCCACGGAAAGCAGACACACTGCTATCCTGCTTTTCTGGAAACATGTTTTTGTTCACCTACATCCCATGTTTGTTTTCCCCAAGTCTCTATAATTCCACATAAGATTCGGAGAGGATTAGAGATTGCACGAAAAAAAAGAAGAAGAAAAAAACCACACACACACAAAAAAAAAAAAAAAAACACAGCAAAATTATGCAGGTTGCTTGAGTTGAGGATGCTCTGCCAACACTCACAAAAATGGCAGTGGAGAAGAAAACTGCCGGGAAAGCTGGTGCCATGACAAAATATTTCTTAAAATATGTTGTTGAAAAGCAGAAGGTAGTGATAGATCTGTGACACCTGTATGGATACAGGCAAAATAACTTGTAGTTGCAAAAGAAAATGTGGTTTCCACAGAAAATCTAACTGGCAAGTTACAAGGGGTTCTAACTTGGGTAGGACTGAATAACTATTTAATCATTCCTGTTGGCTGCATGTGGAGAGAGAAGCTGGAAAAATGACAAGCAGGAGAATAATTTAGTGAGAGCTGGACAGGTGCAGCTTGAATGCTGCCTGCATCCATGGGCGATGGGTGGGAATACCTTTGCAAGTCTTGCGGTCTGGTTGCAGAGTGAAGCCAACAGGACAGCTGCAGCGGACTCCTGTCACTGAATCATGACATGTGCTATCACAGCCGCCATTGTTCACTGCACAGGTCTCTGCAGGGAAACACGCATTCAGTTAGATAAACCCCACAGAAAATACAAAGTAGATTCAGTTTTGACCTACTTATTTCTTCCAATTGAAACAGCATACATGCATACTGGTGCAACTGCAAAAATTACAAGAAACACCATTATATACACCATTACTTTTGTGAACAGGCCAAGAGCAGCATGCTGATCAAGTGTTGAGTGGTAGAGAGGAAAAAAAGAGAGTAAAGATAGAAACAGTAATGAATGCAGCCAATGAAAGAGATTACCAGTCAGAGAAACAAAGAGTTTGTCAATAATGAAAGGAGACAAGTCATTAGGAAATATAGCTAACACAGCCAAACGTGGGAACTTCACTTGTTGTGTCTGTATGTGCATGTGTGTAAAAGGTATGTGAGCATGTTTGTTTCTCTTTGGTAAAAGCAAATTATGACCTCCAAAAATCTTTTTATACTGTAGGAAATGTCTCCCCTCCATTATAAAGGGAGAATTTTCATTTGCAGACACATGTGGACGAAACCACCAGTTCCTTCCTGGTTTTGACAAAACCTTCCAGGCATTTTGGGGATAAAAAAGCAATTTCAGCTCCCTGGTCCCTATGTTGGCTAGGCTGATTTGAAAAAGGCAGGTAGTCAGTAAGGACAGGATAGCTGAGGTCTTTTCTCTAGACAGTGACAAATTTCACACAGACTTTAATTTTAAGTAACCGTACAAGACAGAGTCGCTCTAACATCCAAGATTAGTGGATGCCTACTACTTTTGGCATCCTTATAGATGGGCTCACACACTTCAGAACAACAACAAAAAATAATAAAACAACAGCTATCACTTTAACTTTCTGTAAAGAAACCAGTCATGTACACATCTCATCACTTCTCTTTAATGGGCAGTGGGATGTTGGCTGGCAGCCCAGCACAGCTGGAATAGTCTAAGACTTCACACTGGTAAGACGATGGCAGCTAACACACAGCACTAAAAAGGGAATGTAGCTGTTAGTTCTTATTTTGTTAAATAAAGAACAAGCAACCCTTTGGGAAACACTTACCCTCGTCAGTTCTAAAATTAAAAAACTCCCTCAATATAAACTGCAACAGCCATAATCAAACTTCTCTCAAATTAAAATCTCAGTTAGAGACTAGAACGATGCATCAAAGCAAAACAGGTGCTAAAAGTGATGTAATTTAGTGTTTTTACAGTCGTTTCTTGGAAAAACACAAAACACAAAAGTGAATGCCATCGCTCAAGGCTAAACACGGTGTATCAATATACTAGGACAAGCTCGGAATAAATGTCAGTTCAGATGAAGCCATAAAAACAAGGTTTAAAAAAAAAAAAATTTGACATTGAAATGACTAGGTCTAAATGTTAAACACCATTATAAAGGATGGTTGACATTTAGCTATACTTGTGACTCATTATATAAACCTGACTATATATAGTCTATTCTTCAGCCTGCTTGCTGGCTTCAACATCTGCCTGTTGCTGTACTGTATGCTGACATGAAGTCTGCTACAGGGTTTCTTGGATGACAAATAATTTTGCTATAATCCTTGCCAAGTAAGCCCTCTACCCAATACAAAACCCTACATGTGTTTTTGTCATAGCTTTTGGAGTTGAGTCGTGAAAAGATGAAAATGTAACAAATAAAACTCACCACTGCTCACTTCAGTACATTCAGGACTTTTGCCCATAAAGGATCCATAACATAATAACGTCTGCTAAAAATACCAAACTTTGATTAGTATTTGCTTTTCCTATGTAAATGACATTACTGAATCACATTTAAGATTTAATTTCATTCCATTTATAGAGCACCAAATCCTAACATTAGTCATCTCAGATCACTTTACAAGAAATCTTTCAATATTTTACAGCAAGCACTTGGTGAGACCAGGAAAAAGAAGCCATCTGCCATCAGTCACTTATGTCTACCATGGGTTCTAAACACAACTTTCCCATATGGAAGAGGCATAACATAATTAACATAATTATCTTTTTTGCTTTTTATTTAATTGTTTTTCTTTTGAGAAGAGAACACAAAAAGTAGGGGGCTGAAACATTTTAGTAAATAAAGGTTTATACAGTAGTACTGAGGTCTAATAGGGTTAGACTTTTATTAAAAATTAGGCCGTTAGCAGATTTTGACTTATTGACATACTATTTTGTCCATGATTACATTGTCCTATGGGTTTCCTTCTTTAGTCCTTAAGGAATGAGTCAGTTTTTCCAATGGAATGCATTTATTCTACTGTGTCCAGCCACTGATCTGTCCTCGGAGCATCACATTTTAGCCAGTTTCCTGTTACGGCCCTTTTACATGCAACAGTCAAAACTTTGAGGAGAGGTATACCCTTCCTTCGATCACAGCAAGTATCAGTCAAAAACAAAAACATTACTCTGGGATGATTAAGAATATCCAAATACATGCTCAAAAATCAGAAGAATGTTATCCCAGAACAGCTGTAGTTTTATGCATGACTAAAAAAAATTCCCTTTGCCTGCATCATCTCCAACATTGTGGTGTAATTGTTTACTTTCACGTGAGCGGTAATAAAGAAACCGATTAGGCTTTTTCATCCAAATTCTCTCCATCATTTAGAAGGACTTGAAGATTGCTTTGCCAATCACTCTCTGGCAAGTCAGAGATTTTAAAGAAGACCAAGCATGTGCCTGGATCCCCTGTTCGCTTAGAAGCCATATAGAGGAATAGAAGATGCCACGGTAAACCTGTTGAACTTAACTGCTAAAACATTTAGAGGGAAAGGTTCTTCTGTCGACAAGATTCAGCCTCATATTTTAATCAAAAGGCTTATAAAACAGTTTTCAGTCTCATGGGCTGGATTTTTGACTTTTTGACTATTCCACTTGTCTCAATAGTTTATCCTGGCAGAGCAGACCCGAGTGCAGCCAATCAGGTCTGCTCCTCGACTGGCTCCCCGCTGGGATGTGCGCTTTCACCTTTATCATTTATCTTGTCTGAAAACAGAACCATTTTAAAGTATGCAGATGGCTCTGTTATCTTTAGTCCGCCCCGGGATAATGAGAGCAGCCATGATGAGTTTGTGAAAGGGTCAGACAAATCGTACCTTCAATTAGACGTATTTAAATCAAAAGAAATGATTACTGATTTAAGAAAATGTATGTACAAAAGAGATCAGGTCCATTTAGAAACAGACAGAATGCATTCAGTCTTATAAAAACTGAACTTTGAAGCAAACTGTGGAGTTATGTGTTAAAACGGGCACCAGCATCTGTCATGTTTGAAGAAACTTTGATAAACTTTTGATGAAACAATAACCATTTCATGTTATCATGCTTTCACTGAGACCAAACCATCTTTCCTTGGTCTCTTGGTTTGGATATTTATCTTTAAAGAACAGAAACTCACTCAGTCAAACTGTTAAATGGTCTAACAGGCTTATTGGTGAGCCACAGCTGAACCCAGCAACCCTGGTATGGATAGATTACAGCAGCTGGCTGGTTTGATTTTACTTGATGACTTGCACCCTTTATATAGAGTTTCAGTTTCTTCGTTCTGGAAAAAAGCTTCTAATTAGCCATCATTCAGAGGAGAAGAAGAAAAAAAATGGTTTTGCCATCTACCTGATGCTGTGTAAATTCTCCATTATTATTTCTTCATCTCTCTCTCTTTATGTTGAGTTACGCTTATCTGTTGCCCATCATCTTTGTTTGTTTAAAAAAAAAAAAAAAAAAAATATATATATATATATATATATATATATATATATATATATATATATATATATATATATATATATATATAAAAAATATGTGCATTCGAGGATGGATGACTCACTTACTGCAGGCCAGATCTACTTAGGACAACAAATGAAGTAACCTGAACCTAAACCTAAGAACGAAATGAAAGAATTCTTATAAATCTTTATAACAATTTATTTTTCTTAAATAAGACTGAGGTGGAATTTTTCTTTGAATGCGTTTCCATTATTATGTCTACTCTTTGTAGTCAGTAAATCAGAGTGATGCTGCCTCTGATCCTCTGCAGGAGAATGATGGCTCACGATACGATACCCCAGTCACAACCCAGACTTGAGCGTGTAACACTGTGGGTTCGCATAATTGCAAAGTGTGAGCAGAGACGGTTGGCAGACGAGACGACAAGACGCTGTTAGGACATGCCTCCAAAACGCTTAGTCAGACAGTCATTTCACCAAACTGTAATGATCATGTGTTAAGAGAGCAAAGAAATATTTTTGACATTATGGTTTTTGTGAAGAGAGGGGAGAGACACGCACTCTGGTATGTTTGTCGGTTTGTGTGATTTGGATGCACACCAGCCACATCTACAGTGCGCTGGGCTGGGAGAGGCAATTACAGTAACAGTGGGCTGACTTTTCTAAATATCCTTCATTATAATCTGCAGGGTGTTTGCTCTGATGCTGGGCCTCTGTATTATATCTCATACAGAGAGCTTCAGCCAGTGTACACAAGCTTTTAACAGAAGCCACATGATTTTAGCTGTAGCACGTCTTCAGTTACATCAGCTTGTCATCAGACATTTATGACGACTGCAAACAAAAGACATCAAAGGATGAGGGGATAGAATTTAGCAAAACGCACAAGGCGAAGCCCGCTTTGGTGTTGATCGCTGATTGTCAGGTGGACGAAGAAGCAAAAAACCATGCAGCCAGAGTAAAGTTACTCACATGGTAGAGGGTTTCTCAAATTAGGGGAGCACTCTCTCAGTAAAATAAAGCCCACAATAAGAAAATAAAACTAAGGCTGTAAAAGTTCTGGCGTCTCGAGAAAGTTCTGGATTTGCAACCACAAAGTGGTACAGTAACAGAGAAAATTAGGAGACAAACCTTTTAAGTAGCATGCAAAAATATGTTTCTGGCTGCGTATGTCTCCATTTCAAGAAAAGAAAGAACCCTGAAACTGGGACACAAATATCTTAATATAGGTCAGACTGTTATACTGGAGAATGTGAGGAACTCTGTGTTCATGTACATACAACAGCAACAACTAGTAACTTAAAACACTACTGGTTTGCTTCTTACCTTGAACGGGCTCCTACTCCTCTGAGAACAAGCCTCCTCCCTCAGTTTCTTACATGGTGTAATTAAATCGTAAATCTCTTTGATGTATCAAGGTTTGATATGTCTTCACAGATTTATGAGTTTATTTTTGCTGGCATCCTTGCCTGCATTTGTATTAAAACACAGCTCATCCCGAAAATTGGGATGAATTGCATTAGTGATATTATCAAGGTACAATACCGATTGTCTGCTTTCCCCTCGACACGTGTTCCATTGTTCATTTTGCAGCAAATGTAGTGGAACAAATTACTTTTGGCCACAATGTAGAAAAAGAAACACTGCAATTGATCATTTTCAGCAATTTTAGACACAAGTTTACATGTGTATGAAAAATCAAGTTGGGGAGTGTTCTGTGTTTTATCTTTTGTATGAAGCAGTGCTGAATCACGGACACGTTATTGGCTCCCTTACCAGAGCTAATAGGCCGTGGTGATGGAGTTCAGGAACACCAAAGCTGAGTGTTTGGAAAAAGTGCAAGCTTAATTTCACTCATTTCAGTCACATCAAAATACAAATAAAGACAAAGTCTTTGGTCTGTGCTCTTGATGTTTTGGAGTTTTAAAAAAAGACTACTTGCATTTGTGCTGGTACAGTACTGTGAATGGAGAAATAGTTCTTCAGTCTTTCTGAAGGTCTTTCAAAGTTTGCCTTTGGAGATTGACTGCTTTTGAACTCATACTCACTCCAGTTCTTGTATCTAACCATTTTCAGAGGAATGGGGTTTTTTTGGCTGTTTGTTAGGCCACTTAAACACCGACCTATGAATTATTCAAGCATAAAAAGGCAAGCGATCAAAGGAATAAACCAGTGTTGTGTCTACACATCACAGAAAAATTAGCAAAGACACAATTTTACATTGTATTTTCATTTATTATTAGGCTGCTATTGTTTGTTATTACTAGCAGCCTGTCACAAAAAACATACAATTTGCTATTTTTTAAAAAATGCCACAGATAACTTAGTTTGACAGGTGTAAAATAGTATTTTTGCACCAACAGGGGGATTATCAAACACCTATACCCAAGATGCAGTTGGCACTTCAGCTGATCCTTCTACTGTTCACTGAAGCCTCATCAAAAATGGTTTCAGTTGAAGGCTAACTGTCAAGAAGCCATTCGTAAAGAAGGTAAAAAGGGAGAAAGGCTGAATGTATGTCCAATTAGGTACACAAATAGTATTTTTGCCCCCCGCCCCCGGAAAGAGATACAACAGCGAGTTACAGCCATCTTTAAAACATGGTGGCGGCTCTCTCATGGTTGCGGCTGCGTTACCTTGCAACATTGTCATCTGTCTTAATTTTTCAGCCTGTCATTGATCCCAAACTCACTGCCAATGCAGTAAAAGCATACTGGGAGAGGGGGGGAAAAAACCCACAGGTGAATACAATCAATTATGGATTGGCCTCTCTAGAGGCCGGACCTCAACATTATGGGATCATCTTGACAGAAAACTGAGCAAAAGGCAGCCAACATCCATAGAAAAGCTTTGAACATCTATTACGAAGCCTGGAAAATTATCCTTAAAGACTACTTAAAGAAATTAAAGAAGGCTTGCTTCAGAGAATAAATGTGATCATATCAAATATTGCCTTTCAGGCTTGTTAGAATTCCCCAAACTCTGTACTCTAGACTTTAAGTTACTGATTATATGAAAAAAAATTGTCCCCATGTGTGATTTATCATCATATACTATATAATTAGGTTAGATATAATTAGATGGTTAACATTTCATCGAGAATGCTGCTTCATGGAGAATGTTTTGCTTCACCCAAAAGCAGCATTATATGGGTTTTCATTTTGGCATAAAAAGGAAATAGAAAATCTGCCGGTTATTAACTTTCATCTTAATGAAACCATTTGAGAATTATAGAGGGGAAATTTCCCGATTGTAGCGCCTCATAACTTATAAGCATATCAGTTGTTGGAAGCATCAGATAAATATAGCAGAGCAAAAGCTACAATACTGGAAGGTGGCAAATATTAACCACCTTTCTGTATCGCTATAATTTTGTATCTTGCTCGTACTGCTGGTCAGTGGCTCCCTGTTTGCAGCTGTGTTTTGAAAAGGAGTGGTTTGACACAGACAGTGGGTGTTATTGAGAGGGCATTCACAGAAAGGAGAGGAAGGTGATTAGGTCAAGGGTCAAAGGGACGATGTGGTAAGGGGAAGGGCCTGATCAGTGTCTTCTAGGTTAGCCTCCACTATTCACCACACCTACATACCCCCATAGAGAGAGGAGTCAGAGGAGCACATATTTACCATTAGGGAACAGCTGTGGGGCTGCCTGGGACTGGACACTCCTCTCCCCTGCATGCACGTACACACACGCATGCACACACACACATTGTTAAAACACCACTTTAGTTCTATGTACATTTAAACCACAAAGGATTTGTGTCTTACACCAAGCAGTTCTCACTCCTGACTCGTCACATACTGACACTTTGTTAGGACCCATTAATGTCACATTTTAATGCACCGAGTGTCATTCTGTCATTTTTTAATACACAGGGGGTAATTTGAAAGATTTCGATAGGTTCCTCACCTTCTTAAGTCTGGTTTAAGCTACATTGTATCAACTGTATTATGGCCCAAACTGTACAGGAGATCATTTTATCCCGTATAGTGTCTTAAATCTCTATGACTGTTGAGTTATTTCTGTAATATGAGCACAGAAATCTTCACCAGTCATTGAAAAACTAAATATAATGAAGCAAAAAAGAGGAATTAGGTTGGTGGTGTAGCAAGGCGGAACTGCCAAATGGTGTAACACCATAGACAAGCCAGTGTCATTAACGTCACTTTTTTTACATTCCTTTCCCCAAAACGGCAAGCTTGTGCCCTGCTCCATAATGACATCACAAATGTTGTGAAAAACTGCAAGCATGACTGATCACAGAACAGTGCCTAGTCTGTCGTGTCTCTCAGTCACAAAAAATATATATATTTTATGACTATAATTGCAAAATCTGATGAGTGACCAGACAAAAACACTGTCTTGTCTGAAACTGGTCTGAAGTAGACGCCATGAAACTGCAGGCAAATGTGCTCTGTTGGCATTGTTACTGTTGCAGAATGAAAAACTGATGTAACCAAGAAGCACAGATGCTTTTTGCAGATGGAAAAGGTTTGCCTTTGAACTTTTGGCAATTTTGCGAAACACTGTATTTTAACTTTTAACCACCAACCATCATCTTTTCTTAACCTTGGTTAGTTAACCTTAACCTATTATCCAAGTTTATTGCCTAATCATTGCCAAGAAGTTACAGGGGAAAAAAAATCAAATCAAATTATAACAAATTTATAAAAAAATGGCCCATAGACTGTACATAAATGATGGATGTATCCAGACTGAAGTAATCCGTTTTGCTTTGGAAGACTCCACTTGGGCATTTCAGTCTCCATCACCATAAACTCATCAGGAAAAACTCTACTCAGGTCATAAATGAATTTTGACAAGGATGATGTTTATTTATTTGGACATTTCTGCAATCAAATGAGTCGCCCCCTGCTGGTGATTAGAAACAGTAGACTTATGGCACTTTGTCACTGGCTTCAATTTATGCCCTTTAAAATGTGACCAAAATGGGTCCTGAAAAATCATCATTATTTGACGAGTTGCCAGCAGCAGTGAGCTGGCTATGCAAAATGAGAACTAATTTGATGCTCTGCACCTTATTCCCAGCATCATGGTAACTCTGTTTCCCAATCCATTCTTACAGAAAATAAATACTGTGTGAAGACAGCCTAACACCTTTAATGGGAAATGTGTTTATTTCTTTCTTTATTTCTTCTTTTACAGAGGGATGGGGGGAGGGGAACACCCTGAAGACATGGCCTTTACCACAATTCTCCTGCTGTACAGTTAATGGAGGGGATTGTTTTTACCTTGATAAAGATGGGCATATTTTATTAATGGCGTGGAACACAATCTTGTGTATTTGAAAGCAGACACAGTGGAAAAGTCAACTGAGAGCTGGCTGTTTTGGATTTTATTTTTTATTTTTTTATTTTTTTTTAAACGTAGGTCATGAAAACCGTTACTGAATAAACACTTTTCATTTTTCAGGTTTGACACACTGTTGCCTCAGCACACACTGAGCTTAGCCTGATAGTTGGCACAGCCACAAACGGCACAACTTGTTTCTGATCTCCGCAGCATGTCGGAAAAATGCTACAAGGCCACTTTTTCAGGTCATCCAGCTATCGCTGGGTAGTAGGAGGCTGAGGTATGTTCACATTATCCCATTTACCGAGTGACAGGTTGTGCTCACACGTTATGTATTTCCAGAAGGCTTCAGAACACTCACCAACTCATACAGAAACCAGTTCAGTGAAATGAATAACGAGAATTAATGAAAAGCATCATGGAGCAGGGAATAAGGTGGATTGCATGGATGATAAGGGACTACCTCTCTTGCATTAAACAAATCATTAATGTTCATTTATGCTGGAAGGTGATAATGACATTAGAGAATGACATTATACTGTTGCAAAAGAAAACAGGCTCTCGCTGGTAACAAATGAACAAACAGATTAATCATTTCCAAATCCTGTCAACAAACTGATAATGAAAGTTCTTGCTCTAAATTAAAGGGTGACATTTCAAGGCAAAAGTGTTACCTTGCAACATGCACTCATGCAAATACATATTCCACACAGCGCAAAGAAAAGGCAGCAGGATCGTTTGTGTGTGAGATGAGGCTTTTGCTAGTTAGTATGAGCACTGTGAGCCTTGACAGACAGACAGCGAGTGGTGGTTAGTGCCGCAAGCTGAAAGTCAGGGACAGCCAGATTCATTTCTGCACTTTATAGGGTCTTTTATGGTCAGATCATTTCAAAATTAATGTTGTTAGGCTGTTAAGTCAAGTCTCTAAACACTGTCAGTGGCCTAGCCATATAATTTATGTGGTGCCAATAAAAATAATTTCAGAAAGCATTACTGTCCTTTTGTTTTCATCTCCTCTGTAATTTATGTCAAATTATGACTTTTAATTGACTGGCTTTTACTTCAACAAACTGCTCCAGCAAAACTTGCTCAGCGAATGCCATTTCTACAGTTGTCTGAGTGTATATTTAGCTTCAACTTCATACTCAACTACAGGCACACATTTTAGTATGCAGTCCATGCACACTCACCCATGATATAGCTAGGGTGGAGGACTGGGTGCACATTGCCGAATAGAAAATGGCTGTTTGAGACTAAAATTGCAGGAAGATTTTTGACTCTTATCCCTGCAGGAATTATTTTAAATCACTCACGCACACCCCTGTAATTAAAGCAGGTATTCTCTGAATTGGTCACTCTGGAGTCCACAGCCAGCCCTTTTAAGGTGCCAGATGAAGAATTAGATGTTAGATGCACAAGTCAAACTGTAACACTGTAAAGCATGCAGAGTTCACACCTAGAGCCATGGTTCCACCAATGTGTCCCAATCCCAACATGCAGCATCCAGAAACGGTAATTCTCAGCGCACAGAGGACAGGGCACAGTGAGACACGTCTGAATACACCGCAGACCACCCGAAATGAGAGCAATGTGTTTATGTTATGGGCATGTGCCTGAATACTGCATGTGTTTACATGCATGTGATGCATGCATGCAGGATATGTACTGTATGTTTGTGTGGTTGTTTGTATAGCTTTCACTTTGTATTATAAAATGCATCTCTCAACTCTCTTTGTGTGCGTGCGTGTGTCTTACGTAGTGTGGACAACTCTTCAGATGATTGAACTCCTGAGCATGTCTGCATCTGACTGCGATTTGTGGATGTTTATGATTTGCTGTGCTAACATCATGAATGCTTCCACATGATGGCTGCTCCTTTCCGATACCTGGACTTCACTTGATACAAAGGCCGTGAAAAAAAAAAAAAACGGGTTTTCTAGAACTGTTGTGAAAAATCTGACTTTAAAGAGCGTGTGTTAGTGTATGTGTGAGTGAGAGGGGATGTATGCCACCCGTCAGCCTTCCTGATACAAACATTTTCAGCTAGAGCATCATCAGAGGTGAGAACAGAGGGATAAAGAACAAACACTTCCAAATAGAAAGGCATATGGTGCATTATTACAAAATGCATCACTAAGCACAGGGAGGGAGATTCATCACAAAAATGAATGAAAATGTGCAGAACTCGTATGAAACACCCGGGAAAATAGACTAAAGAGTGAAGGTAAAGCATACTGAAAGAGCCCACCTGCCTAACAACAAAGCCACTGACAAGGCAAAAGCTGCTTTGCAATAATTTGCTTTGCTGTTGCTTTTGGATGAAGTATGAGGAGACTAAATCAATCAATAGTGAGGCTAAACAGGCGTGTATTTTCACGTTGTGCTGTTTCTATGGATACCCTCTACTCTCTATAAATCATTTACTATTGCTGAATGCGTTGGCTGAAAGGGTATTATCGCTGCATGTCATGCAGACATGTAAAAACACAATAAACCCAGTAGGCCCTTTTTTCTGACTTTAGGAACAATGATGTTAAAAACAATATTGTAATATTAATTTAGAATTTAAATTGATCCACTGGCTCAAAGACAGATTGTTTGCTTTTATACACTGAAAAAAAAAATCTTTGAAAATTCTGTTCAAAAGCAGAGCTGTATTTATTGCATTTTGTTTTCACTGGGGGGATAAAGTTATTGTATTATTCAATTTATTTATGAATCTTTTATTGTCTTAGAAACCCCACAGAGTTACTTATAGTGCATAGCAGCAGTGCCTCATTGAATGCCTTCCAACCTTCTTGTCACTCACTCTCTCGCCTGTGGTTCACGATGCAGAGTGTTTGTTTTATTGAGGTTTTATTCTCTATTATGGAGTTTGTCAAAAGAAGCGCCCCTGCGCCCTCTCTCCACCACTGTAACTCCAGACTCTGTGGGGGGAAATCAGAGATTTTAACTGGCTGACTGCTTCCTAATCTGGCAAACCAAATGTAAATTTTTTTCTGCCTTGAATAAGACTGGTAAAGACGTATAATTTTGTTGCGGACAACTTTGTGGCATCCTCTTGGCCTAGGACAGTACAGCAATAATGACAGGTTGGCTGACCAGACCTTGACACAGGTCTGGCTCTCATCAGGGCTGCGGTATTAAAGGAGATCCAGAAACACTGAAATGATCAGCCACTACCCAAACCAGGCTCTCAGACTTAGCAGCCACCGAAACCGAGTAACCGGCTCGCCAGTCTGCTCTGCAGGCAAACCTAAACATGTTTTTCTTCATAGGAATACATCTCATCCAAATTACTTAGGCTCCAACTACAAAAATCTGTCCTAAATGGGTTTGTAGTGTAAACAGAAACTATTAATGACACTCTGGTTAAATAGGCGGATAAAATAAAAGGTCTCTCTGCAGCAGCAGTCAGTCTCAGATTTACACCTGAACAAGTTTTTAATGTTCCATGGTTGCTGATGAAAAATCTGTGCATTTCTGCATGGCTAGGCTAGATATACGTTTACATAGACCTGCGCTTCGACTCTTCTGCAACTCACAGCTCCCATCTGATTTAAAACTGCCCTTCACAACAGCTCAATATGCCTGAGTAGCTGAATGATTTTTACTCAACATAAGTCAACTGAGGCAAACACTGATAAATGCCAGTGGAAGGTTAGGTCAGGCGTTTGAGTTAATCCCCAATGGGAAGCAGTGGAGGAAATGACCCAAGGGCTAATAGAAGGTGTGTGTCTGACATGGCTGAGAAAAACAGAGGAAAAGGCACAGTGTCCAGTAAAAAGGAAGAGGAGAAGCCAAGGCAGATGCAGGGGCTGAGAGGTTACTGGAGCAGCAGTAGGAGAGGGAAAAGCACAGTGGGTGGTAGCCTTTTGTCCTTGCATGTCACAGATCAAGAGAAAAGGCTCAGGGATACAGTTATTTTAACGAGGCCTGTTTCTCAACTTGCATTTTATCACATAAAACTCATTTCAAACGTTAATTAAATTTGCTGTGGGAAATTGGGTGCCAAGCTAATCATTTGTAATTTTACATTTTCTCATTCAAAAGCTATTATTTCTTCCCCTTGGTAGCTGCATTGGGGTGAGATGACTCACCTACACAAGTCTTTCCATCGCTGTGCAGGACAAACTTCATGTGGCAAGAACACTTGGGGCCCTGGTCAGTCTCCTCACAGATGTGCTGGCAACCCCCATTACCGTAGTTGCACGTCACTGGGAAAGGACACGTAGTTAACACAAATGGTACTTTGAGGATTACGCACAGTCTAAGTTATTCATTTGAAAGTCAGTGTGGAGAGGAGAGAGGAAACCGAGGGGGAGAGATGGTATGACATGAAAACAAAATATGCACATTTAGATGGGACAATCTAACACACACTCTTTCTCTGGGCCATATGCTCTGTGACGTAAACACTGCAGGCTCAGTTTAGCCCTCTGTCAAATGTGCACAGAGTAATGTTTCCGATGGAGTTTCTCGAGGTGAGCTGAAAACTGAAATTATTACAGAGGCGAGAATGGCGCTTGGAGTTACCATGATTATCGTTTAACCTCAGAAATTGTACAATAAGACGCTAACAGCACAATAAGAGCTCTGAAAACTAATGCAACCTCTAGACATCAAACAGCATCGTCTTTGTTTATTCAATGCTATTTACACCTGGACTTAGATTAAGGTCAAAATCTGTGCAGCATAATACTAGGTAGAGCGTGTATTGATTTCCATATTCCCCACCTCAGGTTCTGAATCCATGTTAATTAAATAAACTCCTCCTCTTGGTTAATTAATTCATATCTCCCACTTAATCTTTTTATCCTCCTGACTACACTGAAGGTTGAAGTTGGAGAGGTCACGTTTTTAAACTCACCAACACTCAACGAGCAAGCAGCTGAGCTCATTCACTGCAAGTGGCTGTGAGTCAAATGATTCGATTTTTAATCCTTTTCATTCAGTCTAAAGCTTTTGCATATTTTGTAAAGTCATAAAAACACTATACACGTAATGACATTTCATAAGTACTATGTAAAATTTCTGGTCCAAGTTTCTGTGTTCAGGCGAGGGGAGCTTTAAGTTTGGCACTTTTAACACACCTGTGATGACAGAGTGAAAAAGAGCACGAGCGAGCCTAGGCTTCTACCGCCATCCTGTCTGCACCCTACCATCCCTGCGCCTTTTGCCCTTTTCCTGGGCTGTCACAGAAAAACTATAGAATAACACTTCTCCAATCCTTATCCAAACACAGACAAATCCCCCATCAGCCCTGGCCCCAGCTCTGACAGGATGATCTCGGTTGCACAGCAACAGGAAGTGTGCACTGTCCGTCAGAGCAGTCCCCTTCGAGTAACCTCCACATGCTTGCCCCGGTTGTGTAAATGATTGCTACTCATCTGATAAACATGTTTTTCTTTACAAGGACTATTCCGAAGATTAGTCACGGCTTGGTAATGCAACATAAATGTCAGTTGCCAACTTCAAATCTGATGGAAGGCATTTGTGGAATGAGTGCAATTATCCATAATCGGCTAGTTTCCAACCCCAATCACCTTTTCATGAGGAACCTATAAACCATCCTTCTGACGTGTTTCCCTGTCTGTGTGTGTGTGTGCCTGTGTGTATGGCTTTAATAGAGGGAGTAACTAAAAATGCTTCAGGTTGAGACGACTTACGCTTGCAGTCCTTCATGTTACGTGTGAGCTGGAATCCCGGTCGACACTCGCAGGAGATGCCACCCTTCTGCGTTTCCCTGCAGATGTGTGCACACCCATGATTCTTGTCCATACAGGTGGGTCCCTCGTTTTTTGTACCATCTGGTTGCACTGCGAAGGAAGTTTTAGACAGAGTTTTAATCGCAACTGCCCAACAGACAATTTTTCTAAAGCCAGAGATCACTGACTAAACTAAGAATTTGACTTTTAATTAGAAAACACAGAAGACATAAGTGGGGTGGAAAAGCCTTGCTCAGATGCCTTGCACACATTCTACCCTTCAGTGCCTCATATGCCTACTGGTGGTGACTGATATGCCCAGTTACCCCTTTACAAAGATTCAGGCCCTTGTTGGAACATGCAGGCTATAAAAAGGAGGTTGCCTGCAGAAAGGATAAAACTCCCAGCAGGAGCTGATCCCGTAGACCTGTAATTTTAATTGAGGTAATCCCCCATAAAGAAAAGAACACAATGAAAAACCCTTCTTGGTTAAATTCTCCCTGTTGAGACTGAGATCAAAAGGGATTGCGCTAAAGGAGGGGTGTCAGTGCACATTTTCATGAGTCATCAAGGTTCAAGCACTTCAGTAAGAGCACGACAAAACCTCTCATACAACACAAAATAAAAGACACTGAAAAAAGCCCTTTCATCATTTAAAGCTTTACTTAACATGACACACAATGATGCGTCATTTCAGTGTGATGTATAAATGCTTGATGAACGGGCACAACAGACACCCAGCATACATTTCCATCCCTTGTGTCATAAATTATAACACAAATGGTGCAGTGCTCTCTGCATAAAGCTGACATCTTTGCAGAAGACGACTGATATTCGACTTATCCGTTGTGAAACCTTTCCTGCACTACAGATGCAGTGACAAACCTCAGCTCTCAGGCTCATTAAAAACCAAACAGATCTCCATCCCTTTCCTTTCCTTTTCCTTTCCTTTCCTTTCCTGGCATACAGGGAAGCAGTGAGCAAAAGACATCTCCATTAATGTCTCATTAAATCTGCTGTCACGCTGAAGGGTGTTTGGAGGTCTAACTTTTTTAATTAGCCAACTTTTTGCTATATATTGACGCATTTGCATATGTGCATGTAAGTGTCAACAGCTAGTAAAGAACATATAACCTTGTGCACTCTTCCTGAACACTGTAAATGTAGTGGCTCAGTTGTCTTGCCAGCTATATGCTGTCATATAGTAAACTCCTTGTTCCTGCCCGTAGGGGTTATAAAGAGAAGGCAATCTCAGTTTGACAGAACAAGTTTTTACATTATTCTGTCCCTAACTACCCATTTGTCTGCCACAATAACCTCCCCTGATTATGCCCTTTTGTTTTCCAGATGTTTTGCCAAAAAGAAGTACCCTCTTATTTTATACATTTCCACTCATGGCTGTTGTCAGGAATCCATTCCGAGTCTCTCTTTGCTTCAAGGAGCTGACAACGTGAATGTGATAGACAATTCTGACCCCCTTGTTAAATACTGTCCATCACTTTAAGTCTGTCAACAAGTGTCACAAGGTCATGCAATCCTCTCAGACTTTCCTGTCTGAGCTGTTGATGTTCTGGCAGACAGGGTGAACTATCAGACACCAACTGCAACAACAGCTTTCCCGGGAGCACAAAGACTCAGCGCTGAACAAACACTGAGCCAAAAGGAAAAAGGGCACGGCAAGACTGAGCGAAGTGAACATGAATGAGCATCAATAGAGCAGCTGCTTTAAAGCACTGCAAATTTCCCCGTGAGTCATGTGGATATTTAAGTAGGATATGGAATTCAATGGTCCCCTTTCTTGACTGCGTCTATCTGAGGCCAGAGCAAGAAACATACCGCTCTGAACTTAACAAAGGATTGAATTTCCAGCTACTCCCAAATGGACCAAAGATTATTTACTAAGGTTGTATTATGCATCCCAAACCTCACTTCACTCTCCCTTCATTTTTATGCAGCCCCTCTACCCCAATGCTACAGACCCATCCATCAATAACATGTCAGGTTGGGGCCAGAACCTAGGCCTTCGACTCTCTGAGGACCAATAAAAGGCAAAGTGTTGACACAATGGCCCTTTTCTCCAGGCTAGTCCCACCTATCATCCACCATGTGCACTTTCTTCTAACTTGCTGCCAAAAGCCTCCAGTTTTTATCATTACTAAATGATGGGAAGCAGAAAGAAAAACATGCTTTTATATGGAGTTGGACAGGAAAGCGAAGAAGAGAAATAATACGACTTAAAAAAAGAATCACACATGCCATCATCCACTAACACAATGTGCTGAGCCATAAAACATAACTCTATATGTAGAAAGTAATAAAAACTATCACAGGACACTTTATAGGCAGAAAACTGGACAGGAAATAGAGTCTAAAGTCTTGGAACAGAGCAGGAAACACTCAAGATGTGATGGGTTTTCACCCAAGCTCAAACAGGATAGACATTTTCAAAAAGGAAATATTTCAGGATAGGCATTTTCTTCCCTTTGTGGTATAAAAGAAAACACAAAAATTAAAGAAAATGGAATAACCCTAGTTTTTTCTATTACAACAATTTGTGACCTCTATACCAAATGTTTAGTTCATTACTAGAAGTAACGCATTAAGAGCAACGGCAGATGTTGAAGGGATAGCGAGGGATTTGGAGGAAATGTATACTCTCTATAAAAAGAAGGCATATCCAACATCTAATTATTATAATTATTAATTCATCCAAGGTTGCTTGTGTACAAAGAGAGCCTGTTTTTCCCCTAGTCAAGCCCTGTGACATCCCCTTTTTTCTGAACATGTGAACTTATTCTGATCTATGATTAGCAGAAAATAATAATAATAATAATAAGTCGGATCATATTCAGGGGTGGGATAGCTCTAAAACAATCACTGAATGCACATGTGTAAATATAGCTTTAGAAGATGTATAATAATATGGTATTATAATCTACCTGGAGCTGCTTAAAAATTGTTTAATTGGAATTCAATCAAAATTCTGAGGTTTATTTTATTCATATGAGTGAGCTACAATCAAAGTTAAGAAAATACATAAATATATATATTAAGGCTCTAACCATGGCCATAAAAAAAAAAAGTATATACTGACTATAGCACAGTTTTATAGAACCATTACAGCTCTAATCCCAGTCCTAATATCATCACTCATTCCAAGAAGCCGATAAAGAAATCAGTTTTCAGTGCTTTTAGGAGTACGGCAACAGCATAGACACACATCAAGAGATCACTTATTTAATAGTGCTTCCCATGCAATAAGATCATGCTTAATTGCCAGTATTCTTACACTAAAGTAAATGAACAGAAACCGCATGATCCTCCAGGATAAAGTCTCACTCGTTTTGTGTGTTTGTCAATAAGAGGAACTTCAGCTTAATATGTGAGATCAGCCACAGTGCCTGCAGGACACAGCTTTAGGTGCAGGTCACATCCAAAAGATACCTTTCTGAAAACCATCAGTTCAGGACAATGAGTAGTGAAGGTACCTAAGGATTTACTGATGATAGAAACTCCACTGGACAGGTCAGTCTAAATGGATAGCTGTGTGGAGAGACTGACTGGCACTCAAATCATTCTCTAAGCCTGGGGCTTGCTGGCTTAGACAGTGCAGTTAACTCCATAGCTTGCGAGCTACAAATGAACAAGCTGTTTCTGCTGCCCTCTTATAACCCAGACCGGCTCTTTAATAAATTGCAAAAATCGACTTATGTACCATTTTTTAAAAACATCTCTATCTTGCCAGAAACAATTTTACTGGACTGTATGTTACACAACGGAACTAGGGACTCTGTAGGAGCCTGCAGCTCCTTTGAGATAAAACCGGCCTATGAAGAAAATAACCATAAACTATTGACAGCAGGATATGAGTTTTAACACAACATGAGAAACTAAGCCAAAAAAAGAAGAAGAAAAAAATAACACTTAACAAATCCAACTAAAGTGCCAACTTCTATGAACTTCAAACAAAAGATTGAAGGAGGCCGCAAGTTCTTCACCACAGCGCTGCAAACCCTCTTAAACCTGAGAACCATGTAGTGGGGAGACTGAAACAATGGAGATGAAGTAGTGGAAAGCATGCCAAGGGTTTATAGTCTGCTCTTAGTGCCCCAGGGCAGTGAAAATAGGGCTCGTGGTCCGTACTGAGCTGCTGTCATACATATCAGAGGGGAGTCGGTCCCCCTCTTTTGGGGAGAACGTTAAGCATCGAGCTAGCGTTGGGTGGATACAAACTGAAAAGAAGGGGCCTAGCGATGGAGCCACCACACTATTAAAGCAACATTCCTTCCTCTTAGATAATGGGCCCTTAAAAGTTTTAATAGGAGGATAAAAATGTCAGCGCATGGAAAGGAGAATGGGAAAAGAATTGGACTGGGTTGGGCTGAGCCGCAACGCAGATGGTCAGACAGAGCAACAGGCCAGTGAGCCGGTCAAGGAAGTAACTCTTCCCCACTGACTCTAAGAGCAGCGAGTCCATCCAAGTGCTACTGTTTGGGTTTTCTGATTTTCTGCAGCTCTCAGAGGCCTTGTTGAGCCTTCTTATTTCACTCCCTTTTTTCCAGAGAGGAGCCACTAAAGGCATGAACCAGCAGAAAATGGAAAAAGATAGCAGACATCTGGACTGATAAGTCACTGCTTGAGTGCTTGTTGTACATCTTAATATATTGTGTTTCTAGAGTAAAACATAGCGTGGAGAGCTACCATGATGAAAAACAAAAAATAAGAGGAGAAACATAACCTAAAACAGTTACATTTATAGACTTTATAAATGTATAGACTAAAATAGACAAGAATGTGCTAGATATGATTAAAGCTCTTGAGAATCTTGATTTCTACTGTAGAAAAAACATTTTGAGGAAACCGTGTGTGCGCGTGCGAGCCTGTAAGCGTACGTCTATTAAGGTATGTGGATGCATTGACACACAGGTGTATTTGCATAATGTATGCATGTGGCACATGCATTTGTGAGTGTCGGCCCATCTGTGTCACACACAGTTGTGCAGCACCTGCTGTGGATGTGCCACTCTCCCCTTCACTCCTCCCCCATTCTATCAAGGTCACCTCACTATGCAGTCCCAAAGGAGCCAGGCACCCTCCCAGCAGAACAGACAACACAGCAGAGCACATCCAGGCTGCAGGCTTTCTTTGATACGGAGATACAAAAGGCGTGAGATACAGTATGTTATTACAAAGCCCAATTCTCTCCAAAATCAAAGCAAGAGGCAGCTGAAGAAGGCATCTGTCTCTGCAGAGCCTAGTCTGGCCCTCTGGTTAAGCCCATGATAGCCAAATGTTAGTGGAAAAACCCCACTGGCACTCTGGCAGTCCGCACCAGCGAGCTGGGCTGGCCAGCTTAGAGATGGCCTTCAACAAACCCACGAGGAAAAAGGATGCCCGTCTCAAATGAGGTTCAGAGAATTCGGTGGCAAGGCAGCCAACATTTGCTGAAGCTCAAGCCACTGATGTATATTTGTTAAAGGGTGGGGATGGAAGGGAGGAAGGGCATGGGTCCTGTGAAAGTCTGGACAAATAGCTAAGATGTGGGAAGATAATATAGGAAAGAGGCAGAGGAAGAGAAAGGAACGAACAGGGAAGGAACAGAAAGAAAGACACACACACACAAAAGTGTTCGTATGTCTTTATCTGTGCAGCTTGAAGTCTCTGCTCTACTTCCCTAGAATAGGAAAAGAGCCTGGTTATACGGTTGGGCTGCAGAGCAATGAAGCAGCGACTTTTGCACTTGTAAAAACAGTTCTGCGGCCAATGCACAGACAGGCAGGCAGACCCACTGAGATCCACGAGAGCAATCATGAAAGAACCGTGTCGGCTTCTGCACAATGGGACAACCACTGTTACATAAACATATATTAAAAGCATACAAACTTTCCTTTTACAAAAACAAATGGACGCATAAAGAATTTCTCTTTGCAATCTTAAATAAGAAGCATCGCATCACAGGAACAATGGAAACTGGCCCTTTATCAGCGCATTACTTCATGAAATTAAAATGTGAAACAGCCTGATAAATGGATATTACAGTCAAGGAACTTGGGTTATTTTATCCATTTATGTAAACACAAAAGCAATAAAACAGGGTTCAAGGACTCTGTGCCTCGTTTCAAACTGGAGGAACACTAACTGAGAATATAATATAAATATTACGAACGTGAGCTAATTTATCAGAAAACTCCTTATTGTGTTGCAGTTTTAGCCTGCACATAAACGCTTCTGAGGTCAACATACCACAATCTGCATCTAAATGTTAAAAAAGGACATGTCAGGATGTGCCTCTATCGGAATAAAACTGGAAATTATTAACCTGCCTTCCTGTGCATGCAAGTCTGTATGTGCATGTGACGATTATTGTGTAACTATTTGAATCTGAGAAAGAAAACGTGAGAGAGAGAGATTAGCTGCGCAAAGGGAAAAAGCCAAACCGGGAAGCTAATGGAAGCTGTAAACATAGGAAGAGGTTTTCACTGGCAAAGTAAACATTTCCTGGACAGAAAAGCTCTACTGTAGACAAAAAAACATCACCAATCAGGTGACTGGTGAGATACAGTTTTAGAAGAAATTGCTCAGTTATTCTTTCTAATATGATATAAGAAAATGCTGATTTGATAATCATGTTGGAACATGAAATGGAATGGAATGTGTAAACGTGGCCCATATTTTTTTTTTTTTTTTTAAATGATCACTTTTCCATTACAAGATAATTTTTGGATGATACATTTTCTTCTTGAGTGCAAACTCTGCTTGGAGGTAATGCATGTTCATCTGTTTCTGATTGAGCACTTTGAAGACTTAAGTGCAACAGTCTATTACAGTCTCCTTCAGCAGTGAAAGGTGACAGTAAAGCCTCAGGGCTCATGTAATCAAATTTTTCGGCGCAATGAGCTTTAGACACTCTGGAACCTAATCATCAGACTACTGAGAACTTTCAAACTCCATGTTGCCGCTCTGCAGCTTTCATGGCATAGTCAACCACATTTATATCATCACACTGATTGGCAGTGACAAGACGTTGGATTCAGAAGGCTCATTTTCTTTTTCAAAGTTACATCACCCTGCTAACTTGTGTCGGTTCAACTTGCTTCTTGAGCTGCACCATTTCTCAATCATTTCCTACCAGTGGATGAGTCAACTTTCAAATCCCGTGTATCCTGTTTTTTGTATTCAGAACTAAAGATAAATATACTGAATACTCAAAGCACTATACATGACTTGCATAACCAACCATCAGTGCGCACTTAAGGTAATTGCCATACCGGATATTCAGAAATGTATGAGGCTGAAATTATGGATGTGTGGGTTGACTGAGACTGAAATTCCTGAATTCCAATGTGCTGGATCCCATCTCACGCACATACGTCCCTGTCATCCTCCTATATAAAAGAGATAATAAATCAAACGCAGAGCAGTGGAGCCCTCTTGACCTAAATGGCATTCCTATCAACCACTAAGCACCTTGGCTGGCCTTTGAAAAGCTTTATTTCTTGACTGGAAGAAATGTTTGGGGAGAATAAATGAACTGTTACAGCTAGACGATGGAGCCTTCACTTGGTCATGGTTATTCCTGCTGAGGGGGCAGGGGCAGGTCTAATAAGAGACAGGCCAGCAGCAGCCTTGTCATTAGCTGGGAGGCTGGCAGACCCCTGCTGCCTAATTGGCACAGGCTCACTGCTAACAAGGGCTCGCTACCAGCAGGGGAAACAGACCGGTAGAGAAAGGCACTGCAGTGTCCAGGTCTGCGCTGTCCTTGGAAAAACTGGTAGAAGTTACCTAGGGAACACCTGACCCATTAATGGAAGAAATGGAAAGCTGATGTCTTTTTAATGAGAACAATAAAGCTCATGAGCAAACTGCACCCCAGGCTTTGCTCTTTAAGAGAAGGGCTGGTTGAATGGATGGAGGGTTGCATTTAAACTGGCTTGGCTGGGTGATTAAATCAGCTTTCATTTTCTCAATCATTTTTTTTTTTCCCCTGAGCAACTTGTGTGTAATTTTTCTGTAAACGAGCACGGTGAAATTTGCTGAAATTCTGTGGGGTTCTTGTCCTGTAACAAGGCAAAGTCACTTCCTCACCAATTGCATTTTCCTACAGACACATACTGTTGTAATAAGAGCAGTAATAATAAGCAGATGAGTAGCTGTTCTGTCTCTTTGACTTCCAAAAGTAATGAAACAATGACTAGGCGTCTATCTGATCACTATCGGAAGTTTGTAGATTTATGGCAGCTTTAATCTCTAGATCCAAACGGGTCTCATCTGTAAGCAATAAAGATTATATTAATATTAAAAGGGGAGATCGACAGAAACGAGGTGCATTTACAAAAGAAAGAAAGAAAGAATAAACAACAGAAGAGAGAGAGCTGGGCAAGAACGGACTGGTGCTCACACGTCTGTTTCTGCATCTATATAGTAGTAGGCCTTTGAAACACATGATCCGGCTTTTCACCTCACTCAAAAAACACTACGTTTATGAAATGTAAACACTGACAGTTCACTAGGCCAGACTGAGCTCATAAACCAGACTTCCAAGATCCTCATTTCACCATCCGGGGAAATTAGGAACAGCACAATCTAATGACTCCCAGCAAAGGCAGGCGTCTCACAAGAGACAGAACAGGGACGAGGAGGTCACCGACCCCGCTGGACGTGTTGTCTGCACCTTCTGGATAAAAGGTGTTGTTCCAAACCCCAGGAAACGAGAGAAAAGATCCAACACAGACCCAGCCCAGTTTGGCAGAACTAAGGAATCTCTCAGACAGCTGGATAAATACCCCTGGAATACAGGTATGCGTTTTGTGTAACTACATGCAGCCGAATTGTGCGTCACCCTTTACAGGGGCAGGGTGCTCAACACAGATTATATTCAAGTTGGGTTAGTTCTCTACTTTGGTAGCACACCCAAGCCGACAGTATCCAAACCAGCTGTTGGGCTGACAGCTAAATCAATGTGTGAGCACTCCCTGTGTTAATCTATCCAAAGATAAAGTCTGGAGGTCAAAGAAACACTCACTGCTGCGAGTTTTACTATAACTGCACAGAGAGTCGGTTAGCATTTGGATTACTTTGTTTGATACAGAGCTATGGTGTTATAAATGTATGTATGTCCGCAGTGCCCCTGAGTTTGGTAACTAAGCCTCAGAGCTGGTTGGCTCATCTTCTTCTGTCATGTCTCCATCCCACAGGAATGAACGCTCTATAAACAAGAGGTGTGTCAGCCCCAGGCTATACCTTTAATTGTTTTCTGTGCTCACAGTCCCCCCGTAAGCCACTCATGCCACAGATACCTTAAAAAGCTGCAAAGCACTAGATTGGCTCAATTTGAAAGGGTGGGTAAAAAGCAAAAAGTGATTTATCCCTTCTTCTTCTTTTCCCTTCAGACTTTGACTTACCCTTTTTCACTGAGACCTGTCAGGACTGATTCTTTTCTCATGATTAAAAATGCCTCAAATTCACCATCATCGCGTGTCACAAAGAGGCTTAACAACATCCAAAAATAACTTTAAATTTGCATTTAACATGAGGTGTCACCACATATGGTAATATACAACGTTTCACTATTGAACAACATGTTTGTGCGTGTGTGTGTGTAACCTTTTGGCCTTTGGATACAGGTATGCTGGTTGTCACTCAGGAGAAAGCCCTCTCTGCAGCGGCACTCATAGCTGCCCATCATGTTGACGCATATCTGCTGACATCCGCCGTTGCCTTCAGAGCACTCATCCACATCTGCCAGGAGACACAAAGCAAAATTAACAAGAGTGCTACAAGACAGACCAAAAATTACCTGATTAACGATTGTCTCAAGTCATCTGGGAAATCATTACCCATTTAATAAACAAATGGGAAACTCGAACATGGATGATATGTATGTGAACAACTATTGCCTATTTAAGAGTATAACTCTGTAAAATTAAAGGTTTCTAAACAAATATTACAGAAATTTCAGATTTTAACTGTATTTTTTACTGAAGAAGAGTCTACAGCCATGCGCCTCATCTGTCCCACATTTGCATTTATCTCCAGGGGTTGAAGTAATACTGTCACCCTGTAACTAGCTCTGGCTTATCATAATAGTCATTCAGTGGAAAACGGTTCACAAATATAGCTTTAGTAATTATCCAACTAGTGTCTCTTGCCATACTTGAAGCTCTCTTTCTGTGGCTGTAACTGAACCACAGAAATGCTTTTAGTAAATTGTCAAAAGTAACAATGTAAGAATGGTGATAGTTAGCATTTTATATCTACCATGTTCCCTGCCTTTGTTTACTGTGTTAGAATAAAAGTTTGTAGGTATGTGGTAATCAAAGTATTAGACAAATCTCAATTTTCACCAGATGATAAGGGCAAGGAGGACAAAAACACAAGCACAACATTTAATTCGCCTCAAAAATCATATGTAGAGAAAGAAAAAAGTTAAGCAATACATTGAGATACACTGGGATCGTGAAGATTGTACCAGTTTTATTGTCTCTACAGATGCAGCACTAGCAGGGCTTAAAAAATATATCATATTTTATCTAAGAATTAATTTAAAAATATATAATTTTTAATTTCAAACATCTTGATGCTCTCAAAAAACCTGAAGTTATCATTTAAGTGCAAATGTCATACAAGAGTTTGTCTTAAGCTGAGAGTTTGAATCTGTCATAATGGTTATCTGACATGACACCACAGCAGAGTTGCACTAAAAACCTCCAACTGTGCGGCACTAAGCCGTAAAAATGCACATGCAGCACAATCCCTTGGCAACTGAGAAACCTGATCCACCTGGGCCAGAGTACCTGCTGATGACGAGTGTCTGTCAGCCCCATGACGGGAGGAATGCAGAGAAAGGGAGGAATGAGGTGGGGGGAGGATGGTGAGGAAAAGAAGAGATGGAAAGAGTAGAGAGCAGGGGTTTTTTTTTTTTTTTGCTTTGGGGGAGGTGAAGAGGAGCTGCACTACAAGGACATATGAAAGCAAAGCATTTACAAAGGTGTCAGTTTCCCTTTCTTTTCACAAAAAGAAAGAGAAACTGACCACAAGCAGGAGTTGCTGACTTTACTTTCATTGGTAATAAATTGTACTCTTCCAGCTGTTCTTTCTGAATATACAACTCCCATCCAGGCTCATTGTTCTTCTTGACAAAAGAAACAAATTAAAAGTGACACAAATGAAATAACGGAGCTTGTATGTCATGTTTTGCTGCTTATTTTTGCCTGGAGTGCAGCAGAGCTTTGCTCCTGTTGCCCTCTGTGTGTCTGAGGTGTAGTTGCAGAGATGACACTCCATATTCTTCCTTTCCCTCAGAGATTTGGGGTCCTGGTCCCTTTCTACTGACCACGCTGGAACCTTATCCATTCCTCTGCTCAATCCATTAAAAATCTGCTGTATATACAAGCCTTTTTTTTACTAAACCGTCATGCGAAACTAATTTACTGTCTATTTGTCCAGTCTGAGAAGGCCTCTGGATTAAGTTTCCTTTCTGGGGAATTCTCAGTACGGGAAGAGCTAGAAATTAAACTTAACTTTTCTTTTTTTCTTCTATTTCCACTCACAGACTTGGATTCACTGGTGTACAAAAACACAAAGTGGCACCTGACTAGATGGAAACTTCTGGGGCTTATAAGTAGGTCAGTGGCAGGTAGCACTTATGAACCTCGTCAGCTTGCCAAGTGTGCTGTCCTGTCCTCACATTCCATGAGCAAAAATGTCTCTTTCCGCTAAAACAAAAAAACAAAGCAAAAAACAAACAAACAAAAAAAAAACCAATGTGTCACATCAGTTAAGACTGATGGTAAAAACATTACTCTGCAACCAGGTGAAGCATCGTTATCTGAAAAACAAACTTTACAGGAAAGTTCACATTTAGGCTTAAACTCAAGAGTAAAAGATGGAGAATTTATGAAAAGCTTGGCGAGGATTTCATTCAACTATGTGGCTGCTTGGTGTTGACCTCGTGGTCTCATCTCTTCATCATGAAAGTGGCAGCGACAGAGGGAAGACCTTTGAGCTGACGAAAGCAGCCGGCAACCTACAGCTGCGCCTTTGCAGATAAACTGTTAGCACGTAGCAAAAAAAACTTTCACAACTCACAGAGAAATTTGTCCAAACATATGCAAAAGTCTCTTTTTCTGTTTCTTTCCCTTTCCTCTCTTCCTTTAACACACACACACACACACACACACACACACACACACACACACACCAAAAATTCGGACATATAAAGGCTACATAAATACAACAGTCCTGGATGCATGCGCAAAATGCCCATGAGATATGCAACCAGTCTTCGAGGACCTGTGGGAATTCTCCTTCCATACCATCAGCGCATCAATGAAGGTTTAATTTCCTGATTCCTTCATCCTTCCAAATGAGGCGTCGTCTGTCAGTAGATCTCTCCTGTTTAAATAGCTCCCATAATTGCCTGTGTTGTGTGCTGGGCAAGGCTGGCGTCCAAAGCAAATATTTCCAAGCGGAAAGGGGTTCTGGCATGGCCAGGCGAAGTGCTCATGTTATTTGGACTTAAAACATTTTTTTAAAAATTCTCTAGAGAGGGCAGGAAAAAAAAAGTCTTAATCAAGTTAAAAGGGCTGCCTTCCTTCTGAAAAATGAGACATGTCTCCGCTCCATCCTTCCTTCACTTTAGGAGACGAAGGAGAAAGGAGGGCTCAAACTGAGAGAGATTAAGAGATTGGTTGTGTTTGCGGAGGCCATGTCCGTTGGTTTCTCAGATAGCTCTGCCTGTATATATAACATTTGGCCTTGCACAGAGCTTTAAAGTCGTGTAAACATGTTGGCTGCTTTACAGAAACCTCTGAACCCCCTTTTTTGAAGAAATATGTTTTTCCTTCTTCGTTTTGTAAAGGTTCAGTGTTTTTGGAACATTATTGCTGACAAAGACTTTTTTTTTCTTTTTTTTTTAATTTCAGCGGGCAGTGTGGAAAAAAAAAAAATGCTATCTGTGGGGCTGTCCATGTATCCATCCCAGTCCTTGGCCTCTATCTGAATCAAACAGAGCTGGCTCTGTAGTCTAGGAAGACCAGAGACAAGGAGATGAATGGAGAGACATTGGCCTCTTTGCACAATTCATTCACAGGAGTCGAGTTGGCTTGCACTCTTTTAATAAGGCAGCAAAACAGGGCCATGTGCAGCAATGGGCAGCAACAGCTGGTGGGCTGCAGGAGCAGACTTTGCTGCTCTCATAGATGAGCAGAAATCAGCTTGGCTTGACTGAGAATCAGTGGGGAAGGAGTGGCACATCCACAGCCAGCTTCAATTAAAACCAGATCCCTTCTCATTTCAAACAGGATTACAGGATTTCCTATTTTTCTATGTTGCTTCTGGACTTCAGTGGCACAGCGCAATCATAAACCCACTTGACTTAGCAGTGACCATGACGCCAGTATTGAACATAGTCTGGGAGGACAAACTGAAGGCGCAGATGCTGAAGCTGCACACATTCAGCAGTACTCCAGCACCTGTCAGCTGAGTTTTTCCAAATTGATATAATGCAGGAAGTCCTGATCTTTCATCTGCAGAGCACACAATCTCTTAAATCACCAGAAATGTGTTTGACCATGACAGGGTGGAAGCCTTAAACGCTTATAGCACTGAGCAATTTATTAGTTCCAGCTCTTCCTGTCCTCCCGACGCACTGTTTCAATACAGCTAACTGATTCACATCTGCTAAGCAAACATGAATTAATTCTGTTTACTATAGCATTTCATTCTTAAATCAGCAGCAAGGTTTGATTTTTTATGCCATTACATAAACAAAGCTAATAAAGCAATGATTAAATTCAGAACCTTTTTGACTTCACCCGTCTCCCAGGTAACCATTGTTGCAAACAAAGCACAGACTTAGATTTCAGATCCAATCACCCGCCGAGCTCTTTCCTAAATGAAAATCTATGAGCTAAGATCATGCTTAACGGTGTTCGTCTGCTCCTCCAAAACAAGTCTGGAAGTATTTTAAAAAGAAAACCCCAGGATAAATGTTTGGATGGACACTGCTATGCCAAGGAGACAAGAGGGCCTGCCATGATGTCTGATGGCTCCCAGTCTGCTGCATGCTTACATCCCTAAGACCAATCACAGGCTTGAGTTTCCCCCTAGAGCCCTGCCAGTGGGCTCAGCTGGAATTGTTCATTTCATGGTGGATGGGACTGAACAATCCTGAGAGTGGAGAGAGAGAGAGAGTGGGCGATAGCTAATTCACCAATCTCAAATCTATCCTTTAGCTCATCACTCCAGCTCCTCTGAGCTATGGAGAGACTCTCTCGTCCCAGCCCTTATCTGTCTGTTTCACAACAAAAGCAAAGTGACTTCTCGCTGGGGAGAAAGCTGGATATTTGCATCTGCAGCAAGAAGTCAAGGAGGGTTAGTGCTAAGCACAAGAAGTATCCGTATGGTCCTGAACGCCCCCTGGGTTTCATGACTGAGGGGTTAAACGGATAATCATTGCCCTGACTCATTGCTACACATTCAGGAGTTAAAAGTGGTAGTAAACCCAAGCTAGTGTTGAGTATTTTATGTCAGTGTCAGGGGTTTGGAGGTTATCCTCACTGCATTGGAAGAGTGGCCAATGCACTTACGGAAAGCATTTAGTAGGCTGCAATGCAAATCTGCGTGAAGGTCTTTGATGACCACCTTTTTCCATCAGGACCTGGTCAATAATACATCAGTCTGAAACCTCCTGTTTCATTAGCTTTCCTTGCAGTATGATCCCAAAGGATTACATAGATGGGGATGTGGTTCAGCCAAGAGACAACTCAGACACTTTTGTTTGATGGAAACGCTTCCTGTCATCTATGTAAGCAGCAGAAAACAACGTCGCTACACAATTACAGCCTTTAGCAAAACACTAAACAGTGTTAAATGACACGACCTTTCCTCAGTTGCTACTTCAAAAGGGTCCTTCAAAAGCTCTTTTCAAGGCTGTAATGACATTGCTTTTGTGTTACAGTTCAAGCTACGTCTTTGGGGAAGGTTAAAGTAAAAGGGCATTCGTTTCCCTATAGATTGCCCGGGGAATTGAGCTCTGCCAAATCAATACAAATCAAATCAGTGTTGGTCAATAAAAATCAAAGGAACATAGCATGCTAAGCTGTGTGTGGGGAGTATGTGGAGCTGGACAAAAAAAATAAAAATAATAATCAATTCTACAGAAAGAAGGATGAACATGTTCTGGTCTGACAGAACAGGATGATGAGTAAAAGCAAATAACACGATGACAAACACTTATCCTTTGCAGTTTGATGGTGCTCTGTCAAACATTTGTAATGTCTATTTCAAGCCTGCCTTTGTTTCTCCCAGTGAGTCACACTCGGGATGCTTGTGACTGTGGCATGCCTACTCTTGGGAGCAATAGAAATATCATTATTTGGGTGTATTAGCTCCAGAGAGAAGTGAAACGTTATCATTTGTGGTTTTAAGGAAGGAGTATTTATGCAGATACACATGGAATCATGCTTCTTGAGAGAGTTTAATGAACTAGCAAAGATAAGAGTGCATTTTGGTTTCTGTAGGACCTTAACCAAAACACATAAGTCATAAATGTGGGGACGCTGGTGCTACAGTGGGGAACTAATAGCGGTCCTCCATCTGGTTTTCATTGTAAAGAGGATGTGTGTTTTGGATTAAATTGACACCGATTCCTCTGTTTTTCCTCAGACTCAAGAAATCCTTTACAGCCTTGCCATGAAAGAGGTGCAGTGATTAAAAAGCACCCCTCCCTCACCTCTGCGAGATAATAGCCGTGACAGTTATAAAAGATGTAATCGAGTTCTTATATGCTTCACTTATTCTCCCTGTGATTTTTGAGAAGGTACAATAGCTCCCTCTGAGGTAAATTATACAACAGTGGCATCTCACTCAGGACAGACAGGAGCAGTACGCTGTGATATCGCATCGCTTCCACCTTGCTGACTTTCTGACATCTTTGTGGGGTTAGGGCAGATGAGGGAGACCTCAGAAACCAGAGCGTCCCCAGTGAGGCACACAAGGCAGTGTTCTGCTTCATGCTCTGCTGCCTTCTGCCACCGCCCAATGTCATTATGCTGCCAACACATCCAATTACAAGGAGCTCTGTGGCACGTGCGCCAGAGAGCAAACAAAGAAGACGCTGACAGGGATGCATGTGCGCTGGCCTAACCGGTGTCCCTGAGGTGACACTCGCACACACACACACACACACACACACACACACACACACACACACACACACACACACACACACACACACACACACTATTGCCTACTGACTGCAGAAGAACCTTAGAGACCTGAAATCTCCTGTGGGAGTTTAAAGTGCACTGTAACCATGGGAAGAAAAACAAAAACATCAAATCAAATCGCTGGAGCTTTGTGGAGGAATAGCATGAGGTAAATCCAAAGGGAGCACCTTAAAGATCTCAGACTCTAAACTCACGGTGAACTTTTGAGGATCAGGTGAGTGTCTCCTCTTCTGTGGCCTCGGGCACATCTGGTCTATAAGGGCTCTGAGGCTCTGACCTCGTCTGGGAACCAGCTGCTTAGGCTCTCCATTCCAGGGCCAAGGGGACTAATCTTTTCTCAGGGGCCAAAAAGGAGCTTAAACCTGGAAGAGGAAGCTGGGGGCCTTAAGATGAAACCTCCGCGATTCCTCTTCCTCTCCTCTCTCTGTTTGTGCTGAGGATTATTCCCTTAGCAGAGCAGAGCACGGGTATTAGAATGAATTAAATTCTCCAGAAAAAGCAGTCTTTAGAGCACTTCAAGGTCTCAAGACAAGAGCTGAGATTTGCAGTTGACAGCTGCATATACACAATTCAGTCCGTCTTCAAACCCTCTTGGCTATGTTGAGATCAAAAAAATATATTTATTCATTTAATAATTGATCGATCGTTCAAAGAAATGCAAGAGAATTTCTGATACAAATCTCAAGCTTTTCAAAGAAGTCTCTGCCCACTTACAAACGGGTCACTTGCGAGAAAAAACAAAAATAAAACATGGCAGCAGAATAAAGCAACAGAATAATAATAAAAAAAAAGGAAACTTGAAAGCTCTCTCTGTGTTTGATCGTGTGTGTTTCACTATGACAAATTATATCAAAGGGATCGATGGACGCAACTCCGTTTGATGCGCCAGCAGCAGCCACACAAACAATGTATCGCAATTACACACCTGCACGCAAGGCACACCAAATGATCCACGCACAACTGAATGCCATTATTAAATGGTTTGGAAAATAACCCGGCTTTACATGGTAAATACAAGCGCACGGGTGATAAAGAGACAGAGAGCGAGAGAGAAAGAGAGACAGTAAGACTGAAGGAAAGAGGAGGGCATCGTCAAGTCAGGACAGGTTAATTATCGATCTAAAGATGGGAGTGTTTTCCATTCCAGTGTAGCTTAATCCCAGCATTACATGCAGTTCATCAAGTAAATGTGGGGCTGATTCGAGCATGATGTCTTTCGTGCCCGCATGCAGAGTCTCTTTCACAGCAAATCGTTAAGTGCTGATAAGTTTTTCTGTCATCGCTTCACCTGAATGTGAATTCTGCTGTGACAGTCACATCTAACTTTACTCCACAACAAAATCACAGCAGCTCACAGGACTAGCTGGCTTTCAGCATCAAGTGAAATGCATCATGCTGAGGCTGTAACCAAGATGGAGATGATTTCTTAGGAGCAGCGAGGTCTCACTTTGGGATTTCAAATCAAAACAAAAGGAGCGAAGGATGAGTGGATGGGGTAAAAGGAGCGAGAGGAAAGGAGGGAATGGAGGTGGGCGTATGATGTCTATGTTTAGCAGCTCCAGCAGCAGAAAGAAAACTATGTTTTCCTTTATTTCATAACCTTTTAAGTGTAATACATCCTCAGTGAGGCCAACATGAATGGCACTTTGGTGAAATATGAAACCATGGGAAAACACGTCGGCTGACGGCTCACTCAGAGCTCGCTGCTCATGGTCGAACTCTTCATAAATTCTCTCCTTTTCATCAGAGATATTATAAATAAGGGCTCCATTTTCCTTTTGTGAAAGCACATGTGGAACTACCTGCTATGTGAACAAGGGAATGGCAAAAATATCTGAAGCAGCTGTCTAATAAGAGCCAAGTTTGGCCTTGAGACAGACATATTACCATCCATACTGGGACATTAAACATTCAGAGTGAAGGATCTTTGCAACTACACGGGTTAAATTATGGTTAGTTTGAAATTTGACACATGTAGTTAATTATATACAAGTTCTTCTGACAAAAGCCCGTTATGGAAACAGTGTTTAACCACATGATTGTGTGACACGTAGGAGAAAAAGCAACACACAAGGACACTTCAAATACTCACACATATACACTCACCGAGACAATTGTGCCCATCATGCGCCAAGCGAAAGCCGTCATAGCACGTGCACCTGTAATTTCCCGGGATGTTGATGCACTCGTGGACGCAGCCGCCATTGTATTCAGTTGCACACTCGTCGACATCTGCAGAAAGATGACATCATGAATGTGCTTCAGAAATGTAGCTATAACAAACCAGTTGATTTTCAAAGTATGACTACGATTAAAGAAACATTTCAACATTTCAGAAGTACGAAAATGTCTTCTTTTGCTGAGGGTTACTTTAGCAGAGTGACATCACTTTAATATTTGCGCATTCACTGTGAACATACAGCCAGGGAGTGGTGAGCTAAGTGTACAGCCTGGAAAATTGGAAACTTTTGGTCAAGCTAGATCCAAATTAATAAAATCCACACCATTTTTCTAAACCTGTAACCTCCCTGAAATGGTTTACAGAGAATAATATCCACACCTGCTGCTGGATCAAGGACTTCCTGGTAGCAACCTCACTCGTTACAATAAAGCTCTAATAAGCCTAATACATAAAGTCAAGCCAAAGCCAATCGCGTGTATAACCTTTATTTTATTTTTTTTAGCATTCTTGGCACAGATTAGACAAAGCATGTTCAAAAACGATAAATTATTCCCTTAAAATAAACACATACACAATTATGCAATCAGGTCAACTTTTAGAGGGACCAAATCATCTGTTTTTGTTCCACCTCTGCTTTCACAAGTGCACTTTTAAGCTAAACATGGAAGAGACATCAGCTGTGGTAATTGGATGATTCACCTGCTACTGACATAACTTGGGAATCTGCCACAGACTGCTAATATTTTTCCTTTTATTAAAACCCAACAGCCTAAGCTTTTATGACAAAGTATCCTAAAATTTGCCAGTTTCCAGTTGCCAAGACATTGATTCTTACTCATGGAATGTTATTTCTGGCAACATGTTAAAGCATCAGAAACCATTTTTGTTCAGTCCAAGACACTAAAAACCTTTCTACCATGACCTAAAGTATAAAGTCAGCAGCAAAATATGTAGCTATTTATACAAAACACATACCTAACTGTTAAGTTATCAGAGCAAGTTAAACTGGTTTGTCACCAGGAAGAGATCTTCATGAAATCAGACAAGGCATTGATTTTAGTGACCCACTGGTAGTCGATACTGGAAAAAAAAAATGCTAATATTGATCTTATGACTAATAAAACCAACCTAACTTCAGCTCAAGTAGCTAAAACTAAAGAAATGTGACACAGAAATGAGACGGAGGCAGAAAGATAAAGAGACTGCAGACTGCTATGACAGTTTAAGTGGAGTTGTCTTTTATGGTTATGATGATGGCTGAGGGGCCCATACTGAGGAGACCCAGACAAGGTGGATGAGAACACAGAGTACTTCCATTTCGCACTTACTGGCCCATTTAGGGCCAATGATTCTGGTTGTTCAGCTCCTGCTTCAGACTGCCTCTCTCAGGGCTTAATTGGACTTGACAGCAGAGGGATGGAACTAAAACAAAGAGACTCTCCTGCTCTCTGCTTATTCGCTTTCCACACGTCTCTGTCATTCTCCGATCGTAGCACACGATCACCCATCACTTTTTCACTCTGTTCTAGAAACACCCACCACATGTTGATAAAACACTGACTCTCCTCGACTAACTAGCTTTTATTCAGCGCTGGGCACATCTGACCATGTCAGCGCCAAAGTTTTCTTCATTCATATCTAAAAGACCTGAAAGTTTACACAGTGCTGTGTAAGCCTTTATTATGCAAGAGTAATAGGTAGGTATGTATCTGACAAATATCAGATTATTGGCGTGAGATATCGACCCCCAAAAGAACCATGTTCAGTGACAAGAAGAACATGGAGTCCTGCGACAGATGGTATGATTCCCACATAGCCGTTATCTCAGCATCATGGAGTCAGTCTGGGATTACATCAAGAAGAGAGAGACTCAGACAGCTTAAATCCACAGAGGAACTGTGGCGGTTTCTCCACAAAGCTTGGGGAAAAAAGTCCCCGTAACAAGAACAACTTAACGATCTCTGACTCCAAACTACAGAAGCTCCCAGCTGTGCTAAATAAATAGATTTTTCCATTAAAAGGGATTGCAGGAAATATTGTTTTAACTTCCACTGACATCTAAAGTCTAACTAAAAAGATAATAATAAAAACAAATCTATTTTTGTAAAGAAGCCAAAGTGAAATGTGAATCACTGCCCAACATATGAAAACCACACCTACAACACAGAATGTGAAGAAAGCAACAAGCAACACTACAACCGCAGTAAGAATAAAGCGTGTTTAAGTCAAGCTGATGGTGATTTAAATTAGATCTGCAAGTCAACACTGGAAAATAGTATTGGAATTTATGGAATTTAGCTGCAAAGTCATTTATAAAGTCCAAAATGTTAGATCAGAAGGAAGCACATGTTTTCAGAGCTTTTGTTGAGTTCAGCTTCTTTAAGGAGTACTCGACCAATCAGCCAAAGCCCTAAAATTCCCCATATATGAAGTTTTCTTTAGACTCTGATCCTGTGGTGAAAACAAACTCTGTCCTAATAAAGTTAACAATGACATAAAATTAAAGTTAACTGGAAAGAGCTTTAAACTTTCCATAAAGGTGAGTTTTTCTTTTTTTTAATTGAAAGGTAGCTGATAGCATTTTAAACAAACCAACAACCATTAGGGTATACTACAAGCCAAGTTCAACACAATCAGGGTCTCTTTGTGTTAGAGCCCTTAAAAAACAAGCAAACAAAATCTTCAGTCAGAGATAACAGGCATCATGTTGGTTATCAACTTTCTTCATTAACTCAGGCACTTTGCCTCAGGCATTCTGAAGGCGTTCACATAAAAGGGATTTGACTCTTTTATGCACAAACTGGATCAATTGAGCACCGCCTATTCCAATCAGAGACATTATCAGAGGAACTGATGATGGAGCTCTGTAATTACATAACTCAGTTAAGCACCTTTCTACTGCAAGTCTCAGTCACCCAATTACACACATACAGTCATGCAACATTTTTTATGTATGCCTTTCTAACATTTGCTCACACACTCACAGTCTGGTCAATGCAATGAGAGCAACTCAGAGGCTCAGTATCTTGCCCAAGGATACTTTGGCATGCACACTGGAGGAGTCAGTGTCATCAATGCACCAACCTTCCAATAAGGAGACAACTCGCTCTACCACCTGAGCCACAGTCGCCCAGGAAAAAGTAATTCGTTATACTGGTCGTTACATTGCTTTCATGTAACTCTGTAAAATAGCTGAAACACAGTCTCCTAATCACCATTAAACAATATAAACCTGATTCTACAACCCCCCGCACACCAACACAAATCCCTAATTAGGACACACATTTCTAAAATCTTTTTCTTAGTAGAATACAAAGCTGACCACACAAAGCACAGATGAAAATCAGCACAAAAACATGACTGCCACATTGATTCTGCTGTAGAAAGGTGAACGGGTAGCAAGGGAGGGTGCCTGATATGTTGTTACCTGTTGAAGTTAAGGGTCTGGCTGCTGGGGCCGCCATCCACTCTGGGATCTTGGCTAGCTTAGCGTTAGCATGCTGTCTTGTAAGATGCTTGGAAAGAAGTGAAGTTGTTTCTGTCCTGGGTGCAGTTTTCCACTTTACCATTTATCTCATCCTTTTGTGTGAGGCAGGCAGACTAACAATTCCAAGGAACTGTACTACTGACTGCTTAGGGAAACAATTGTGCATAAGTGTCCCTGTGGATTTGTATCCACAGGGACACTGTGGAAAAAAAATAAAATAAAAATAAAATAATACATTGTAAGTGTCATGCTGGTCACAGCAAGTTATCAGGTGATTGTTACAGTGCTGGCAGGTTGCCAGATTGGGGGGTTATTATTAGTGACCTTTTATTATGATAGACTAATTTCATAAATTTTCAATTTTTAAAAAAAAAAAAATAAAACTGTATACATTTTTGGCTGATATTGTCTTCTTGTCCCGTTTATTCTGGACTCGTCCCTGCATGATCGTTTGACTGCAAGATTTTATATGAGTAGAACTGAGGCCTCTGCACTCACCATGTGCATGTGTGATCACTACATAAACATCAAAAATACTTCTCTTTTCTTGTTTTTATGCCTTCTGGTGCCCCTTTTAACACAAGTAGGTGCTAACTTGGTGCAGCACTCAAAAATTACTATGACATTCAACAGGCAGCAAAGAAGTATTGAAGAGGCAGCTATACAATTCACTGTACTCCTGCTTTTGAATTTTGTTTTACAAGTATTATCAACCTTGAGTTCAATGGAAACCCAACCTTGCACATATTTTACAATAAATTCAATAAAAGAAAACTTTTATGACCTACAGACAGAAAGCCATGAAAAGCACTTGGTCAAGTAAATGAAAGAATAATAACAGTAAGAGAAAAAAATGGCACTTTGAAATACGGTTTTGTAATAATAGTAATAAAAATTGTGGGATATAATGATCCGGAGGCTTTGGGCCCATTGAAAAGGGCTAGAAAAACAGACTTGTGTCTGACAGTCTACAAGGCCTGCCTCCGGCTGTGGAAATATCCCTGACGGCTTGGCAGAGCCTCCGACTGCCGTTTCAGCCGCTATCTTAATTTTCTCCTCTAACATGTGTAGGAAATTTACTGCTTCATTTCATCTTGTCACAAAGGAGCACTCTGCACCTGGCTTTCACCTTCCCTCCATTTGCAGCCCTCTCTCTTGTCTTGCCTCCATTTTCAAGAAGTCTTTAAACTAATGAGTTATATTAACTGAGACATACGCTCTTATCACGCCTGTCACTGGCTCAGGGACTTGCATTCAGAGATGTAAAGCAAATTAACATTGGAAACATTGCTTTTACTTCAGTGTATTGTACAAGTCCTCCCCAAGCACCAAATCACAGTTGAAAATAAGCATATTAATGCAATGAGACTTTTACCTTCACAATGTTTGCCATCCCCTTTATAGCCTGACTTGCAGATACATTTGTATGACTTCAGGGTGTTCTGGCAGATGGCATCAATGCTGCAGTTATCAAGTGCCTCTGCACATTCGTCCACATCTAGAAAAAAAAATAAGAGACACCAATTATAAGCTAAAACATTCTTGGTGATAGCATTGCATTTATACCACACAAAAACATCCCCAATTTCTGAATGTAATGGGCCGCGCTCAGACACAAACAATTAAAATTAATACAAACCAAGCTTTAGAAAAAAGGCGGGGACACTTTTAACCATGTGGTAGGGAAATAACCATTATTTGTGCTTCAAGCGACCTTTAAATGAACACTTCATCTCAGAGCCTGAAAACAACTGGGATGCACTGGCCACTGAACCACAAATATCTCCAGACAGCCAAGAAAGCAGCTCTGTGAGGCTGCACGTAAGCACATCAGCATGCTAAGACAGTGCAAATATGCAGATTAGGAGCAGGTATGTTAATGTATAAGCATGTAAACATTTGTGAATTAGTACTAAAGAGAAGCGGAACTGAGGCTTTTGAGCATCACATTGCTTTTAGAAAGATATAGTACAGTAGTGTAGCTGACTTACATCTCAAAAATACTCTTATGCTGGGCATAAGTGCATGTTTGCCTCTTACTAGTTTACTTACTGGTTTGCCTCTTACTAGTAGTTATTTTTATTTAATTTAATAACTGTACAGTACTCTGTATATAGTAACCATTGTCCTTAATGTAAATATTTAAGAAAAATTGTGTATGTTTCTGTTCTGTGTCCTGTGTACTGTTTGTTTGTATATGTGTCTTTTTGGCTGCTGTTACAACCAAATTTCCCCTTGTGGGACAATTAAAGGATTATTCTATGTTCATTTACTGTCTGAAGCAAGCCAAGTTAGCTCATCTCCCTTTAAGCAAACTTTCTTCTGATTGGTTGCCACTTCCAAACACTTCTGCATTCACAGGCAGAGCTGACATGACTGTAGAATATCTGCTCTTGCTGGCATCATTCAGATCCAAGAGTAGAAAAAAAAAAACATTGTAAGAAACTGAGCATTCAAGGCAGACTGAAGATTATTCTGGTCTCCTTGGGATTATATACATATAATGCTGACCTCATTATTTATTTTGAACATTTACTGTTTTGACAGTAGAAGAAGAAGCACAATAGTTCCCATTAAAACATTTAATGTCATTGACAGAATTATGCTAAGAAGAAATCAGGGATCATTAAGTCAGTAGACAACACAAACACCTACCTTTGACCAGCAGCCTTTACTAAGCTAAAAAGCAAGTTTTCAGATGTACTTAAGTCTTTCGAAGCCCAGTTTAACCAAATCCAGTTACACTTATTTGTTGCTCAGGCATGAATAACTGATTTTTGGCATTGATAATAGTTTTCTACAGAACAATTTTAACTGTTGTGCAACCAAACAGAGTTTGGATTACAAAGAAGAAAAAGCAAAAGATAAGAATGGAAATGGATTTAACCAGAAGGAAGATCAGTTTGGCCTTCACGGAGCCCCTAATCCAGCCAAATCCCAGTTAACTAGCCCAGGTGTTTAGGATTACCCCCCTTCACACTGGGGGAGGGCAGCTTAACAAGGTTTACATAGCTTCCAATATCCACTCTTATCACAAGCCCTCTGCAGGAGCTGGCTGATCCCACTGGGAAATGACCTGCAACTCAAACCCCTGAGCTTAGCATTTTAGCTATATCTGCCTATTCCCGGAGGATGTGAAGTCTGCACTGGAAAGGAGGACAGTGACACTGCAGAATTCCAAAAATGGAAAATGAATGGAAAATGTGGAGAAGAAAACAGAATGCAATATGGTCACCGTGCAAACATAGTGCAAGCATCACTAACAGCAGTAATACAACCACTAACAAAAGTCTCATATTCACATACTATAAGCAAGCACATATTTTATGAAGTTTAGCTTTAATAAGACTGAAGCTTTCCAGAGTTTGTACACACAAACTCTGGAAAATGTCTAGAATAAAGTCTGGGAGTTCTCCAAAGTTTCCGTTTTCTCACATCTCGCACACATCAGAAGATTCTCTGCACCAGAGGTATTTTGACAACTGGAAATAATGTTTAGCAAGAAGTGTGCAGAGCATGCACAAGGCAAAAAACTCACAAACACAAATTAACTAGAAATTTATGGTGGTTGTGGCTCAGGAATGGGGTGGGTCATCTACCAATTGCAAGGCAAGTAGTTTGATTCCTGGCTCCTCCGCTTTGCATGTCAAAGTGTCCACGGGAAAGATACCGAACCCCAAATTGTCCTTGATGCATCCATCAACTGTGTGCATATAGCATTAAAAGGGTGTGCGATTGTGGTTTGTAGTCTGAGTGTTCACAGAGAGTAGAAAAGCACTGTTTAAATTACCAGTCCGTTTGCCGTTTTCCAGACAAGTACCTGCTCTCATGGGCTCATTCAGACTTTATAGATTCTGTGATGATGAACCGAATCAGACATGCCTTGAGCTAAATGCCCACAATGACAGCATTCAGTAAACTTTAGAAAAACACATAATAATTTAGTAGTATATACATGGTTTGCTCAGTATTTAGTTGTGGTCGTCATTACTTAACCATAGCAGAACAGCATGAAAAGTAATTTAATGAGCATCCTGAGGATACACAATTCAATAACTGTAGGACAGAGATGACTAAAACAAGAGGTAATTGTGTGAATGCATTATTAAGATTCAGAGATTCAGTTCTCACTTAAATTGAAGGAGTTGTGAAGGATTTAAAGGTTCTGGCTATGCTTTTGTTGCACATTTGCTTGCTGATCCCAAGAGAAAATGTTGTTCAGTCCACAGACTGAGCTTGAGATGGTAGGAATTATGCTCTCTGAGCGACATGTCGGATCATCATACATCATTAGCAACTCCTACCCTCAACAACCTGTTTCAACCATGTGTAGCTTCCCAAAACCAACTATCCAGTTTTCCAATATTTTCCTCTATATGCAGACTACACATTTAACTAAAAAGTTTGTGAAGGTTGGTTTGTGGTTTGTGAAGATCTGGGGGGGTCCATTTTCCCATAGACTTTCTATAACTGGACTTCTAAATGCATCCAGATAGATCGGCCTTCCCGGCCATCACAAAGTTTGTTTTGAAATACCATAATCCGACAAAAGGCTTTGTGGAGTTCTGAAAAAAAAAAAAAAAACTAACAATTTTTCATGAAGATATAATGGTTGGATCTATGTTATATATATGTTGTAGCTATGACTATCATGATTTTGGCTGTCCAGCAGTTTAGGTCTCACCATATTTGTGTGTTAGCGTAACATTTGGCAATTGTTTGGTAATTTAAAAAGTTATAGCTATAAAACAGAGTGGAAAATGTTAAAATTGTCAAAACAGACTGACCATCTGCTCAGTAACCTTATAAAAGCTGAGCATCAACACAACTATGAAAATAAAAAAATACCAGCAAAAGCGTTTTCCAGCAGCAGCATTATTCTTGTAATGATATGCCATGTTTCACAGGTCTGTTGGGGAGTTTAGCATCTGTGCAGCATTCAGCAGGGGAATACCTGGGACAGTTGTGGCTTATTTTGCCAAGTTTCCACAAACATATTTAGAGTTGCAGGAGGTCCTCAAGACCCTCCAGTGATTTATATTTGGTGAGAACAATATAAATTCTCCCCAGGAGCCTGGCTTCTTTCTCGTTACAGATCGTCTTCCAGGGTAAGAGCAAGAGAGGCTGTTTGAAGAAGCGTTTTTCAATAGACGAGGTATTAATCACAACAAATTATCTGTCCTATTGTCAGGTTTCTTGGTGCCAAATCTTTGTGGTAATTAATATTCATTATGACAGAAACTCAAAGAATCCCTTATTTCATCATCCTATTAATGTTCCCATCTGAAGAATCAGTTCACTTTATCTTTCCAGTCCGCAATGCTGCCGACTCTTACGCTTATACTTTGGGACACACATGCGTACAGGTTTGCACACTCACACTTTCGTCTCAAGTCAAATTTGCATTCAAATTGATGCAGTTATTTCTCCAGGCTACACTTGGGTGCGAGAGAGCAGCAGCAGATATTAGGCTATAAGTGTCTCAAATGTTACATAACTGCCATGTTGTGATATATAATGTCTTTACTAACACTGACAGGCAGCAGCTTGCTGTGTGATTAGGGTTTTAATACAACAGCCTTAACTTCTGAAACTGTAAAACTAACTATACAACACATGCACCATACTCCAAATCCTCCAGGCAATTTATGAGTTGAAAAATAAAATGGATATTTTTTTGCCAAAATTACTTCCAAATTTAGTCATCTTTAGACATGACAGAGTTGTGGTACCAGTAACATTTGAGAAACAATGACAATGAACAACAGATAACTAACTTAACAGCTAGCAAACGGTTGGAATTCAGCTGAAAAGCAGAGAAACTAGTAAACACAAATGTGTTTTAATTAAATTACTCTCTCACAGTCCCATTGTCTCTTGGTTGTGAGCTAAAGAAAATGAAATAAACATCAAAATTAAGAAATCCTGGCCCACAAACTACAATAGCCCATGTCTGTCAAAGCAATGTTTAAAAACCCACCCATAAAAGTCACTGGGAGCCTTCCAGCAGACACATGGACAACAAAAGCTAAATGCGATGGTCTCTCTGGAAACCCCACTGCCTTTGCCATGGAAATAAACATGTCAGAATCAATACACTCTTTGGTTCAGTCCAGGGGATGATCCTCTGAAGGCTTGAGAAAAATGTACAGGGCGTTCAGTAATGCCGCCCTGGTAATTGACTCATGCCTAAGATGAAAAAGATTGTGTTTTTCATTGAGAGGTTCTTTCATTCTTTTGTGTTGAGGAATCACATTTGTTGGGAACAAGTTAAGGCAGCATAGAATGAAGCCGGCGCTTCGAGACAAGGATGAATAAACAAAGTCAAAACAACAAAACCAAAGACGAGAGATATGTTGGGCAATGCTCAGATGTTTAAACAGTTTCCTCTGGGGAATGTGTCAGTTGGAATATTGCTGTCTTGTAGCTCTCCTCTGGTTTAAGCACTTGAGCATATTAAAGCCACAAATAGCTCAAGTCTGTGTTCAAACACACTGACATTTGTGGAATATTGAATCCAGTGACTACTCTGGATGAAACCAAGTCATACAATAATAAAGCATGTTTTCTCTCCCTGATTCCACTTCATTTCTTGCTTACATGGCATGCTCAATAAAACTCTAACCCCCACCATGCGTCAGACTTCTAAATCCCTGCATGGATTGTGACATGCCCTTACTCAGAAAGGCACAATTTGGAATTTTTTATTTTGGCATGATGGAACGTTGCGGGGTATATTAAATGGGATTTTCTGTAATTGTATTCAATTTGCTGGATAAAACACGCTCCTGTCCTCAGAAGCGGTGATTAAGAAAGTTACTCCAAAAGCAGGCTTCATATTTAAGTCAAAGCAGCCAGCTTAATGCTGCTGGCTGTGGAGGTGAGACTTTGTCAGAGGTGCTTTTCCTCCCTGATTTATTAGAAAGCCCTGGGATAAGCAGTGTATTTAGCTGGGCCAGCTCAAGGGGGGTGTTAGCAGCAATAAGACTCAGAGGGGAGAGAGCGCGAGTGTGTGGGAGAATTGTAGGGCCGAAGGTGTGTAGTTCAAACATAGGGTAATGTTGACTTTGAGTATTGAGACCCTAGCTGTTTGCTTTGCCCCAAACCTGCCCCCCCCCCCCTCAAACCCATCAACTTTCCTTCAAATACAGAAATAGACTGATTGGAGTTGGGACACCCAGAGGTGTAGCTTTACTTGTGCCGCCTGCAGCCAACTGTGAAATAATCGTCACAAATATGGAGCGAGAGATGCATTCAATAAGCGAAAGTAATAAAATATTCGGCCGTGCTTTCCTGACAGAATGATTTCGGTGCAATATTTGAACATTTGTGGTGAAGGATTAGAAACAAAACATTCCTCCTGACAAAGCCATTTTCCGATGAACTCCTTCATTTTCATGAGCTCTTTGCGGCAGAAGAGGAAGGGTGCTGGGTTCAATGCCATAAAAATGTGTTCTTGGGATCACAGTGTTTGTCATACTGTGTATAATTACAAAGAAAAGTATTGTAATTATCCATCTTAGAACCACACTTACACTATAGTTTGGGTTGCGGTTGAGCAGGATGGGGTTAAGGTCAGGATAATTACTTTAGGTACAGAGCAGCTGTCAGAATGGCTGTAGCGCCTCTTTTATCTTCACCGTTGTAAATGATCCATACGATGTTTAACTCACAAGCCAACTATTTGTTGTGAAGCAAAGCAACTGGTGTGGAAAAACCAGCAATCATTTCTTCTCCATTGATTTGTGCTTGTAAAACACAAATGTGCATTTTCTGTATTAATAAAAGGATCCAGGCATGTTTTAAAATATTTTTAAAAAGTACTCCGATTTGAATAATGTGTGTTTTATACGCTTTTTCCCTAGAACCGTGTATTTACTTCCTTATTTGAGTGAAAAATGATTAGAATTATATCAACACCCTTGACCTCAGAGAAAAATACAAAATCTCTAATTATGTAAATAATAATCATTTTAGAAGTTGGAATCATTTTACAGTCCACTCTCACAGTCTGTGCAACAGATGTGCTTTGTTTGCAAAAAAAAGGAATCACACTGTTGCACACAGAACCACAACCTTTCAAATTACTTCCAAAATGTCCAAAAAACCCCCCAAAAATGTTAGTCACTACGACATATACTGGAGGGTGTCAAAATGCTCAGGAAAATCTCGACAAAGAGCCCCAGGTGTTAATCCAGCCTCTAGACTCTTTAGCTCATTATCCGACCAAACACCAAAGGGCAATGTGCACATTTAATGTTGTATACAGCACATTTCCCACACTAATGTAAGGCTTTGTGATTCTTTCCTGTAACCTGGGAGTCACCATCACAGCACTCTGGAAAAGCTGTAGCTACTGAAGTTGTGCTGGGGCAGCAAAAAAGTCGACCTCGAAAAAAAGAAATCGTTTTGATGAAATGCAGACGTCAACATTAACACAAAATTTAGCATCTCGCCACCCTTCTTGCCCAGATCTCCTTTCAGCTAATGAAGGGACACAGTGTTGGCTGTCCAGCAAACCTCTAAAAAGTTGTGAATAAAAATATCCACTGCTTCCATTCGGGATATTTACACTCATCCTTCACACACTCTTAATGTTTAGGAATCATGACCACTGACTGATCCTGTGCTTTCAGAAACTGTGATCACAACTTCAAAACCCTGCGGGTCCCTCCCTGCTTATGTCCACCAATCATGAAGCCTCAGATTAATGTGAGGGTAAAAACGTACAAGAACCTACAAGATAAGTTTCAGCACCCAAGTCGTGTTAACATGAAAGACATGAACTGTGTCCAACACCCTTAATTTATTTAGACATCTAGACACTTCATTTCATATTGCTCAGGGCCACTCACCATCTGTTATGTCTATTAGGAGCACATAATAAGGCAATAAGGGTAGACTGACTGACCCTTATAGTGCTGCTGTATCCCGTAATGGTGTACTACACCATTTTTTACACTGCCTAATGTTATAGAGGTTGTTATATATATTAAAAGGCGTTAGAATATCACATTTAAGAAACAGAAAAGGGTATGTTTGATAAACATTCAGGACGCAGGTAGGGTTGAATGGAAAATGTCATTGATTTGCATGATGGTAAATGTAGGATTTAGTGTTTTTGAACTCAGGCCTTTTCAACCCACATTTAGGAGGACATTTTTTAAAGTCTGGTTCTTTGCAAAAGAACAAATCTGTTCTTGCATTTCTTTTTTTATAACACAATAGCACAAAAATTAACTCATCTGCATTTTGTACAACAGTGTAAAGAGTGAGTAATCCTCTGATTATTTAAGATATCTAATCTAATGTGTGCCTGTATTTTTTGAATTATTCTAATTCCTTTTCCAAGTCTTTAACAATCTTTTTTCACCTTCTTAATCCAAATGAATGTGCTCTTTACTTGTTATTACCATAGGTAAGAAAAATTGATCCTCTGATACTAGTTGATATTAAAAATTCATATTGGGATAGGCATTTATTTGCCTTTATTTATTGATACCAATTTCACTTGGTTATACTGACAAAAACTTCAAACAGCTGCTAGACATAGGGAGTCGCACAGCCCCTCCCCTTCACTAGCAGCTGAACAGGTGAACAGCAGCACAACAAACAAGGCAAAGGATCTTAAAGACACACCATGGCCTTCATGACCAATTTTATGACTTCAGTAAAGCTCTCAAATCAACAACACTGACATATTAAACAGTCATCATAAATGTTAACCTGGCGAGCGCACATGTTAACATTAGCCTTTTAACTATTAGCAATTATCCAAATTACCCACCCCCAACTGTTAAATTATCATTAAGGCAGCGGCTGGCGGCTATGGCTAATAATAAAACGATAATGTTAATGAGAGAGCCAGGGGGGAAACTATATTAGTCCCATTTTAGTTTAACCAGATAATTATTTGTGACTAACAAGTGTTATTTTTTTCCTTTAGTCACATGTTGAAGTAAAGAATAGTCTACCGGAAATTAGACAGCAAGAGTGGCAGTCTACCAACTTTTTGATCAGTAACGAAAATATGGTGCCAAGTCACCAGAAGCACAGGAAATACACAGGGCTGTAGCTGAATACATTTGGACAAACCAGCATTGTTCTAATCTAATCTAATATTTTTTCTGGGCAATCGGTACAGAGTTTGAAATTTTAGTATCGTGACAACCCTCCTACACGGTGAGCTTCTCCATTACGCCAACAGCTGAAACGATGTATAATGGATACGTATTTGGGGTTCATTACAACATTTCAACTACTCAAGCCAACTCGTACACAATCTTTCTGTGTAATTCTTCCATCTGTTCGCTCCTTCATGAGCGTTTCAGAGTGTCTGCGCCTCATAGCATACATAAAGACAACCGCAGCGATGAGCCTGGAGACTGCAGAGTAAAGAGCAAGTGGACTCACCTCGTGTCATTTATAAAACATTTCTCAAGGTAGCTCAAGCTCAGGCTTTGTGAATAAATAATGTCTTTTCTCTGTGATTTTGTTCATAGACCAAGCATCTGGTGTCTTTCCTTTAGCATGTGTGGCCTTAATAGACTATGACTCACAGACCTCCGGACCACCTCCAGAAGGAAAACACTTATTACAGTAATTAAGTGAATCATAGAGTAATAATAAGAGAGAACAGAGAAAGAGAGAGACTGATGTGACACTCTGTTAAGTGTCAGAGGTCTAATACATACATACACCTCTGAATAAATGAGCAGAGCTTGTAACAGATCTCATTAGGAGCCCACTGACAAGAAATTAATCTGTTCTCTTCAAGTGATTTTTCAACCGTCTTGGAATGTGTCCTCAACTGTTAATGACTTCTTGGCCTCATGCAGGATATTTTATATGCGGGAAGGGTGGCACTTAGTCCAGCTGTATACCTTATATTTATGCAGCCAGAGCTAACTGACATGACACTCTCCACTCTGCACACAGCAATTACATTCATTGGTGGTTCCTTTTGCCAGATACAGTACCAACTATAAAGATGGCAACATAGCAATTACAGCACAAGTGTGATATTTTTAGTTGTTTCCTGTCAAACTGAGGGATAAAGTGAATGGTTCTCTGTGTAAGCCATGAAGCGGGCATTAACTGCTAAAGGTTCAGAAATGTGGACTTTAGTGGGCTGGAACTCACTGGACATATATACTTCATTTCAATCCTGACCATGCGCTCCTATCAAGCGTTTAAGGGGCCACCGAGTCACAGCACCTACTGTATCTCAAATCAGATGCCAGATTAAAGATTTTACAGTCACATAATTACAAAAAAGTTTTCCACAGAAAGAAAATGAGTAACCAGGGTAACGACTGTACTTTCAAAGTGCTAAAGGAGATGGGAAAACAGAAAGTCTTTAACAGTTCAATGAATAATTGATTGGCAAAGTAACTGACAATTAACTTTTTGAATCAAATTATTAAAAAATAAACAAGGCGACTCGTGTTCAGCCCAAAACCGATTAAGATAAAGCGACTCTCGGCGGCTCCCTTGTCGCATGTTTGATTTGGCTGAGAGACATGCTGGATGACCTTCCTGACGCAACCCCAGAGGGGGTCTGAGTCAAGCTTTTACTTGCCAAGTGAAAGTCTTACCCACTACACCACGGAGCCAGTTTCAAAGCCTATTAAGATATTTTCTTAATAACTGTTCCGTTCCAGGTGGGGCTGCATCTTATTACTTAGATACATTGTTATTTTCTCTTTTTCTCATTGTTCTGGTCATAAAAGGTCAGACAAAGTTTTTAAAATAAAAGACACCCATAGTTTTTAAATCAGGCCAATAGTCCAAACCCAAATTTGAGATTACCACGATAAGCTCTAAATAAATGATCACATGTAAAAAGATGGTATTTCTGCATTGTGAGGCAAAATTTAAAAACAAAAAACAACTGAAATGTAATCATTAAAACCCACCAACAATTTATTAAAGCCACCACATATTTACTCAACTGCAGCCTTGCAAAATGATAGATGACAACATACCTGTTATTTTTTTACCATATTCACTTTATTTTCTTTTTTTGGTTTAGATTAAATCATAATCAGAATAGTTACTGATCAGTGAAGCACTGCACTTTGTGTGGCAATTCCTGCAATATCACTTTAGAAAAACATAATATAAATCAACATTTCTACCATCTAACACTCAGTCGCCTGAATTACTGCAAAATCCCATCAAAAACCTGCCCATGTCATTTTTATACATGTGATTATTCAGCTATGGTCTCATTTAATTGGAAATACAAGTCAAGATTCTTGGGGCTATAATATTGGTTTGTTGTGGCACCAGCAAGAACACTACACTAAAAGGACTGAAGCACTATAAAGCTCCAATGATTAGTTGAGTAATTGCAAGTTAATCAACAACAAACTAAAATAATGAAACAACTAGTTTGACTTTTAAATGTAAAGAATTTACAGTTCCTGCTTTCTTCCTCTTCTATGTCTTTGGAGTTTGTAATACTGGTTACACAAATTAAGCTCCTCTGCATTTTTTTTTCAATTTGTTGACATTTTATAGACCGAATGATAAATAGAAGAGATAACTGATAGATTAACTGACAGTGAAAATCTTAGATGCCTCTTTGATTGATAGTGCAGTGATTAAGCCACAAAGAGCAGTATACACTATCAGGGTCTGCAATAAATTTATATCTAGAGTTCACCGGGGGTGACTAAATACTTCAGAGGGTCATATGGTTTTTCCCATGCCTCTGTTCATTTAGGAAGTCTCACATTCATCAGTGAAGTCATCCCCCTTTCTACCCAGAATGCACTGGCCAGAACCCACCAAATAAATAACCTTTTTTCATTTGGATTCCTTGATGTATTGGGTTGGATTTTTCCATTACTAAGCAGAATAAGAGCATTTCCTTTAACTTCCAGCAGTCTCTAAAGCTGGCGCTCACCATCAGGAATGTAAACACACACAGTCTGTAAACAAGGCTCTCTCTGACCCCCAACCCCCCTCGACAACGCTGACCACTGCAGACCAGCCTAATGACGTCCCTCCCTGACCCCGCCAAACTTTCAAAGACAGACGCAGCCCCATTATTGAGCTCAGGGGTCGCAGGAGGGAACCCAGAAGAGGGTGAAAACTGAGAAAGGACAGTGTAGCGTCAGCCATGGTTTAAGAAGTTACAGACACGGAGATGACAGGCCCTCTGATATCTTCTCCTGAATCCTCGAGTCCCCAATCAGTGAGTAATGGAACAGAAAAACAAATGTGGGCTCTGGGAGGTTAGTGGATTAATGATCTAAGAGTTGCTGCAGCTGGCTCAGGGACGGCACTGAGGTTCCTCAGTGAGCCATCAGCACTTGTGAAGGGGGCTCTAGAGGTGAGTCAAAGACTCGGGGGGGGGGGGGGGGGGGGGTCAGAATACCGTCAGCGCTGACTCGATCCTCCCCCGAAACCAACGGGGATGTTGTCAGCACAGAGAACAAAGGCCAGCGACAGGGTGAGAGAGAGCAAGGGGAAGAGATAGGGAGCAGGAGAGTGAGCTTTCTAATTTTAACCACAATGCCACAGTTGAGAGAAGCATCACAGGGCTCATTTGGAACATATTGTTCAAATTAAAGCCTTGATAAATAAACAAGCCTCAAACAAGCACAGCGCTCTGTACTCCTGAGTGTGAGGGTTAGAATGTTTCTTTTATACCAGCGGACACTGGTGTGGCATACAAAGCCATTACCCTCAAAAGTTTGGGAGATTTCAACCACATTTTTCCCCCATCCTCTATTGTACCTGAAATCTATAGCTTTGTCAGTCCTGCAACCATTTGAAATTAAGGGACAAATGGTGCTCACAAGGGCCTCACCAGCTGCTGATAAAGTGATTTTCTGCTCGAGGAAGGCAGAAAAGGCGTTCTGACAGAGGGGCTTCAGTAGCTGATGGGTTCCCCTGGGAAGCAACAGGGAATCTGCAGTGTCTACAGGTTATGGTTTTGTGTGGCTGTGACCTGACATTCATTCTGCCTATAACATCTGTAAAAAAAAAATGAGTAACCATTCATATTCTACATGTAAATTCAATGATGATAGAAGGCAGTTTAACAAACATAAGTGGGTACAAACTTGATTAAAAGCAAAAATTATGAGCATACTTTTGCCACAATCTTAATCTGTGCAGCCTTTTTTGTCAATACAGATCATTTGGAAGTATATAATGATTTTTTATTCATTTTCACACAACTTATTTCACCAGATATCAACTTCACTTGACCACACGTCGCACCACATCTGGTTTGTGCTGCAGTCAGTGCTCACATTACGGTATAAAGTTAGAGCCACTGGATAAACTGTTGATGCAAACGTCTGTTTCTTCATTGTGTTCTGTTACATTTTTCACATATAGTCTCATCATATAGTCCAAATACACAGGGCAATGGCAGCAGTGGCTGAAAGTAGGTTTTGGTGCAGCTATGCTTTTCAAAACTCGGCCGAGACATTGGCAATGCTCTCTGCAATACTCACTTTGCAAAATGCAAAGCTGGCCATGGCAGCATATCAATTCTGAGGAAACTCCTGGTCAGATATTAAAAAATATATACATCTACAAGCTGAAGAGTATACCCTATAGCCTAAAAGCCTGAAAGGACCCAGAGCTAACATTATGAAATATTATGAAACAGTGAATCCAAGGACGATGATGATGAAACTTTTAGTGCAGCATCGGCAGCTTCGACGTCATCTTCAGATAATTAGGTAGTTGGGCAGGTTTTGTCAAAGTAACTGAGCTCGTTTTCATTGTGTTGGCATTTTTGCACTGCATTTTTTTATCATGCATGCTATTTACGGGAAACAGATACATTATGTGAGACTGATAGCCCACCACCTTAGTATATAACTACAACCACTAAGACCATAACATTGCATACTATAATATTAAACAGTACTGCAACAGTGATGTCAACAGACGCTGTCACACAGAGACCACAGAGACTATGGACTTATTTTCTAGGAGAACACAGGACAAAGAAAAATCCACTACTGCGTGAACGATGCCCAACCCCACTGATATGTCTCTGAGAAAGGTCAATCAGTGTATGTATAGGAGTGGTCACTACCAACATTTGTTTTTCTCTTAGGTTTGTTTTTCTTTTATTGCCTTTTGTTTGCTTTGGTCTTGTATAAATTGGTGAAAGTGTTATTGTTTAGAATATTGAGAAAATATGGAGAAAAAATATATTTTAAAAAAGGTAGGTGGAATATAATTTTTCATTGATGTCACTTATTTTTATGCACATTTTGGTTGTTGAAAAACTATAAATAATGACTGAAATAAAAATCATTATCATCATTATCTGACAGCTGAGCTACAACGTTGTGCTAAGCAAAGGCAACAAGTATTCAGGATGTAGCCTTATATTTAACATAAGTATGAAAATGGGATCCAACAATCCAAAAGGAATAAGGGTGCTTCAAAATATGCCCCACCTTTTAATTTTGAATTAGAATCCTACATGTCAAGCAGCTAACTTCTTATTTTTTCTGAACAGAAACACAGCTAACAGGGAAATATTCTTCACCATCTTAACAAAGAAGGACACCCTGGCAAATATGCAGTTCATTATAAAAAATAATTACCAAGGGAAACAGACTGATTAAAAGCACATAAAAAGTCTCCTTGAGAGGGAAAGTCAGATTTCTTAAGGCGAGAATCTTTGACACTCTGTTGCAGACTGAAAAATGTCTTGGTTTTATATTCCATCAGCCAGGATGAAAGTGAGCAACTGTCCAGAACGAAGCCCCGCTGAATCACCTCGGGTCGCAGCTTGGGCCAGACAGCTTTGACTTTATGTGTGTCTGTAAATATGGCACTCACTCTGCAGCCTACTTGCCCCCAAAATGAGATTAAAATGTTTGTATCAAGCAACATCTTGGCCACAAAGAAACCAGGGAATTAGAAAAACTAGACACAATAAAAGCCTGATCTGTTCCCAGTTTTTAAGCGATTCTCCGGCTATAATGGATTCTCATTTTTGTAAGTGAAAGCACTTTTGCCTTGTAAGTGCAATCATTAATATCCAGTCTAAAAATCACTCATCGCAGTCATAGACATTCACCCACAGATCAAAGTCAATTTTGTTATTCATACTGCATTGCTCTTGGACAGAATTGTTATCAGGAGTTTTCACCACTCAAGTAATGCCAAGATAATAATCTCTCTGCTCTCTCGGCTGCTCTGTAACAACATGTATAGTGGTATTGGAGCACCACTTGTCAGGCAGATGCATTGCGAGTGTGTCTGCTGAGTGGTACAGTGAAGCCGGATTGGTCCCCTCCACCCACTCATCAGCGAATGACCGAGGGCTACCCCGAGGCTCAACCTGCCTCAGAGTCTCTGATCATAATGAGAACACAACTATCTGACACTGCATGCCTGTTGCAGAGAGTGAGAAGACAGACTGAGACAAGCTCGGCTCTTATCAGCACAGGAGTATTTTTGCTTAGGAAAAGGAAGATGTTTAAAGCTTAGAAGCTCATCTGCTTTCACTGGGCTTGCTAATAAGCAGGTAGGATAAATTAGCGATTGATAAATTAGTCAGCAAGTGACTCATATTCCAATGTCCTTTATTTATTTAAAAAGAAAAAAAAATCATAAAGAACCTCAGTCAGGACAGAAAAAAAGTCTTTTCTTCGTAGTTGACCTGAATACATCGTCTAGTCGCAGGCTGTTAAAAATTACTTTGCCAAAAATTGTGCTCAGCGCCTTGGCACACAAATAGGGACTTTTGTGCATACTTGTTTTAAGGCACATCCAGTCTCTGAGGGGCTAAGTGTAACCACCCAACAAATACCACTGCAGGAGCTCGTAAGGACTCTGGGGCAATACAGAAACCATGCAGCCTAAGAAATAAGAGTGAAGATGATGAAAGAGAAATGCCACCGTGGTGTCAAAACGCTGAAGCCAAATGACTGGCCACGTTCATAGGAGACAGCGCCACAGTCTCTGTCCGCTTGCCTTTTTCTCCCCCTTTTTCCTTTCTGCTAAACAGCAAACTCTAAGAGAAGTTCAAGGCCAAAGGGATAGGCAGAAATAAAAGCTCCATTTAAATGGTTCTTTCATGTGGCTTCACATACAGTTTCAAAGACTTGTACAAATTACCATGCACTGACACAGCCCATATACTGTCTCCATCCCAGTTGCACATATACATGCACATATACATACACTGACATTTGCAAGCTTACCCAGACCTGCGGCACATTCAACCTTCCATCAAGTAACAAAAGTGGGCTGGACAGGATGGGAGGAAGGGGCGAAGGGGGCAGAGGGGAGCTGTGCACATCTTTTTTTTTTTTGTTGCAAAAATATAATTAGCACACTGGCTGACAGGGAGCTTTCTGACATGGTCGGTGTAATGCAGTCGTTGCTTCTGGGTGACAGAGAAAAAGCACAGCCACTTCATTAAGTGCAAAGGAAAGGAAGCGAGGACAAAGCAAACAAAGCAAGAGTTGTGTGAAAAAGGAAAGGGGCAAGCGAGTGAGCTGGGGGATTTCTGCTACCCTTCCATCTTGCTCATCGTGTAGACTCAGGCAGCACCTCTAGGTAAGCCACCCCATGACTTGGGCCTCATATTGCCAAGGCTGCTCGGTTCCCACAGTGTGTCAGGGCCTGCATGTGGCCTTCCTCCCTGCTTGGGCAGCCCTGCGTCTTTAGACCCCCAGGCACCGGAGCAGAGGTTACACCAACACAGCCAGCAACAGCAGCATGTCAGCCCCACACCAACCGTTGCCTTGGTGCCGCTGCATTAGCAAAGAGCTCCTGACTCTGTTCAAGGGAAAGTGATTTGCCATGACGTCTATGGCTCCCCACTTTTCGTTCTCTTTTTCTCGCTTGTTGCTGCTCGCTCACTAAGAAAACTCCTCTCTCCCAGTCTTCTCTCTGCACATTTAATCTCTCCCGTTTCCCCTGGTCTCATTTTTCCCCCTTCGTTGTCATTCTCTCCACCACATCCTCAAATCTTCCCTTTCACTTTTTTTCCCCCCAGAGTAATGACTGATGCCTAAAACACAGTGCCATGATTAGGCTGACACTGATGAAAGACAACATCTGTGTTGAATAAATATTGAGCTGACAAATTATGCTCTTTTTTTTCCAGTCATTGTTCATCTCCGTTTCTTCATTTTTCAAAATTGTTCCCAGCTTGCAGACTGAACAGTGCCACAGAGTTGCCACCAACACCAAACACAATATTTATTTTCACTTCAGCACAAAAAATGCTCACAAATAGCGACAGAGCTAAACGCAAATAATATGTCACTGCAGCGCTGCACTGATAAACAGGAACTGGAGGAGAAACCCATCAAGTGGTCACTGCGTTTCACTCGATGACCAACAAACAGGTGCATGCCATTACAGACCAGCTCTCATACAGCAGCATTCCACAGCACAAGGAAGTGTGTAATCGATGTTGTGGAAAATAAAGTGAGAAAAAAGTAGTTCTAATTGCAAAATGTAAATATTGAGTTTTCCCACAAGTGGGGGCAGACCACCCAGGATGCAAAATAGTCACCCACCCCCTTTCTCTTTTTGCCTTGTCGACCGCCCGAGAGATGTCTTTTTGTGAGTGCAAAACATCACCGACCACAATCAACACTCACACAGAAACCATGATGTGTCTTTGCATGCAAATACTTCTGGCAGCTCTGGCTTGGCATTTGTATTGTGGGAAAATTAGGTGATGAAAACCTTGAGGAGAAGGCTGAGTGGATCAGAAATTTAGTGTATAACACCATGTCTGCCTTGTTCCTGCAAGGTGCCAGACTTTTTGATTCAGACTGTTCCTGTCTGCTGTGAATAAATTCTCACAAGAAAAGAGAGCAAGAGGGCAGCCGGCTGGGCAGGACAACACTGTAGCTGCAGTGTCTGACAGAGACTCCTCCATGTGTGTGTGTGTTACAGGCCAGTGTCAAATACTTGTCTGGACTGTGACAAATACCTCCCAGTAGCCTCACCACAACTACCTGCAAGATTAGAAATGAAACATAACTGTTGGCACTGCTAATGCTGTTTGAAGATCAAAGGCAACTGTTTTTCTGACAACAGCGAGCGTTCAGCGAAACTTAATTTAAGCCTTATTATGTTTCCACTATTTGTCTTGGCAGGTCTACGCAAATATATGCAACTGAGCACACTGACACAAGAGAAAAGCAGTCAAATGATTGCAAAATAAGCCTCTGAATCAACAGACGGCATCTGCTTGAATCAAACAGAGAATAATAGATGGATCAAAGTCTGCAAAAAAAACAAAAAACAACTTCATTTCTGCTCATTAAATTTCAAAGTATTCTACTTCAAACTTTGTTTTAACACGCATTTATTTAGGCACGCGTTTGGATCTTTCCAAAGGCATGCAATAAATCTATTAATTAGGCACTCCGACATTCAACCAATTCACTCAAAATAGGAGGTATTTCGAGGTGAAAAGAAGGCACAAAAAACTTACCTTGAGTGGTTTTACTTCCTGAAGCTGACTGTTGGACAAAGGCGACCAGGCAGAAACCTACAAATCCAAGGCTCGCGCGTATCAAAGCGTGCATATACATGTTAACTTTCACTGTAGTTTAACACAAGCACTTTCTAAGATCTACGATGCGCAAGAACACATACGAGGGTGTGTGTGCGTGTGCTATAAAGGTCTCTTGTTATTCCCTGTGAGCACCCCCTGACAGGACACTATGCGATCCTTTTTTCCCCTTTTAACGCCTGCTCATTTGAGTTTCAAGTGATCGGGGTTGAGGACAGCCCGACAACGCGGAGCGGAGGAAGGCTTTTCTGTTATCATGTTTCGAGCCAGACCGATGTCAATTTAAGAAAGGGAGAGAGAGAGAGAGAGGGAGAGAGAGCGGGGGAGAGAGAGGGGGAAAGAGGGAGAAATGGAGAGATGGAGTGCAGTGGCGGGGTCTGAAGGGGGAGGAGAGAATAAGGAGCGTCCGTGCTGCGCTCCGGACTCCTCTTGCTGCTCCTTCTCTTTCCTGACTGGCTCTCAGTGCTTCGTTCTGTTTTTTTGTTGTGCAGGAATTTACACACAGGTGTTGGCTGAGCTCAAGGTGGACAAGTGTTGCCGTGTGCACTGAGAGTGGGGCTCACAGGTCACCTGGCTGATGCCACCTGCGCAAAAAAAGGGGGGAAAAAAGAAAGAAAGTTGCCGTCACGGCAGCGTGGTAAAATCATTGCCTTAAAGGGGGACAAGAGGGCGGATGGATTTATAAAAGACTCCGATGGAAAAAGTAATAGCCCGGAGATTGCATTTTTGTTCTTATCCAGCAGACTGTACAGCCCATCTAGTCCCTCAAACAAACCAATAAACGCCTATTTACGGATCATGTGTGCAGCATCGACGTGATCTCGTCTGCTGTGCTGATACAAGATTATAGTTGTCGTTTAACGTTTTTACCGAGAGCACTTGTTGGCATTCAGAAATAGTCCAATCGAGACTAAAACACTGAATTTTCTACAACACTCTTAACAAAATTATTTGATATTCTTTATCCCATCTCTGCGCTGAATTGAGTTCAAAGATCACATCACAGACAAAATTGCAAAACGTCTTTGAAAATTGGAAAATGAATATGTTTTTTTTTTTCAAGTTTCAATTGACTTTCTTGAGTAACATCCTTATTCCAAGGTCAATTGAGGGCCTTAAGCAATTTCATGTCCTTTTTGTAAGCTGGAGCTAGACCTGTATGAAGAACTTCCGAGTGAACCTGTGAATCTCACAAAAGATTACTTTAATAAAACCGCGTAGATGATTATGTTGAACGATTAAGCTACACCAGCTGTTAAAAATACAGTTCGAGATGAAACAGTTCCTCAGGTATGATAACTTACAATTGGTATTTGTTTACAGGAAAATTGGTGAAAGCTTTATGAAAATCATCTGGTATATTGGGGAAAAACAGGATAGAAATTATATCTCGAGTCATCTGGTTCCAAAACCTTAACCAACACCACATTACCAGTTTGTCTTTTCCTGCAGGAGATTAGCTCAACTGCCACATTTCTCTCAGAGATTTTTCCCCCTCCTGGCTTTGAATAAGTAAGCCCTGTCTAGTGACAGAAATCAGTAATACTGAGATTCACTGAGGTATTTGTGAAGCATGTGTTAGAGGGAAAAACATTAAAAGGCAGCATTTCCTTGAACCAAATAAAGATGAGACAGCTTCAGCATGTTAAAACTTTTGAAGTTAAATTCGGGGGTTGAAGATGAACAGCCATCAGCCATTTCTGCAGATCATGAGTCACTCTGTGCACACCATTACCCCCAAGACCTGAAGAGAAATGAGGCTTGAGGAGTTACATGAATCAGAACAGGCCTTTTTCATATCATCACTATCACAACCCACTGAGCTACTGTGCCACATTTCACCAGCAATGACATATGAAGCATTTGTTTCCAGGAAGTGTGCAGCGAAGGAAACACATCTGTATCCCCACACCTGCTACCTCCTTCTGCATTATCACTTAAATTAACCAGCTGTGTCGATGCATTTATGTTTGCATTTCGCTGTGCGAGCAGATCCAACACTGTAATCATCACGCCTGCTCCCATGTGTAATTTTTTTCTCTCAATCAAATATAATTAGGGCATCACAATGAGGCTGATTGCAGATAACAACTCTGCTTTCTTCAGATGATGCAGACACACACATTATGATGGGGTTGAGGGCAGAAAGGAGGAGAGAGGATTATTACTCATTATACCGTATATTATCTCTGTCTATCTCTATCTCTATTTTAAAAATTACCAGTGAAATATTCATTATTTTGGATTCAGAGAAAAGAAATTTCATAAACAATGTCTTTTAGTGTGGATTCCCATGCTACCCCACATTTCACCAGAGACTAGGGGCCTCAATAACTAAGAGATTCAGTGCAACAGAATAACCTTCCGAGGATCCCTCTTTGCATCCACAGAAGAAGAAAAAACATGTAAATCCACAGCTCAAAGTCAAGCAGTTCAGTGTAATTAAAATAACATCCGTCAGGGATATGGAAATATCCCGTGTCCCCGTGTCCAAATCTCTGGGTAATTGTGAGCACTTGTATAACCAAATGAGCTCAGAGTCACACAGGGAGTTTGAGAAAGTCAGCACATGGTTGCCACAGAGCCCATGCACAAGTCACACTGGTGGATCAGTACACTTTTCATGGCAACACTTCATTAAAGACAGAGGTTTGTGCACAGGCACTACACTCAGCACCAGACCGAGCTATTTTTACAACAACAGACACACAAGGGAAACCCAGGCCATGTTTAATTTATGATTCTTGTCACAAAAAGGACTTTGGCTTCATATTGGGTAAAGAAAAGTGGGAGAGTGGAGAAGGTGAAGAAGAAGAAGGTGTCAAGAGATCTGTAAGGATCTTTCACAGGTAATGAGACCAATTGAGCTGTGTTTCACCAAGACTGAGACGGTCTTTATGCAACATGTTCAAGAGATTTGCTGCAGAGCGGCTGACCACAACTTGCTCCAACTTGTTCTGCAATGAATGAACAGCACCATTTTCCCTCTGAATTTTTTTATTTTTTTATCTGAAGGCAATATCTTTTTGTAATGTCCTTTGAAAGAGGCAAGTTGCTGTTTGGCACGATATGAAAAATGCATGATTGTCAGAGATACACCACATCAACACAATTTAACAACAGCTGTTCAAGCTGTTCTCACCTTGCAACTCCAAAATATCCACTTCTCAGAAATTAGAGGGCAAAAATATGCAGCAACCAGTTGTTTTAAGACAGTGTTGGTAAAACCTACATTTTGGCTCCAAAATATCAAAGTCAGACAATATTCCAACAGCTGTTTCTGTAAGATAAATGCGACATGGATGCATGTTAGGAGGCAACTGTGGGCCACCCCTTTACTATACTGCATGCTAATGAACTGTGGAGTTAGAGGCCCTGCAGAGAGCCTAATGTGCTCTTCCAGATGGTCATACACAGGGGCACATCACCTCATTTACTTTCTTCCAGTCCGACATTTGTGCTCCCAATTGTCTTAAAGAATTACGTGTGAATATGTCACAGCTTGGAGCGCAGAACTTTTTCCGCTTTGTTCATACATATTTTTTTACCCCCTTCTTATGCTAGGTTACCAACACTACCACAGGCCCAGCAGGATGCCTTGGTACTCACCATGCCAGCACCACAGGGGAGCCGAGTGGCTTGCTGAGTTCCACACTTTAGTACAGGCATCCCAGCGAATGCTGTGGGCTTGCCCCAGGAATGCCTCCTGACCACAGCCTCAGTCACTGGCAAAAACAGGGAGCAAGAGAGGGAGAGTGAAGAAGGAAATACACTTATCGAGTCAGAACAAACACAGATGTCACATAGTCACCCTGACCAGCTGAAAGACTTATTCGTCCCTATCGAATACCACGTCTCCTCGAACAAGAGTAATCGGCGAAGCTATGTTGCATTTGTAACAACACACCACAGAAAATGAGCTTCTAATGAGAGTTATCATCACCTTGCTGTCAGGCCCCGAGTCATGAAGGCTTGGTTACCTTTCAAGTGAGAGTCCTAGTGATATTACCTGAGTCTTATTGCTGTTGCAGCAGGGAGGTAAACAAGATACAAACAGCTTGTTAGCTGCATGAGCATAGTGCGGGTACTAGGGGAGATACAAGAGGGTGCTCGTTCTGTATCTCCTGCGTCTGAGTGTCTGTGAATACCTATAATCAAGTGGACTCATCATGATCAAATGAGACAGAGTGGAAGATTTGGTCCTGTTAGGGTCCTAAATGTAATCCTTTCTATGCCTGCATCTTTCAAAGTATCAGCCATCATTATACAACTGAATTGTATCACTGTGCTTAGTGGCTATCTGAAAGCACACACACCCAAACAGAGGAGCCATAATAACCATGAATTTTAAGTAAACTCTTTTGATGACACAGAGCTGGGCTGGGCATGCTTAAACCCAAGCACACTCAGCAGTGGCTCTTTGCCACTTTGTCTTCACTAATCCTCAATAATCTGCTCATATACTGAGAAAGGGATGAGGATTTTGGCCACAACTTTCAGACACTATGCAAGAAGGTAAGTACAGAACAGGTCCAGGGTGGTGGGGAAGTCCCATGAGCTCACTGTCTAGCCAGATAGTGCAACAGCTACGCCTACCTGCTCCAACCACTGACACCAGGGAGTGTCTACAAGGAGCTTTGTGGAGATTTAGCTCATCTATGCATCATAAAATATAAAATATAACTAAACCTTTGAAATTTTACTCCATGTATAACTGGTAAAATATCAAACTTCAATTCCCCTTTAAACTGTTTAAGGCTGAAATGTTGATGAGTAAAAACTTCCCGCAAATCACCCCCATTCATTTCTCCCACTATTTGCTAATACTCTGACATGAATCATTTCGAATGAATCATTTTGTCTAGAAGAAAAGATAACGGGATGTTGTTGCAAAGATAAAACCCATGGTTACAGCGGCCCCCAAAAGTGTTTTTGTTCCCCTTAAAGAAAAAAAGGTTTATAAAGAAAGTCCATCCTTTATCTTATCTAACCACATCCATATTTATGGCCAAATAATCAGTTAAAGCAATCAAATGAGGCACAGAGGGAACAGGCAGCTCTACACAAGAAGACCTCAGGCGCCTAAGCAATCTAAACCAAGAAGCAATGGTAGAGACAGCGCTAACCACCGCACCGCCATGTTACCCCGAAGAAAGACAAAACATCTAAGATGCAACAGGTCCAATTTTCCACAGAAAAGCATGTTTAGTGAGATTGAATAGCTCAGTTAATTGGTTAACTGAATCCTCCTCCCACATACGCACACAAACACACACACACTTTTAATGACTAAGCTTGAAACTAAAACTTGAACTTTCTGGTTCACATTTTTGGTAGTGAAACCCCCTTTGATGCAGACTTACTTTGTCCTGGTCTAGGCCTACAGCAAATGCATTTTAATCCTCACTGATGTGCCATAATGTCAGATTATCTGGTGGGATAGTCTAATCTCATCCATAAATGCAGTTAGAGGTCTTTTCAAGGATACATATAAAAAGCAAATAAACAAAAGACACCCGTTATTACAAAAGTGAATGGTACACAGAGAAACTGATCTGTTTTCACTTTACTCTATATTTTTTAAATTGAAATATTTAATTAAGCACTTTTTCTGTGTGCAGTTTATTTGTACACAGTTTTTGTTTTTGAAAATAAGGCGCAGAAATAAAAGGAGAAAAAAAAATCAATCACATCTGTGCACAAATTCAAATGTACAACAGCAACATATGGCCCTCTGCCATTATGGATACAGCATAAGCGGTTGTGGTTCTACCCACATATGAATCTAGACTGCACTCTAGTGGCTGCAGGTTTCAAAGTGAGAAAGTAATACAAACGTGAGGTTTTGACTCATCAGAGCAGAAGGAATAAATATGATTAATGAAGAGTCAGTTTTATTAAATGTCCTAGTATGCGTATACACATGTACACACACTAGTAGATCCTCTCTTTAGTGGATCCAACAATCACTACCAAACTTGTGCTCCTCCTGCTATGACAGCTAAAACGCCCTCCAGGATTTCAGAAAACAAAGATTATATCACTGTAACACTGAGACAAACACATTCTAAAATTGTATATTGAAAATTTTTGATAATATAATAATGGATACTGTAAAATTTCACTCATATTTGTACATTATCATTCTTTTTTTTTTATTTTTTGCATTCAAATTTTAGAACTATGCTTTGCATGATTAGATATAAACTGAAAGAATACATTTACAATGTTGTGGATAGAATACCAAACCTTACATTTGTTTACCTTTCTTAAATTGCTCTATTAAAAGTTGGAATGATCAGCTATTAGCAATCCCTGACTGCAGTGCACCCATGAATGTTCAGAAAAATATCACAGGACTGTTTTTACACTGAAGAAAACATAAAAATGTACAATACTCAAGCCAGTTGTTATGTGGATGTTTTTTTAAGAGCACACATGGACATAGTGATAGGTAACTGAAATCTTGTACATTCTGAAGTTTGGTACTTCAGCATAGAGCTGTGTGTCACATGCAAGTGCTAATAAGCAAGCCAAACGTATCGCTGCCCCCTTCGACTCTCCTGTGCCCCACAGTTTGAACATTACTGCTGGAGAATGATGGACGGGTGTTTGCTCTGTAGACTCTTGTTCACCTCTGTCATATTTCATACCATATTTCATTTTCTCTGTAGGCAGAATTTTATGGTATGTTTCTCATAGTGGCTGTTTCAGGATCCTAGGAGAACAACTGTGAAAGCTGACAGTTGCTGTCATTGAGTCCTTGTCAGTCAGGTCTGCTGCGCTCAGGTGGAAAGGAAAAATAGCTCACATACCAACACGCCACAGTGCAGCACAAAGCTGTCTGTGTCAGTCTGACGGCACCCACTGTAGCTGCTTTCTCTTCTCTTGGGTTTACAGGGAATGAGGATGTTCACTTTGAGTTAAACAAAAATAAACCACTGATACTTTACATACTAGCTTTTTGGTGTCTGGAACAAAACAGTGAGTACTATTCAACTCTGAATTAAACAAATGTGCTTCATCTCTTGATGTAAAATATTAAAAACAATATTCAAATTTCCACTCGGCTCATATTAAAAATTGCGACTGGGAGATCGAGATCAGGGATTTACTTTCTTATAAAAATATTTTTAGACTTTAAACAAAAAGCATAGAAATATTCTGAGTGTAGAAAATGCAAACTAGAGGCTGGACTTTAAAAAAAAAAAAAATCATGCTGCAAAGCTGTCCTAGGCGTTATCAGGATCAGAACAAAACGATTTGTGAGTTAAGGGCTGGTATCAAGGGCAGGGCTCAAAGAATTACAACAACGACAGAGTGCCATTGGCACTGATCCAGTCATGCAGAGAAAGCGCACCTTCACCTTGCTAATTTCTAATTGGACAGTTAAAGAGGAGTCATTGTTATCCGCCTGGACACACCAAGAAAATTTTAATTTTGCTCATTTTTTCCATCAGTACTGTCTGGAAAGTTTAGTTCCAAAAATAGCCAAATGTGTTGATCCAGTCCCTGCTTTGTTCTTTATTGGCTCTGTAGTTCTGCACCCTGGTGTAAACAGCTGCTCAGATAAAACACTTTTTCAAATTGAGCTGGCGTTCACAGAAGTAGGTGACCTCACCGGCAAATTACAGGAAAGAGCAATTCTATTTGTCTAAAAAGCCTGCAGCAGCAATAAAATGTTTTTCAGACAAACCGTCGGCTCGTAAATGAGCCATCATGAGCAGCAAAGATGTTCCATGAAGGCTGAACCGGGAGGTGAAAAACAGGTTGTACTAGTTCACTCGACATCACATCAGATAAAGTTGCTGAGGCTGAGCCACAAAACTGGTGCCTCAAGTTTTGATTTGATATGACAGACGCATCTGCGTTTTAAAAAAATGACCAAAAGGAGTCAAAACAATGACATTCAGAAAGCAGTCAGTTTATGGTTTAAATAAAAGATGCAATAAATGCCTGCAACTTGTCGACCCATTAACTCCAGACATGTAGCTGCTATGTAACAAGCTTATGCATCATTATTCAGCCATGCAAAACACATTTTAGATCCTTCTCACCCAGTGGTCACCGACTATGTGCTCTGAGTTACGGTAAGGTATGTTCCCGGACATCCCTTCCCCATCTCCATTGATTTAAAAAAAGGCGGGGGGGAACAACAACCCAACAACAACAACATCTTCTAGTTATGATACAAACTCTACAAAGCAAATAGGTTCAGTGCAGTTCACAGTAAATGCACAAATCTGAGTACTAGCCAGTGCTTGGTAAAAGGAAACAAAACCAGACAAAAAGTCTAACAGACTGTAGGAAGTGAAAATCAAATTACATAACATAACAGCAACACATGGAAGTACCTAAAAGGAGAAGTACAAAGAGACCCTTTGAAAGCACACAGCGAGGGACATTAAGAAGGTTTCTACTTATACTTCACAAAATAAACTGAAATGACTAAATAACTCGCTATTGTCTCATAAAAGCAACATCATTTACTTTACAAAAGTACATATATCACAGTGACAGTTAATGAATATTAAAAATATCCTTGACTGCTAGTTCTGTGGGAAATAAAACATTGGAACGAAGGTTGTACAATATAGGTAAAAAGTACATTCAATAATGTCCTTGACAGTCATTTAATTCCAAGTTTTGTTAATGCAGTAAAATGAAAATGCATAAATATGTGGTTAAGCTGCTTCCCAAAAGCTTTTTTTTTTTTTTTTTTTTTTTTTAAACTGTCCATACTAATCATGCAGAAAACTCTGGTATGTTTCTTAACATACATCATCTTAAAGTAGTCTGACAGATAAATGAGGTGCATATTCAATCTCTTAGCAGTCCGAGCTTCTTCAGGGCCCCACGGCGGTCCTCTTCATTTTCTGAACGAGGGCAGATCAGCACACTGATACCTTGTGATCGAGGCAGTTTCTGAGTGTCTCTGGAGTGATGCAAGGCAGTGTGGGCAGGCAAGGCCTTCTCTGAGGCTGGCTCTTTAGTAATGGAAGGCCCTGCCTCCAAACCCTCTCCTTGAGCACTTGAGAACTCCTTCCTACTCCCAAGAGAGGCGGGGCGTGGTCGATGGTTACGCAGCTGGTTGAGGTTCTGATTAATGCTGGTGCCCTGACTGGCCTCACTGTAGTCTTGACCTGCTGTATATCTGCTTATACCCACCTCAGCGCGCCCGAGGCTGGCTGATTTGACCTTTGGCGGTGTCAGCTGCTTGACCAGGCCAGGATAGCTAAGAGAAGTGGCATCTTTGACAGCAGATGGTTGATTTTCTGAAGGAGAAAGCTCAATGGAGTCACTGAAATCAGCAGGTGCTGGGAGAATATCAGGATCCAGAACTGTAAGAGCAGTAGAAGTGTTTGATGGTAATATAGCACCAGGGTTCAAAGGCTGGACAGTAACAGAGGCAGGGGTAAGGTTATGAGACTGTGATGATGGTGGTTCATTTGGAGCTGCAGGGCTGATTGGAGGAGAAGAAGAAGATGAAGCTGCCCAAGACACTCTGGTTTTGAGAGGAAGTTTAGAGCTCTGGTTTGGGATCGATTCTTCCTCACTGCTTTTAAGCAGGCCGAGCTTTCTGAGAGCCTCCATGCGAACTTTGTGAGGATCCAAGAATGGCCGCTGTTCACTGCTGTTGAGCACTGGATGCGCTGAGTTTCCATCAGAGTTAGTCATCTTGTGAGATTTCAGAATAATGTTGGGGGGAAGCTTTTTAGGCTTTGGGGCCACAACAGGTGGACTTTTGGGCTCTGCACTTTCAGGAGACGCTGGAGCAACAATTTGTGAACTTGTGAGCAGACTGAGAGACTCATCAGGCGGAGGTTTGATTTGAGGTACCTTGGTCACAGGGCTTGTCAAATTTTTCTTGACAGAGGCCCTCTGACGAATCTGCTCCAAATCAAAGGTTATTCCCGGCTTTTTCCTGGAAATTCCCACAGATGGAGTAAGGTCTTTTACTTTCACAGGCTGTGAAGGAGAGTCAGGTTCATCCCTAAAGTTTAAGGGAGGTGGAATTACACTCAGATCAATCTCAGAGGTGTCAGTAGATGGTCCTGGACAAACAATTGTACTTTTGACACTCTCGGGATCAGCATCTTTATTTGTGGCTGAGCTTGACATCTCAGTCTGTATAGCTGATGAGTGGATTCTGGTATCAGTAGAAGATTCAGGGATTAGAGGACTGTCTTGTGGTTCAGAGATTTGATTTAGCTGAGTTTTTCCTTCTTTGGCTAATGCTGTGAATGCAGGTGGTGCTGTGGGCACTTCATCACTTAGAAATGATTTCTGGTCGCTTTTGGAGCCATTAGGCATCAAAGTGGAAATGTCTAATTAAGAAAAGCACAATTACAACAGTTAGTGTTGCAGCACAAACTGTGCATCTGCGAAGCAAATAAAGGTACACAAGAAAATATACACAACAGCACATCACATACCATTTACTCTCATCTGATCTGCTTTTTCTGTCAGATTCTCATGATGTGATTCATCATTCGATACGCCGCTGTCCTCCTGCGTCTCCAGCGCTTCGATTGTTTCTTCCAGATACGTGAGACACGCCCTCTCCTCTGCAGATAAGTGGTCCATGCTGTCTTCACTCTGACAAAAAATGAAATTATATATTTTTGACTTTGTCAATTTGATTCTCATATTATCACCTGACTGTTTTGCATTTCATAACGCTTTTTTAAAAATACCCAATTCTCCCCATACAGTTTTAATAAATATAACATCTTATTCAGTTTGTCAAAGGCCCTAATTTAAATTACCACACAGTGCTGGTGTGTGGGGTGGGAGGGAGGAGTCTGTCAGTCATGTTTGAAGAAGAAAGACTCCACTACTGCATTTATTAGCTGGATAGGGAACTTCCCAGACTTGACGTTATCAGAAATGAGAGTGTCACGAGATCTACCTGAAACAGCTGAGTTGTGCTCTGATCATGCCACAAATAAAAAGCTATATTGCAAGCTCCAGTCTCAGCAGCAATGACCCTTCTCATAGCGTGAAAAACTCCACCTGCTGATGTCCAGCATTCAGCTGGAAAATCCCGAAACAAAGACAGGCAGGCAGAAACTCCGCCAGTCACATACCAGCATGCCCGGAGCATAGCATGAGGCAAACTAGGTGTGATAACTGCCTGTATTATGTGTTTAGCTTCATTAGTTTGACTTGTTTCTAGTGACAGCTTAATTTGCATTGGCAGCAAAAAGTCAGACTTGTTCCTGGTGGATGCTTGACTCCATCAGGGCTGTCCTTTTTCAAAGATTTCTAAGGACAGTCAAGGGGTAGAGGGTGTTGAATTCTGTAGTCTCAAGTTCTCATTTCTGCTTTTTGCAGACAATGTGATTATCTTGGCTACATCAGCCGGCGGCCTCCAGCTCGTACTGGAGTGGTTTACAGCTGAGTGTGAAGCATGAAGAATGAGAATTAGGACCTACGAGTCTAAAGCCGTGGTTCTCAGCCAGAAAATGGTGAAACTCTGTGTAGTGACTCACTAGTCTCCTCCAAAGGGTGTCTATGCTCACCCGTAGAGACAGAGTTGGGAGCTTATCTGGGAGGAGCATTGAGTACAGCTACTCCTTTTCCTCAAAAGAAGCCAGTTGAGGTGGTTTGGCCTTTGACCAGGATACCTCCTAGACAAGGTGTTTCAGGCATCTCCTACAGGGAGGAGGCCTTAGGGCAGACTCAGAGCAAACTGGACAGATTACATTTCAGGGATACCAATTGATTTTTGCGTGTTTATTTCAGTTATTTTATATTGAAGTCAAAATGAAACTGAATTGGTTTCATCACATAAATTCAGCACAAATAATGATTAAACTCAGTGGCACCAGAACCAAGGGATGATAAATAAGGTTTTAAGAAATAATGTAGATTAAATCTGTAAGATCAGGTGCAAAATATGCAAATTAATTGCAACTTTGCCATTTTTTACCATATCGAATAATACTCCAAGAAGAAATAATGTTTGCTATTTTGATTTCTTCTTACAGTAAATAATTCTTGGGATCCCCAGGGAACCCAGCTGGTAGTCTGTGTGTTAAATATGCAGTAGGTCAAACAGGTCCAAAGGAACAACTCCCATCCATCTCCTAGTTTTCTCTTATTCTATATTAGCCTGTTGGAAAAAAAAATATTTCAGGTGGCTGCTGGTGTCTGAGGGCTTCAGATTGTTTATACTTCATTTATGAAAACATGTGCTGAAACCCTTTGAAGGCTCCTCACTGACTAAACATGAGAACCTTTCATCAATTACAAATTCAGTTCCTCTCATCACTCAGACTTCACAAATCTCAATTATTTCTTTATTCTCTTCCAGTCGAGGACAGAAGCAAGAGAGTACAAGAGAGTCAGTGAAACAGGTGACTGAGATAAAGCGCTACAGCGGCACTCACATAGCCAGAGTTCGTGCTGATTACACTGTCCGAGCTTCCTGCGCTGTCCATATTGTTACGGGAACACCACCTGGCCACGTGTCACTCTTTGGCATTGCACATGAAGGAAGATGAGGGCATCACATGCGCTTCGCGGCCTGTTTCGTTTGTGTAAATCTCACTGAAAGTCTGTCTCAGGAAAAATCTGAAATGTCAAGGACAAAAGCATGAAACTACAATCAGATGAAATTTGTGAGTCACTACTGTCTCCACAGTGGACAATGTTCATTTCTTTGACAACTGACTGATGAAGCCTTAGTTTGAGGCTAAATATAGCTAGAGAATTAGTTGGTAAACAAAACAGCATCTTTACAATTATTGTGATAAATTAAGGTCATAAATTACAGCTGATAGTTTAATGATCCTCATAATGTAATGGCTGTCTTATTTTTGTAACATGATTCAAATGTGCTGTCATGGTCACTATGATATATTAAGCAAATCTTGTTTTGCTAATTGAGTCATTAAATAAAATAATGGTTGAGCTAAAACTTTGCCTTTTTTTTAAAACGTGGATCGAGGCACGCATTAAAGGTGAGTAGCTGTGAAATGGAGAATATTTTCAGTTATGCATATCTGTCATGCATAGTGATGTCTTTCACAGGAAACAGATTATCATTTATTAATAATTAAACTCACCTGTATGCCAACCGAAAAGACCTCTTATGGAAAACATTGTCGCATATTTAAAAAAAAAATTGAGTCAGTTTTCTAGTAAAAATGCCAAATATCTCAGAAATTTGGCATCTTCAGACTTAATAATTCATTTTGCTTGTGCTTAATTGTGCTTTCCTTTTTTTGCCACTTATAACAGTGTACTTATTTATTTATAATTCATTACTGGTTTGGTCTCTAAGATATTCCTACAAATCAGGAAAACGAACTCGTCATCGCAAGCAGACAGTGCTGTCAGCATCCCTTAATAATCAGTATTTCAGCCATTATGATGTAACAATCAAACGCTCTTACTTGCAAATACACACGGCATACCTCACATCATGGCAAATTTGTGCCAAGAATGCAGATATGTTGTGTTACTGCATGCTTGTGCCTCCGTTCCCTATCCTTTGCATATCATTACTGGCAGGTGAGGCATGAGGAAAGTATGCTAGTCGTAAAAAATAAAATAAAATAAAAAAAACAACCAAACCAACAGGTTGATTATTAATAAGAGCATAAAGAAAAGGCAACTTCAAGTAGGTGTTTTTTTAGGGCTAGAGGAAAAATTGTCGACAATGGTCGTCAAAAGTTTTTTAGCTAATTAAAACTAAATGGGTCAGACAAATTGATAATTTTACTTAAAAAAAAACAATTTACCGACCTGGTATAGAACTTATTTACCACATAGTGCTGCAGCCAGTTCAGGTATGTTTGTGGAAGCACAAGCAACACCATTATGTTGATTAAAAATACAAGAGTAACAGAATTAAAGTTTCTTTTCATACCCTGCTGCGCCTGCATGCAAATTATCCCCCAAAATAGCATGCTGTGTGTCATAGCTTTAGTTTATTTGTGCAATAGTAAATTAATGTGGTTCGAGAAGTGAGAGAAACTCAGACACTCAGAGGCTCATTCAGCAAAAACAATACATAACTCTGTCAGCACAAGAATTACAATGTACATCGAACATTCTCATAAAAACAAAACTTAAAAAAGCTAAAAACTAACACTTCCTGTGGGCCCATAAAGGGCCACCATAATTTTATTGCTGCAAGTGAAATATTTGAAATATTACCGAACAGTAAGATTGGGTAACAAGTGGGGGATTTTCTATGACTTTTGTGTTTTGAAATCTTGCGTCTAATTAAAAAGCATGTTTTTTAAAAGTAGCATTAAACACTACATTGAAGAAAATGAAATTCATTTTTAGAGGACATAAGAAACGCATGTAACTACTTTTTAATTTTACCGTCAGCTTTTTCACCTTATTACTTTTAAGATTTGAGTCATGCAAAGACAGTGACAGACTTTTCCTTTGTTCACTGATCTAATCAGCTCTATCTTCTGTACATGGCACTTTTGACCTGATGACATGAAAACTTAGCAAAGGCAGCTGGTGAAAAACCTGATCATCAACCCCCACATTCCCACATGTTTTCTGGAAACAAAAGCTAGTTGACAAAGCACACACCGGCCTCCCACAGTAAGCAGCTAATTATCGTCCCTCCCTTTGTCCAAACCTGAGCAGGCAACACCTCTTAAACTGGAGCACTGGCAAAGCACACTGCACCCACAGCTGAGTCAGGATTTAATAGTGACAGGAATGTCACTTTGCCTGCTTCCATGTCTTCGACACAACTCTTAAATGAAGCCAAACACATGAGCAGATGAAACCTTTAAAATATGAAAAGGGAGGATCAGCTCCAGGCCTTAAATGTGAGAACAGCTGCACAGTTTGTGAGCTAGACTTATTAAAAACCCAGGATAATGATTGATAGCTTTTGATAACAAATCACAGTGCCTTATTGAAAAACTCAAAAATGTTAAGTATGTATTCAAGGTTAGCCAGTCAGCCAGAGCTGGTTTAATGATTAACAATAAACAAAAGTTCATGGTTAACATTGGGTTGTGCAACTCACAGCCTGTTTGAGTGAACAGAAACATGTCTTTAATGTTCACACTTGTTCCATTAAAATGACTGTTAGTGACATTTATGAGCAAATATTTGCATTAATCCTGACTCAGATAATCAGGGTCTAAACACTATGGTCAGTTGTGTTATCTCTAAAAACAAATTTAGAGCATAAAAACTGATAAGTAATGCATATCGGAACATTTCTGATACTGATGTTAGTCTTTTGCTGAATATCTTACCCGTCTCTCTATTCCTGCTGCACTCCCCTCCACCCGAACAGACACAAAATGACACTCCAGGGTCAAAACTTACAAACTAATAAAAAAAACAAAAAACAAAAACATTATGTTATACCTGATGGTAAAATCTGCTCTGAACAAATGGAGCGCACACACTCACACACACGCACCACTCTAAATCATCACTGTATTTTCACAAAGTAGACTTACGAGCTTTCACACAACTTTATTTCGTCGTCGCCTCCATTGTAAGTTATGATTACACCCTAAACGAGCACATTTCGCTTTTAAGAGGACAGTTTCCTGATAACTTACCAGAAAAAGGTCGGTGAAACTGCACTGCTGTCAGTCCATAGCTGCGGTGCACCTCACTCCCCCGACAGCACTGTTCTGGAAGTAAAACTACGCGACTAGTAGTGACAGACGGGAGAGGTGCGAGAGGCTTACGGCCAGGTGAGGCAATTAACTTCCGCACAGGTTGGTTTGTGGCCAATCAGAGAACTGGCCGACTGAGACTTTTCCAAGGAAGAGCCAATAGGAGAACAGCAGTAAAACGAGCGAAACCTCAAATGATTTTTTCCCTTTTACTTTTCTGTGTGGAATACTGTCACTTATATTAAGTTATTATAACACTATATATAACTATATATAAGCATGTTAATAACAGGTATTTAAACCAATGTACTGTAATTCAATTGGATTTGCATAGCGCCACATCACAACAGTCGTCTCAAAGCCCTTTACTTGTAAAGTAAAAGCGCTACAATAATACAATATAATATTGAAAATATAAATAATACAATATAATCCTACAATAATAGCAAAACCCCAACAATCAGATGAGGCTCTATAAGCAAGCACCTGGCAAAAGTGGGAAGGAAAAACTCCCTTTTAAAACCTTTTAACAGAACCAGGCTCAGGGAGGTGCGGCCATTGTCGCCACCTGTTGTGGATGAGGAGAGGGAGGTAGGGCTAGAGACAAGCTGTGGAAAAGAGCCATAGTTTAATAATAACTGATGATAAGTGCAGAGCGGTGTATAAACACATAGTGAGTGAAAAAGAAATACTCAGTACATCCAAACCTTCCTGTTTGGATTTGGGAGACAGACACCATCTCTATTTTTAAGATTAGGCTTCAAACTTTCCTTTTCGCTAAAGCATATAGTTAGGGCTGGATCAGTTATGCTGCAATAGGTGTAGGCTGCTGGGGGTTTCCCATGATAAATTGAGTGTTTCTTCTTCAGTCACCTTTCTCACTCATTATGTGTTAATAGACCTCTCTGCACTGAATCATACTTGTTATTCATCTCTAGCTCTCTTCCACAGCATGTCTTTGAATTGAATCAAGGGAAGCCCTAACTATAAGCTTCATCAAATAGAGATTGATCTTTAAATTCGAGAGGATGTTTGTCTCCCGAATCCAAACTGGGAGCTGCTTCCACAGAAGAGAGGCCTGAAAGCTGAACATTCTGCCTCTCATTCTACATTTAAATACTCTAGGAACCGCGAGTCTGAGAGCGAACAGCATGTTTCTAATTTTGAGATATTGCACAATTGCAACAAAGCTGTCCTAGATATTTGTGTAATATGAACACTGAAAGATCTATCCTGGTCAGAAATGACTCCAAGGTTCCTCACAGTGGTACTGGAAGTCAAGGTAATGCCATCCAGAGTAAGTATCTGGCTTGACACCACATTTCTAAGATTTTTATCGTTGAGTAGCAGAAGAAGCAGGAAATTACAGCACAAAAAGAAAGTTTGATTTGTTGCCAAATCAAAATTGAACAATCTTGAGCGGAACAGGAACATCTGCATCAATTTTCACTGCAATTAATACTAAAACATGAGTGTGTCAACCTCAGAAAATTAAGAGGTTAATCAGAGCCATTAAAGACTGTTGCTTTAGGACATTTGTATCTGTGGGAAATGCAATGGAAATCCATCCAGTAGATGTGGAGCTATTTCAGCCTGCCTGACCAACATGACTACAACACAACTTCTGTGAGAAAACAAGGTAACCTAGATTCTCAGCATCTGATTGTAAAATTACTACCAACAAACATTTATTTCAGTAATAATTTTTTCCATTTTTACAGGCCAGATACCACACACAGTCTGTGCGATACTGTGAGCAAAGCAGAACATCTGTGGATCAGATCTCACAGTCAGCATCTGTTTTCCAGGAACAGCAGCATATGTCTGTGACAGATGTGTAAACATCTCCATCATCTCATCTGTCATTGGGCCGCTGCTAGTACATTTTTTTTCCATGCCAGCAGTCACATCAAAGATGCAGCCATAGTTTGACATTTTTTAAAGACATACTCATTACTCAGATTACAGAACAAACTGAATTTACTCTTGCCAGTTGAATTTGCAGCTAAAAACAATGAACAACTTAAGTTTAATTGGAAATACTTTGTAATACATGGAAAACATCAGGTATTTAAACCACTCGCTTAAATATTTTGTTAAATAAACTGAGTGAGATTTGCCTTTTCTCCCCCAAAACCAACGTTAAAACTTCTATTCAGTCAACATTAAAAGTCTATTTCAGTTTACATTCACAAATGTAATAATTATTTTGAGTAAACACACATGACGTCTTGTTGTTGACATTTCACCGCAGCTGGCATTCGAATTATAGCTGCAGCAGTTTTCTCGCGACTCATTTCCCTCATAACAAAGATAAAAATAATTGTCAAAGCACAACCAGAAGTTGGGGCAATTTAAAACCTTTGCAATATTTCAATTAACTTGAGCCGATAAAGCTAAACATGAACACAAAGTCAAAAGCACAATATGGCTTATGTAAGGTTTAAAAGGTGACAGCAGTAATAAAACTGAAGGTGACCGAGGTCAAAGGGGCAAAGAAAAGTAAAACTGTTGTGTTTATAATCCTGTGCTGAAAAGTGAATTTCAGTTCAAATAAAAAGTTTCTTTGTTCTGATTTAATGAACTTTTTTTTTTTTTTTTTTTTTTTTTTAAATAGACTGGCAGAAGAAGCAGCTGTAATACATATTTCCTTTGTAAATCCACTGAGCTGTTGCAGAGAAGTTTATGATGTGGAGATGGGGTGGAGAGCAAACATTTCATTGGAAGACGTCCACTAACCTCGGCTGCCCTGAGCCAAATCGAGATACTCTGAATGCATTGACACTCATGCATCACTTACCCTTAAAGGCTGCAACAGAGCTGTAAATCCATCCGAAATTTACCCAAATTTGGAGGAAGAGCCGTTAAAACAAGAACAAAGAATGTCCTAATAAACATCCAGAGACAACGATTCTAACTGTACCATTTATTAGTTGTACAATTATGAAAAATAATCATAAAAAAGACTGGAAGCCCAAGATTATTTACAATCTTTTTCTCTGAAGTGAGGTCCCTCTTGTGAGTCATGTTCTCAGCCTTCTTTTTTTAATGTTTTTTTAAATCACAGGGTATTTATTCACGATATGTTTAACTTTATAAGACAGTCCTTTTCTCTTTTTTGACAAATGTCAAAAATTACATACGTACATACATATACATACATACATATATATAGATATCTATAAAAACAAAAATCATTCAAGTATCAAAATACAGACCGCTAGATTCATGTACAATATCATTCTCATCATTGTTGTCATCAGATTAGTCCCAAAATATCTTTCCTGATCCTCAGCAATGTGCAAAAGCAGAACAGGACCAGGCTGATGGCTAAAGGTGCTGACACCAGCGCGCTGAAGACAGTGTACCATAGAGTTATCGTACTGGCCGGATAAAAATGTACCACATATACAAGAGTTAAATCAAAATGAGCCGACTATGCACCCATATACAGATTGGTGGACCAAACAGTACCATTAACAGTCAACATATTAGGAGTTAGCTAGAGAAACATGCCGTGCCCTATTGTTCTTGTCTGCAGCTATAAATCTAGAGTCGTACCGGCCTGCATGGCAGGTTTGGTGAATAATCTTGTCGAGATTAACTGAACAAAGGGGCAGGGAAGGAGAGAAAGAACCACACCTGATCCAGTTCCAGCATTAGGACAAATCATAGTCCTATAAAAAAGTAAACGCCCACCCACACACACACACACTCACGCAAAAAGTAAAATAAACACCATCCCCCGTTATTTCAATATAAAACAGTCTTTTAGTGTCAGTTTCTTTGCCCCTTGAGTTTGGTAAGAGAGCTCCTCCCATGCAAGATTACATTGTTTATCACAGTTACACATGTATGCAAGCTGACGGTGATGAAAGAAGCTAAAATGTTTGGATACAGGACAAACAACCCAGGAAGAAGTGTGTACCTACAGTGTGAGGTCTCTTGTCTGACAGTTTGTTTCATAATAAAAAGTGAATGTTCCTCATCTCTGCAGCAACTTCCCCTTTAACTACAAGTTCTGCTTTGAAAACGGCAGGTACATTTCCTGAAACGATAAACACCAACTCTCAGTGAGGGACGTGATGATTCATTTCGGAGGAAATGCACACAACATAACAAATACATCTGTCTCTAATGTCGCACGGAACAACCATCACTTTTCTAAGCATCGACAAGTTAAATGGAGGGGGGTGCGTGCGTGTGTGCGTGCAGGGTGATGAAGTTGGAGAAGTCTGATGAACCGGGGGAGCGTGTTGCGTTGCCGAAAGGTTTACATCCGTCTTATTCTCCAGGCCCGTGTGTAACTGTGGGCACAATCCGACTGCTGATGTGATCTGCTCGGTGAGAAGTGGGGCAATGATCCAGCAAAACATCCTACCCACCACTCAACAGGGCTCATTCCTGTCCTTTTCTCACTGTCTGGGATTGGCCACAGTGTCAGCTACAGGGAAGGGACACAGACACACGCAAACAAAGCAGTGGAGTTAAAATAAAGTAAAACCGGCGGACACAAACAGCACTATAGTGATGGATTACGTCCTTCGTAATGATTAACTCTTTTCACCAAGCATCTGTGAAACATTAACCTGGTATGACTGGGGGGGGGAAAGGCAATGCTGACAGGATGAACACTGAAGGCATTTGTTGTGAAAGGAAAAAAAAGAGACAGGGGAAAATGCACTTATTCTTTCAAACTTGGGGATTTTATGAAAGTGCTTAGGTGTAGTTAGTTCGCTTCAGATGAAGCATTGGGTTTAAATCCTGACTGATAGTTGAGAGCATGCCAGTTTTGAATTAGTTTGAGCTGTCTTTTTGGAGCAAGGACCACTAACATGCAGATCCATATCTGCCTCTGTGCCCTATTCTGTCCCTCTGATCCTCTCTAGAAACCCCACCCCAAAATGCTTACTTCATTAGCATCAAAAGGATCATATCACAGTGCTAGGATCTTGGCCTCTTTTGGCTTTAAGCAGGCAGCTGACTGTAAGAAGAAGAAGAAGAAGAAGAAAGAAAAAAAAAAGCCTTGCCCTTAATTGATCTTATTTAACCTCAATAACACCTGCATCCCTGCGAACATAAACATGCTACAGTCCGACTGATGCATAGAATTACAGGATCAGTTTCACAGTTCAGGAAACATGTCCATCCAGGTACAGGATGTGTGCAGTGGGTCACTCTTGGCTGTGGTAAAAATCAGTTTTCTCAGCACTCGGTGAAGTCAGGAGTTGGAACGTCAGAGTGAAAAGCCTCAGAGCGGCCGTCGCCTAACAGAGCAGGAAAAGCATTAAGAAAAGAGAGAGCTTATCACCAAGAGCAAAGAGTGGGATGTTGACAGTTGGGAAGAAAAAAAGAAAAAAAAGAAAAGAAAGGGGGAAGCATTGTTGGAGGAAGCATATAAGGTAAACAGAAAGGAGGAATAAGGGAAAGTGAGTGGCAGGCTCATAGTAGAAGAGATACCAACTAGACAGCTAGAAGACGGTGGGCAAGGTGGAGGGGTTGCATTAATAATCGAGAAAAAGTGTAAAGGTGCTGGCAGTTAAACATAAGAAGGGGCAACAGCTGGTCAGTTGTCATAGAGTGTGGTGTTGTCGGAGGAGGAAACAAGTGATGGCGGTGGGGAGGAGCAGAGGTCCAGCGCGGAGAAAGAGGCAGCGTCACAGTGAAAGGCACACAGAAGGAGGGGAAGGAAGGAGGGTGAGGCTGAGCCCAGGAGGAAGAGGGGTCCACTCAGAAAATGGTGGTCTCGTACTTAGTGCTGATAGTGCGCTTGGATTCCTTGGGGTCCATGAGCCACGTGGCACTACCCTGGGACTGAGAATCGCCTTCCTGGTCCACGATGTCCCCCTGTGAGTACAAACAGACAGCAATGAAATATCTGAATCTTTCCATACGAGGCTGATTACACTTTTTGTAATGCTTAGATTCAAAATGCAGCAATGAAGTATTATTGTGGCAACAAACTGTAATTGTTTGTGGTGAAATTTAACCACATTTACCCATGAAAGTGTTGATGTTTGTGCTTAAACAGATTCCATAAACGACACAGTATCACACCTATCCATCAATTATCATAAAATTACAACCCCAATCCTAAAAAAGTTGAAATGCTGTCTAGAATGTAAAGAAAACAGGATGCAATGATTTGCAGATCTCATAAACCCATATTTTATTTATTATATTAGACAAAAAGGTTTTTAACTAATACTTTTTACTATTTCATGAAAAACATTAAGTCATTTTGAATTTGATGGCAGCAACACTTCTCAGAATAGTTGGGGCTCAAAAGATCAGAAGTACTATGTGATGCACTGCCATCTTCTCTGAGCCAAAGCTCTGAGGCAACTTGGAAAACTGTTATGTGGTCAGACAAATCCAAATTTAAAATTCTTTTTAGAAAACACGGATGAAAAGTCCTCTGGAGAAGAGGGACTATCAGGCTTGCCGCCAGTGCTCAGTTCAAAAGCCTGCATCTGTCATGGTATGTGGGTGGATCATTCCCATGAAATAGGCAGCTTGCACACATGGGAAAACATTATTGCCGAAAGGTATCTACAGGTTTTAGAGTAACACATGCTTCCATCCAGATGACGTCTTCTTCAGGGAAGGCCTTGCATAGTTTGACTAAACTAAACTAAACCACATACTTCATCTATTACAGCCGCATAGCTTCGGTGCTGAACTGCAGTTCAGACTTTTCACAATCAAAAACAGTTGACACACCATGAAATACAACAAAGAAGACGCAGAACTACTGAGCAGTTAAAAACGATACAATAAACAAGAATGGGACACATTTCTCTGCTGAAAGTCCGGCAACTGCTTTCCTCATCTTCCAGAAAATGACCTTATGTTTTTTCTCAGTGTAAACAGTTAAAATGTTTTGCGTGTTCAGATGTGAATAAAAATATGGGTCTATGAGATTTGCAATTTTTGAAATTTTAACTTTTCCTGGTTCTCATTTTGCTGAGCACTTTTGGGAGTAATTAGTAAGTAGCCCATTTTGCTGGCTTTTTTATTGATAAAACATAATAAAATTTTCTCTATGTATATCATAAAGGGACTTTTAAAAAAAGTAAACGTAAAAGTTTCAATTAAGTAAAAACACCCAAAAAGAATTCTGTGTACAGTATATAAACTTTGTCTGTCTTACTACAAAGCGTGTCACTAGAGGGCGTTGGAGTTAACAGTATACATCATGGTTTGTAGTTTTCAACACAGAGCAGTGAAAATATAGTGAAATAAACAGACACAAAAAAAAGTTTACGGGCTTTTCAGGAAAGTCAGAGAAAATAAGCTGTGACAGGAAGGCAAAAAAAAAAAAAGAAGAGAGTGGGTGAGAAGGGTGGGGATGGGATAGGAGGCAGCACCTGGGCAGCATGGCTGGCAGAGTGCAGCGGTAGGAAGGAGGGACGGTGGTTGGTGCAGGTGTAACAGTAACAGCAACGACTGTCGAGAGGAAGAGGAGAGTCCTGGGAGAAATAAACACCACCAGGAGGAAGAGAGGCGAGCCAGACGGAGACGAAGATTAGAAGAGAAAAGGGAAAGTGCACAAAGAACCAGGAAGAAGCAGCGACAGAGTCAAAGGACTTAAAGGGCGGGGAAAGTGACACAGATTTTAACAGGCATGACACATGAGGAGGTCGCACACAACACAGAAGACACTGCAGGTGCATTTTGAAGCTTATATGTGCTTATCGGTGTGGATATGTGTAACGGAGTATGAAGTGCATGTGTGCTCAGGTGCAGATTAAACACATTTAAAAATGTACATGTAAAAAAACAAAGCCACACAGATGAAACACACTGAACAGAATTACATTGTTAAATCATTGTGATCATTAAGCTACAGCTAGAAATGTGTGACTTGTCCCTGAGGTGGAGTTAGCTCATTTATATTCAGCACAAGCTTCCCTCTTAATGGTTTAATGCTAATGCCCAGATGAACATCAGCATAGCATAACCACTGTGATGTCGAGAGGTGTAGACTGATGCAAGCAATCTAACACCGTTTTTGCTTCCAAAAAATTAGGCGTGCGCTGAAAATTAATCACAAAACACAAAAAGTTTTTTTTCTGGCACAGAGAAGTAAAAAAGGATTTAAAATTCCAAATTTGCTTGAGAACATGTTGAACAATATTTCAGCTTGATTTGGTGTTTTTACTGCAACACTTTTAACAACCAACTCACCGCTGTTTTGCGTATGCTGCCTCGCGGTTTGGGCACAGGTTTGCTGGACTTGGTCTCAATGACCTCTGATCCAGATCCAGCTGGGACGCTCTGGTGCGGTTTGGTCCTCTGGGCCTGCAGAGCCAGCTGATATGCTACCTCAAATGCCTGGCCCAGTGTCAGTATAATCTCATAGGTCAGGTTCTATACAGAAAGGGAGAAAAAGGAGGATCACTGAGTCATTACAAGCCTTTAGCCAAAGGACCACCACCACCACCATCTCAGTGTGCAGCGAGACAGCAAAACGTAACAGAAGAAAGATTTTTCCTCCAAAACTTCTTCAAAACAAAATTGCATAACCTGAAGAAGTGGCAGTAATCTCAGGAGTATTGTGCAGCAACCCCCTGTTCCTGAACTAGATCCATCCTCTGTAGCTCAGTAATAAAGCTGCTGGATTATTCTGTTTTACCCTGACAGCTCCCAGGTACGAACAAGCACTGCAGACTAAAGACAGATGATTCATGCTTTATACGTTATGCCTTGGGAGTCTGAAAAAGCAATCCTATGGTGGGAACAACAATCATCATTTGAAGAGACACATAACACAGAGCTGTGAAATCCTCTTTATATCCTTTGATGTAGTAACCTGCCCTGAGATAAAGCACTCCATGTACACCGATACGCAGAAACTGAACATTTCTCTTGTGTAGTGACGATTGTGCCTGGCGGACCCTGAAAGCAGCCATATAGTCAGTACAGTTTAAAATAACCAAATAAACCTCATGGAGATTCATATGGACACTTTCGGTAGCAGAAGGGACACGGCAAAGCTGTGGTAACGATTTGACTCATAGAGTCAGTGTTTAATGACTACCAACAGCCCGCAATCAAATAAAAAAACATTACTGTCTACAGCTGAAAACTTCTGTTAAGCTACTGCTAGCATAATGGACAGGTTTTTGACGGGGCTGCCACACAAACGCAAAGCAGGAGATGAAGCATCGCCAGATAGGTTTCCAAACCAACTTCCTTCCAAGTCAAAGACTAGAAAATATGGTGAAGCATATCTTCCCTTTGGCTTCACCTGCACAAGTGCAAGGTAGGTCTCCCCTGCAGAATTGGTTTTTCCTGCGTCGGGAGCACCCGCTGGGCTCTCCAAATCACAGACACACAGTATCCCACATTCTTGACTTTTAGTTCACAACCACTTCTTGTAATGACTAACTACTCCTGACATTTTGGAGATGTTAGCTCTTTATACAGTAAAGTTACAGTGGGATACAAATAACATCAGACTGATCCTGCAGTAATTTGTTCCCCGCTTCATATCACGGACAAACAGTATCCCACAGCTGTTTATGTTTTTGAACCCATTTTGCACAGAGAGGTGTTTTTTGAAAAATGTATTGATAGCAATGTTGAATATTATTACACAGGAAAAAAAAACAACTACACGTAAAGTAACTACACCATGACGACTCTGCCTTTCTAAATGGAGGGACAGTAACATTTTTCTTGTAAAACAAAGGGGGGCCCAGCAAAAAAGGTTTGGGAAACACTGAGCTACTACTACTGTTCAAGGCCCACAGGTACCCTGAATAAGCAGACAAATTGCAAGCTGAGATAAATAGCAGATAAATCTGTGCTTTGTTTTGAACACAGGGGAGAAACTCCAGAAGTACAAAAACTGCAATTCCTCTGTGCAAAGCTTGAAGCTGGCTCCAAAAACGACAGACTTCCATGTTAAAATGTCACATTTTACAGGTACAAAAAATATTTTGGCCTCTATGGATTGTTTCGCCCTTCATAACAATTTAATAACAACATAATAATTGAGGACTCATTCTGAAGTACTAAACTGGAGCGCTTCACCGTGTGCCTACTACTACTGGTGACTTTTAGAACATTTCTAATTGATTACATGACTAACACTGTTCATTTCTGTGTGGTGCTGACCATCCAAGAAGTTTGTGCTCTAATGTTTTATCCATCTGTTTCTTACATTAATTAGCCTGTATGTGTGTATCTATATTGCATGCCTGCTTGCATGCCATGAGCTGCTGTTTATGAATGCAACTTGCTAAGCGCTAGCTGCTAAGTTAACCCTCCACCCTCCCATCTTTGTAAGATAACTTCTGGCTCTAAAACGCCAGCATATAAAAGTTTCAAGAGCGATGGGTGACATCACAATCACACAATCATCTTTTATACCATCTATAGTACAATAGAGCCCAGTACAAGTGTCCTTACCACATCTACTGTGCTGAAGACATGGCAGTAATGGTGGCTGGTCTGCAGGTCCTTAGTGATGTAGGCAAATGTGCACAAGTCCTCTGGGTCCTGGGCTGCACAAGAAATGTTACGGATCTCGTGCTCTGCAATGATGTTCTGGACCAAGAAGAGCGACATGAGTGAGGTTTAGTAATGAGAGTACACAGTGCATTCTTTCATTTTTTTAATTTTATTTCATTCCATCAACATTGAGACAATAATGCTGTTAGAAAATGTTACAAAATAAAAAAACTAAACGGTTAAAGGAGAGACACTGACTGCCAGCCATCACAAGTGCAACTACAACAAGACCATGTTGAGCTTCAACATTTCAAAGCCTTTTTTTATTAATGTCAACTAAATGTCAATCAGATTTGCTTCCTACAAGGAAATATAAGCACAAACTAATCTGACACAAACTTGCAGGCATGATATTTACAATCACAGAAAGAGAGGAAGCTTGATGTCTGACTGCGTCACTTTCATGCACACATTAAAAAAGGAAACATGCTGTTATTTGCCCCGGCCTCAATTTGATGTATCACACGCCTCAAAGGACACGTCTGGTTAAGAAGTAAACCTTTACGCAAAGAAAAAATATGTATGTATGTGTGTGTGCGCATGTGTGTAGTCGCTAACCTTGTTGGCTGCATCGATAAACTTCACACCCTTGTATGTGATTGAAAGGACGATAGTCGGGACTTTTCTCATTTGCTCTGTTGACCTCTGGAGGAAAGATTAAAAGGACAGGTCAATTGCCACTCACGCAAACAATATCTATGAGTTTATCCTCAGGGATTGGAGAAACTTGTCATACCCGCATTTTGGCACAAGCATCCTGCGTGGACTCAGTGCCCCTTAGTTCCTTAATAAGCATGGAACCAAGATACTGTAATGAAATGGAGGGGGAAAAGACATTACTGCTGATGTGTTTAATCAACAAAGCGGAATCATGTAGGAAGGAGAATGGTGCAGACGTACACTAGCTTCATAAGCGCAGGATTCAAAGATGAGTTTCTCCGGTTGGTGATGCCAGTTCTGAACCGGGGCGTACGGTGCTGCTAGACTAGGTGGCCGCAAGGTCAGGCGGGGCTCTCGTTGCCAGTCTTCATGTCGCTCCTATAAAAATAACCATAAGTATCAAAGAAGCCTGGCAGAGGCCCTCAATAATCATTAACACACTCGTAGATATACCACATACAGGAGGCCTGTGTCGTTCGCTGCGATATCTTTGGGTAACGTCATAGTCATTTTCTTGTGCTTTTTTCCTCCCTGGCTCGCCTGCAGGCAGCAGAGGGTCCATTGAGCGTCCTGTGTAGGGCTCCATCTGACTCATGGGAGATGAAGTCTGGGATCCCGGCAGGTCTTGGCACTGCGGAGATGTAATATGACACAGTTGGGTATCTCATGTCAGATGCACTCTCGATCATTAGCTATCACGCATTCATCTTTGTCAATATACTTTGCAACATTTACAGGCTAAAAATAAAGAATTTGAAACATAAGCCTAAGTTTGTCGGACAGTATTCAAACATCAGATCTGGTTCCGAAGTGAGTGAAGAGTAAACAAGAAACATTTTGTGAAGCACTTTTACACAGGAAAGTAGTTTGTAGGTCCTCACCCTGATCTGAGACAAACGAGGAGGTTTGACAGGAGGCTCTTCATAAGGCCTCTCCGCTAAGGAAGCGATGATGCGTTTCCTGTGACCAAGTAGGCTAATTTTTAGCACCTGTAAAAAGGAAAATTATGAAGTGATCATACTGAGCAGCACATAAGGAAATGCCAGAAAACAACACATCAGGCACCGCTATCTCATTTGTGACGTTCCCTTAATGGTTCTCCATGTGAAGCTGTTTCTCCTCTGAGTCCCTTCTCTTCTGTTAATCTTGAATCCATATACGGGATTGCACAAGTTCACACGTTCATGCAGCGATACAGTGTCTGACATTACTTCACTGATCTACCGGTGATGGTATTGCACACAGAAATGGAGGAATGCAGCACCGATCTTGGAGTGAACAAGAAAACATGTTTCTTTCAGAGACCCTTCCCAGTAGTAGCAAAAGGCAACACATTTTCTCACAGACCAGTTAAGTCTGACGTGCCATCTTCTAACCAAGTAATTTCAGTTCTGTCTTTCAAAAGTGAAATTCTCAATTAATTTTTTTGAGTGAGACTTTGGAATCCATTTCCCAATATTCAACACAAATACACATTCACCTTCAGAGTTTTAGCCTCCTGCTTCAGTTTGGGGGGGGAACCTGAAGTAAACCGTCAAACTCGTTTCCCTATCCTGATTTTTTTTTTTCCAAGACACCTGAAGACTAATTTCACCCTCTGATACTCCTCACTGTCCTTGTACATCACTGTGACTCACATTGACAATCTCCAGCTCCCACAGGTTTCTGACGCAGTCCAGAGTGCGGTAGCCGCTGGACAGGAAGTTTTGCAAGTACTCATGCAGGCCCAGATTCTCCAGCCAGGAGGACAGGGAGTTGCTGCCGTCACAGCCGAGCGCTTTCACCTGCAGCAGAAAACGTAATCATTCACAGACACTTTGAGGAATTCAGGGCGTTGGCCGAACCAATATGCTGCAAATTTAGCCAATTTTCCTTGGCAGAAAATTGAAGGGTTCTGGTTTCAATAACCCCCGCAGATGTATTTTTGTATACAAGCAGAATGAGCTAAAGCAATACAAATTAAAGTGACAATACTGCAGAGGTGTTTTAGTTTAATTTTATTTTTATAACAAAAGTAAAGCTCCCAATACAATAATATAAAGCAAGCCCACCGCCAAACCGCATTCGACTTCATTATTAAGCACTATTGCTCCTGCTCAGCCGTATGCCTAACCCACAAATTAACTTGTTAATTTCCATAAATGCAATAGATACTTGGGTCTAAGGTGAGAATATTACTTGATCATCTAACATTAAAGCAAATGCAAAACACTGAATTGGGTCTGAAAAGTATTAAAGTAGGAATCAATGATTTATCACCTTTGGAAAGGAACGTGCTGCGTGCAGGATCTTCTTTCTGTGGCTCGGATCTGTGATTCCAATCTCTCTCAAGTCCTGGTCCTCCATTACATTGCTCCCCTTTAAAGCAACATACAAAACAAGCATTTTTTGTTACTGGCATTTCTATTCTAAGACCCATGAAAGTCATTAGAAAGCAAGGTACATTGAACTGTGTCATAATAAAGTAATTTAAGTTACCATTTAGTAAAAGGCAGTTTTTGTTTTTTTACGTAGTTTATTCAAGTCATCTATGAAAATCCCAAAACACAGACTGCTTTGATTTAAGATTATATATAATTAAGACGAACCCTCCAAGCTAAAAGCCTTCAGTGCAACGTGAGAATTGATCACAAGTATGCTACCATTGCATACCATTACTCCTGATTGAGATCCTCCCTAGAACTCAACTTAGTGACTATCACCAGAGGAGCCACATCGATAACCCCTTGAATGAGACTTAAGTGTGTGTGGGGGGTGGTACTGACAGGAATGCGGTGATTGATGTTCAAACCAGTCTTTGGTTACACACGATATCACCTTTGGAGACTGAGTGGCAACAAACGGATAATGGAGAAGGGAGGGATGAATCAATGTCTGAGTTGCAGAGTGGTCAGCGTTATGAGATGGAGGCGCATCGATAGCTGACGACAGCCGCGGGGGAAATCAAAACACCTTGACGTGTAAAAGGAAAGCCTTTATTTGAACACCGAACATCATTTATTCATTTATTTTAGTTCCATATTAAACAATTTCATGGTACAACAGACCAAATAAGAGAGTCACAAGACAGTAAACTGTGTTTCCCACAGATTTAGATTAAAACGATAACAGATTCATAATAAAGCTTCTGGGGTTTTCACACTTAATGTTGCAGCTTTACTGAGCAACATAATCAGCTGCCTCTGAGGTGAGTGAAAGAACTCCGAGATTACAGCTGATGATTGTGGGTCTTGTTTATTAACAATTTCCCTACCCACTGTTAGATCCTGGTTAGAGTGGCTCTTCAGGTCTCAGCATCTGGAGAGGAGAAGAAAGACTACTGTCTTCAACTGCAGTCCAGGAGGGTGGAATAGAACGTGAATATCTCCAAGAAGCAGCTGAATGACTGATTGGACCAAAACAACAACCACCCAGCAATTGAACTGGTAGTCAAAACCACAGGATGGCAAGGGCTGGGATTAGCCAATTAGCAGAGATTGAAGGAATTGCCGTCAGTTAAACTGAATTAAACTGACTGTTAACCATGCTCAGACTAACCAATAAGAAGTCGGTAAGGGTCACAAGTCCAGCCTGTTGGATATAAACCATAAATGCTAGCTGTAATGCTTCTACAGGGGAGTCAGCAGCTAACTCTCATCTGCCAGTATCACTACGGTCCAGAGAAGGTGCCGCCTCAGGGCTCATGTGGCTGACTCTTCAATATGAACCTAAAGTTAATCCTGTGGTGCTCACCTCTGCGCACACGCACACATACACACACACCACTAATGGCATAGCAGAGATGCTGTCTGTAGGTCAAACTTGACAGCCTGTTTTTCATGCAGATGCTGTTGATGCAAACAAGGGGCGGAGAGCATGAGGAGCGGGGAGGAGTGAGTCTGTTAGAGTAAATGCTGCAGAGCAATCTTTGTAATGCTGCCTGTGGAATCACAATGCTAATCACAATTCAGCTAAGACACTGACATAAACTTTTACATTGCCATCATGTTCATGCTGAAATTTCTAATAGGCTGTGATCCAGCCTGTCGATGGAAATCCGGAGAAGGAAGACGGAAAGCAGAAATATGAGTACCTGAATGCTCCAAGTGAGTTTATTGATCAGAACTCACCATGATCTTGGCTTCAGCCCACACTAAGCACAGGACATTATGTATCATCTCTTTTGCCTTCACACTGCCTCACACGAAACTGACAACTGAAAGCCCATTATCTCTGAGCAGCAACATGCTGATTGCTGCCTCTCTAGTTGAGGACTGATATGGTTTGTGGGGCTGAATGGATGATAATGCTTCAAAGTGTATGGATCATTGCATTACTGTCCCACTGGAGATTAACTGATAAATGGCTCTATGCGGGGGAATACAGCTGTAACAGACTGGGTTTACACTCTTTGCCCATTTCCTGATTTATTCATTTTTCTACCACTCGGATTTTCTCATGTGTCTTCTGCTAATTCTGGCAGATGTGCAGAAATGTTAACTCATCACTTCGAAATCATCCTGTTTATTGAGCTTTACAGACTTTAAGATTTGTTTTATGACATCTATCACTGAGGCAAGCGTTGTGTAGGTGCTGGAGTCCATCCCAGCCACCATAGGGCGAGACCCTGGGTACACCCTGGACAAGTCGCCAAGCTGACACAGGGCTCTTTTGTTCGTTTCTTTCAATCTTTTTTTTGTCCTTGGATAATTTTATTTCATGTTGAAGTTAAGCTGGCTAAGCTTAGACATAAATAAATGACTCCCAGTCCCCAGTCCCATGATTAATGGCTTGATGGTTGAATGACAACCTGACTGATAAAGCAAATAACTGTGAACACTAATCAACATTTTGCTTCTGGACACACCTCACTAAGCTAAACCAAACCAGAGCGAACTGAACACCTGTTAGGTGAAGAATGTTTGTTCATACCTGGTTTAATAAAAATTCTCATTTCCTTTCATGTAAAGTGTTACATTCACCTCTGCTATATCTGGATAAGCCATTTATCCTCATTCAAAGACTCTGAAAACACAAACAACATGATGTGGTGGTGACAACTCTGTGGGGAGATTTCTGGCTAATGTGCTTCCACAGGGTTGGCAGGTTTCAAGGAGTACATTAGTAGAGAGAACGCTAATATCAGCACAACATTGGCAAACAGAATACATTTAAAGCAGCGTAAGCTGGGCCTGTTTTATGCCTGTGCAGCTTGTCCAGCTCTGCTTTACTCTGTCCTCTCATTAAAATGCTGCTCTGTTCCTCCTCGGCCTATCCAGAGAACAGCCACAGTGGCCTCCCTGGTTTAAAAGCACTCTGAATTCAGGCTGGGTGCTCAGGGGCGCGGATCACTCATTCTGACCCTCTAAAGGACAGCTACCTAACAGCACTAAGACTCAGTTTGTCCTCCTAAACTGGCTGCCATGAGACCACTCAGACCTCAAAAGAAAAGTGCAAATGAAACGGTGACAGAACATTAAAAAAATGTTTCTTTCAAATTAACAAACAAATCTAAGCCCCCCCCCCCAAAGAAAAATCAATCAATCCATTCCCAGTCCTTTAGCTTCGGATGCAGGAAGCCATTACTGGATTTTTCCGCAGGGTTTGGTCCCTCGCTGCAGCATGAGCCCTTTGCATTTATTAAAAGGCAGAAAAAGCAATGACGACAGAAAAAAAAAAGGGGGGGGGGCACGGCGGGGGTCACGAAAACTTCATGAATTTAGATTACACGAACGCAACTCAGAAGTAGAAAAGGTTTGCCTAACCTTGGTGCAACTTTTAGATCTGACCAACTCTTTCTAAAAAAACAAAACAAAAAAGGCTTTCTCCTTATAAATCCTCAGCCACCTTCACTGATTTGAAACTCAAAGTAAATTTGTTCTCCCTCAGCTGACCGCATAAAAGTCAGATCCAGACGCCCCCGCCAGAAGACCGTCGGTCTCACAGTCGCCTCGAATACAAACGAACTTGCCGACTGTGTCACAGCGCAGAAGTCTAACACAGAGAAAAAGAGTCATTTCATTTCAACAGGCTTTACTTGTCAGCACCAACGAGCGGTGGAGAACAGCATGATTGCGCAGCGCTTGTTTCATCGGGACATTTGCTCCACGAGTCGATAAAAAGCATCTAATTGGTTTCAGAAAAAGGCTCGTCTCTGCAACGCTGCTTGAACACAATACATTCACTGCTGTTATTGATCTGCTTCTAGAGCGTGCCTGCAGGGGAGACACAGATCACAGTTGGCCGAGTGGCAGAGTAAACACTGTTTAATTAGTGATCTCGCTGCTACATCGGCTACAGCGACATACTATTTATTTTTCCAAGTATTCTTAACAACCTAATTCAGAGAAGAACCATTTTCTTACCATTGTTTAAAATTTGACGATGAAGTGTGAACATTTCAATTAAAATACTGGCATCTTGCCCGTCTTTTAGCAGCTCATAGGAAATGCATAAGAGTAATAACATGACTCTGCATCTATTTTTGAGTCTGAAGTGTTTGTAGATTGTTGTTTTGAAAGTCGCACACAGAAGGTGATCAGTCTCTTGAAGATAAAAGTGGATTGGCTGACAGGCATATCTGTACACAGTACTGGCAAAAAAATGTTTGTCTGGCAACTCAGCCAAGAACGAAATATGGCTCGTTTCTGCTCTATTCACTAATGCATAGATTAAACGCAATTCTAAAAGTTTAGCAAAGGCAAGGTGACTCAGAGGGTAATTCTAATTTCCAATTGAGACTAAATTGTGATTCATAAAAAAAAAGGTCAACATTTGCTGTGGGAAGGACATGTTGTTTTGTTCAGAGGTAAGAGCTTTTTCTCTAAACCCTGCAGCGACTTTAGGAAGCCAGGTGGTTAGTAAGCCATGTTTAAAGATAGAAATGTTGCCAGCTTGCTGCTTTGGAATAAAAAGAAGACTCAAGCCTAAGAAAAAGGAGTGTGAAAGCCTAAAAGACAGTAGGAAGATTAAACCCCGAGAGTAACTTCAGAGGCTTCAACACGTACTTAAATATGGGTGTGGATCACGCTTTCTCCAAGCGGAGAGGCTGATAAGTGGATGAATTCTCTAGTCTCGGGTTATGTAAAGTAGATTAAAAGGTTGTTTATGGGAGAATCAGAGTGCACTGAAATTAGACAGATATAGTTTGATAGCAGCCACACATTTTATTTATTAAACAAGAAACACCAAATTTATAATATTTAAGTCTAATTAACAAGCCTTACATGCAGAGATAAAGAAATAAATATACAGATACTGACAATCAGTGATGACCTTTATCTGGCGTCAGACCAGACAGTGATCTTCTAGTTTTCTATTGTCTAATTCTGGTCAGGTTGTGTTAATCATTGCTTCAGTTTGCTGTCTTTAGTTGACAGTAGTGGCACCTTGTGTGGTCTTCTGCAGTTCAGAGATGCTCTTCTGCATACATTGGTTGTAACGAGTGGTTACTGGAGTTACTTTCAAGTTGCCTTCCAGTGAACTCGAGGCATTCACAAGACATTTTCACCCAGAGATGTGGATGTTTTGACATTTTCAGATCATTCTTTGTAAAACCCTAGAAATAATTTTGTAGGAAAATCCTCAGTCCAGGCTGTCTGACACCAACAGCCATTTAAATCACCGTTCTTTTCCATCCTGAAGCTCCATTCAAACTTCAGAAGGTCATCCTGACCGTATCTGCATGCCTAAATGCATCGCGTTACTACAAACCCAATTAGATTGAACACCTGATTAGTATACATCATTAGCATACCAAATGAAGTTGCCTATATATAGTCTTTATTATATCCAGTTTTGCAAAGCTCAAGGTTAATGATTTAGAATTTAAAGTTCAAGTTTATTTTTAAAAATTGTTTAAAAAGTTTGATAAGTTAATCTCAAAGAAAAAAAGTGTGAAAAGAAAGAAATATATTCATTAATTTTTGTCCCATCACTTCATGTTTTTTTTGGGTTTTTTTTTATTATAGTAAATGTTTCCCTCAGAGAGATCGATGTTTTGTTTTGTAGTTTTTGAACTTTAAATGTCTGTACTGGTTTTAATATCGCTGCTATATCACATAACCTCAGGGCCTTATAAGTTGAAACGTGTACGTCTGTTTACATCTGCTGTCATGTGTTGTGGAGCTTACAAACAGAGGGGTATATCTTCTGAATCGCACAAGGAAACAGCTGTTATGCTTATGTACAATACGCTGAGTGTCTAAGGGACCATATTCTTTGGAGTCTTTGTCAGCTTCTCATAGTCGCACTCATCTGAGGCACAGTTCATTCAAATTCAAATTAAAAGTGCCCGAGACCCTTTCTTTCTTTCAGCTGAAATGAAAAGTTTAATTTGCACCCAACACAGTGGTTTATGAATTATTTTTGTAGTCGCTAAGGGAACTTGTTCTGTTTTGTTGTTGTTGCTGTGTTCCTGTTTATACGCAGCGCTCTGGATCTGGCTTCATTTACTTTGTGGTAAGTAGTAAGTCCACGTGGAGGGAATCTTGAGTACATTTATAACTTATGTGTGAATCTACAGTAGTGTTTGAAAAACATAATCTGTTGTCCACAGTGTGTTTTATTTGTTACAGTGAAGGTTTTTATAAGTCTGATAGAGATGTGAGTTCTTATCTTGACAAATAGGATGCTTATCTCTCAACTTTCCCACCGGTTCAGACTGCCAGCTGTGCCCCTTCATCAGATTTCAGGACTGAGAAAAGCAACTGAGCCAACTCAGAGAGGCATCGCACACTGTGGGCTCTATAAACTTGTCAGATTGGCAATAGCACCCCATTACCCATCAAGATTCTTCTCCCTTGTGGTCGGGCATCAGCTGCTTTGTTGGCAGCCGGCTCTCTGACTGTTAGCGAGAAGCCACGACAATCGCCTCCCAGGCCAGAGACAAACCATCTGAGAGTGTGAGGATCCAGGACAGCCTTGATTCAAAACTAAACCAGAGGTAACAGTATCAAACAAACTATCTGACAGGAGCTGAGCTCAGACTGCATCGGCTAAGTTGAATGGTGGATGCTTTGCTCAAGAGTCACCAGAACAGATGGAAAAGTTGAAACACTGAGTTAAGCCAAGCACTAAATAATGTAAATACCTATGATGCAAATATGATACCGAGTTATGTGAAAAGCATTTTTCAAAAAGTAAGATTATTATTATCACAGGGATACATCTAATTGAACTTTAGATGACGCTAACAGGATCATCATACTTAATGGCACTAATATGATCAATGCATAAAAGCACAAATGAAAGTCACTTTAGAGTACAGGGAAAAGGTAAAAAAAAAAAAGTCTTCAAAGATTTAAAAAGTGAAAACAAATGGCTAAACATACGAGAGAATTAAATATGAAACAAAGACAGTAATAAAAATGAAGTAAGTGAGGCACTCACCATGTAGTGAAGGTCGTCGAATCCATTCAGGAGTAGTTTGCTCTCGTACTGCGGCAGACCCACATGCTCCAGCCAGTCTCCCACGGGCTGGTCCAGCAGCCGGCCTGCAGCACCTGCTGACAGGGGAAAGCGCTTCAGGAGTGAGAAACCTTTCAGCCGGTAGCAGCGGCACTCCGAGGACGAGACGTGGCATTGCCACATCATTCTCGGCCAGCAGAGCCGAGCGCACCAGCAGCAGGAACGTGAGGGAGACAGTGTCCTCTGTGAACAAGGCGTCAGCTCCCGCAGGACAGCGGGGGCTGAACAACAGTCACTCGAAATAGATAAAACTACCCCTGAGTCGGGGGTGAAGGTAAGACAAAAGGGATAAATCCACAAAAAAATGGATAATATCTAAAAAATAAAGAATATATTTTTGCTATGGTAGTCAGCCAGGAGAATGCTGAAATGCATTTCTGTTTAGCACACAGCACGGTGCCTCACCTAACTCACAAATATGACTAAATATTTCATATCTGATTATGAAAAAGTCCCATTTCAGGAGGTACCTTTTTCTGCCCAAAAAGAAAAAAAAAATTAGGGCTGTTTTAATTACACTTTAACTTTACAATAACACTCAGAGGTTGGAGCATATAACTTTAGTTTAAGTTCTTCCAGGGTAGTAGATTTGTTGCAGCCAAGTGTAAGTGATCCAGACTTGTAGCCAAGACAGGTATTTGGTAAATAATTAGATCCCAGATTCACATATCCAACCTGTTTAAGATTTAATCCCCCACGGACAATCCAAACAGGAATCTACCTGTGATGTGCCACTGTCCACATCGGAAGCAGCAGGACAAGCAAAAAACGCAGAGGGACTTAAGGAAACCTGTGACATGACTGCAATGAACGGAGATTGATAACAGAGCAACACTATACTGACAGCTGTCAGCAGTCTAAGCTGAGAGCAGACTAATGTATACAAAGACAGATTGGTGCCTCTCCTCTAGTGAACATGTTACTGGAATTCTTTAACTCTCTTTCAAAGCAAATACACACTCCACACTAGAAACCAATCACTGCACAGGTAGTTACCTCCTAATATATTAACTACCCATCAAACACAGAGGCTAACAGAGTCAGTCGTTTTCTACCTTGTGAAATCTGGCAGCTTAAGTAAACAGCGTTAAATTCGATAACATAACATTTCTTTATAAAACACAGATTTGAAAGTTTCCCTTTCTGCTTGTCGGCTGTCTTATCATTTAAACCTGCTACATAAACAGTCACGTTCCAGATGAGGGTCCCATGTCAAAAGTTCAATTCAGACATTTCATAAGCTTGAAAATTTGTCAAGGAGAAAAGAAAAAAAAAATCCAGTCAAGAATCCGATCAGCTCCTTCAAAAAGCACTTTCAGTGATAGCTCACTCCCAGGATTAACTCCTCTGCAGACAAGAGAGCGCTAAGATTATCTGAGAGATGCGGTCCGGCAACAGACGAGGTCTAAAAGAAACATTTTTTTAGCTGCTCCTAGCTAAAGAGCAGATAACCTAGTCCTACAGATGCAGAAGTTACATCCTCCTATTGTCCTGACTGATCACAATTCTGCTGCCTGCAATTCCTCTCTCCTCCCTTCCTCTCTCGCTCTCTCTACCCCCCCTTCAATGCATACACTTCCCCACTCCCTCTCTCTCTCCCTCTGTAACACTGCAGGTGGCTGCTCTTTATCAGGGCTAGCTACCATTTCAGCTACAACCCCCCTCCCACCCACCCCTAATTTGCTCTCAAGTTCCTGCAGCATCTGTACCTCAGTCCGTTGTTTTTCCACATTCTCTTTGTAAAGGTAAATCAGTGAAGATACAACAGACTGGAGGCACAGAGCCAATCAACTCGGCACGTCACCGCCGAGCACCGGACCAAATCAAGGAGTAGAGGGAGGAAAAAAGTGATGCGGTTTATCACATCAAACAGAGAGCCTCCTCTTGACCGAGTCCCCCGATGGTCTGCTCCACTGAGCTGGAGCTGTGAGCGTGGTAGCTACAAGGTTAAGGCTCACACACGCATGGAAGTGGAATCAGACTCATGGAAACTTCACACCAAGTGCCTGTGATGGGATGCTAACTACTTTACTGCAGCAGTGTCAGCTTTCTATTTAGTCTGCTTCCTCCAAAGCAGAATGAGCTCACCCCCTGACATACGTACAGAAGTGGTTAATATTTAAACAGCTCAATCCAGCGCAGGGCACAGCAAACCACAGGGCTAGAATAAGACGATGGAGTTTGGCGAAGGAAAAGAGGATGTGCTGCTTTGTTTAAATATATTAAAAAGATTGCTCAGGCACAGCGGTGACTGACAGTGGATGTTGAAGAATGTCAACAGGGAGAGCTGAAGGGAAAGATTTGATTGCTCGGGTTACTGCTACAATCCTTGGACGCCATCCATCAAACCTTAATGACAGGCTTTGAAAAGCAGAATAACAGCAGAGCAGGTTACAGTCCTTACACTGCTTGTAATACAGGTTCTCTCTCAGGCACTTTGGTTTTAAAAATAAAGATCCTGGTACATTATGATGCAGATTTAGTACTTGGCTCATGTCAGACACCACAGCTTGAATTACTGCCTCAAAAAAACAGAGACACACAAAATAAACCAAGGGGTCAAATCTCAATGGTGGATGACACACGCCTTTTAAAAGAAACGTTTTAGACTCTTTTTTTTGTCATTTGTTCTATAAAAAAACAAACCAGTAATTTCTAAAATAATATTTTTGTATCCAAACCTCCATTTGTAACTAATCTGTATTTAGAGCTCTCCTCTCCACTATCATTGCCAAGCACTTGTTTAATATCTTTTAAGGTTCAGGGTGAGCATCTAATAACTATAACTATAGTATAAATCAAATTCCAAGCATTCCAAGCCCACTATTTGGCAATAAAGGCAGCCGTTGCATTAACATCCACACCCACAAAAAGATAAATAATGAATTAATACAAGGTGCTTTTGCTCACATTTATTAAACAGATGAGTAGCTAATGGAAAACTACCCATTTCTTCCTGTTTTCCTTCAGGTTTCCTTGATAAGTGTCAAATTCACAAATAAATTAAGTCATTTTAACATGCATGAAAAGGCAACAATATTAGTAATCATACTCTACCTGGTGTAGCGTATTGCTGATCTCTGGAAAAATCAATGCCTGCACCGATCATAGTCATCATCTTCTCGATCTAAAGACAGGAACAGAGGGGGGGGGGAAACAAAATGTAAGGGCTTGGAAGAGTGATCAGAGTTTGGCCACCACCTTTCACCAGCAAAAATACAGAGAAAAGCCCCTAAAGCAATAATACACTGTCCCTGTAAGAGCAAATGATGAGTATGTCAGCAAGAAGAAAATTAGGTTGCAGTGATTTTGCAAAGACATGTTAAAGGACAGCTTGAGGACCGAAACGGTTGAGTGCCCTTATATCCTATTTATGGTCACATTAAAACAATCATTGCTATTGTCCCACATTAAATGAGTAACCAGGGCTTGACTGCAGGTAGGGGACAACAGGCACAAAAATGCTGCTTTATACTGGCATGCCGGTCTTACCGTCCGACTCTAATAAGGTTAAAAGCAAAAGGGTAATTGTAATAAACAAGCTTAAAGAGAACGTGCGCAAGTCTGGAAAAATAATACAGAACAAAGTCTGGTTGTTTATGTTTCCCATGTACTTATAAAGCTCTCAGTGAAGAGAGTTTTGGAGCAGGTTTAACTGTGTCTTGATGCTTAAACCAATGCTTGTAACAAATGTTTCAAGACAACTGAAGCTTCGTAGACAAAACACAAAAAGGGTTAGAAACCCAGCAAGACTGAGAATGAGAAGCTACAGCTGAAACGATGCCCAGAAACCTAACATTTCTTGCAATAATTTCATGCATCATGACATAATGCATGATGCATGCAACATCACCAGCAGTTTGTTTCCAATCATAGTAAGTCACGTACATACACACATCACATGCACATGCCGCTTATGGACTTGTAAAAACACAATACTGTCATTTCATAGAAATGTATTCATAAGCGAAGCAGCAGTGGGACATGAAACTGCAATATTACATCTGTCACAGCACAGAATCATGGTTCCCTTTAAAGTGGCCCAGAGCTGAATATGCATGGACACTGGGAGTGAATTAAATGCAAACGGAGAGACTGACTGTGCTGCTGTCACACCTGTCAGGTACTCTGACTACTTTGAGTATGAGGCCATGTTGTATAAACTAGAGTGAACAGATAAAACTACAGCTGGAGAAGTTTTATCTGAATTTGAATGTCCTCGCTCCTTAAAAAGCCCCCAGACACATTTGATGACCCCATTAGTATAATTATATGTGAGATAATAAAGCGACACTGGAAAACCAAAGTAGCAGTCTTTTTCATCATCGATCAGCAGGTGGATGTTTAGTAGTGAAATAGTGCATAATTAGAAGATTAATGTCAGAAGGGCAGAGAAAGATATTAACTTTGAACAATGATGCATCTATTTTAGTATGCTGCTGTCAGACTGGAAATCCAGTCACAAACTGAAGTTTCTGGACTTAGAAAAAGAAATGAATAATCTGAGTTAATGTTATTCCAAAAGGGTTCCTAAAGCCTCAAAGGATCCCATCTACCTCTACAAAGAATGCCCCAGTAGAGGACAGAGCCAAAACCCAAAAGGACCAGAAGATTGACATCTTACGCTGTCGGAGGAATTAGATCTTCTTTGTTTTGGGGTGTCACAAGTCGCCGGTGTCTGCTGAGAGAGAATTCATCGTTTTGTTTCGCCTTCTTCCCATTCAAAGTGTGTATCCACACTGTGCCAACTATCCTCTGGCAGTGTTATTATAATCATCCTGTTTCACACAAAAAACACTCTTGACAGGAGATTTTAAAAACTCTAAATTGAAAGAAACACTATTCCAGATGGAAAACTGCACACGTTTAGTGCATAACAAATGCATCTGTTATGACTGGATCTATGAATAATCAGTGTAGTCATAGGAAGTGAAGAAATATAAACACAAAAGCTCAGGATCACACACTCAGCCTCAGTGTAAAGTACAATTCCTTCCTCATGTCCACATTCTCCACATTCATGTTCACCATCAGTCCTCAATACGGCAGAGGGAAAATGCCAAAGTTTTGGCGAGAAGAGGTGTGAGACAAAGGACGGTTAGAGAATGGCATTATTTTTGATATCCATCTGCCCAGTGTGAAGTCACCATACTCTTGATTAGAGTCCTGCATATTGGGCAGATGGTAGATTAGTCACACAAGCTCAACAAATAACTGCCGTCCACATGTTCATTCTATGTCGTTAAACAGGAAAGCTGATGATGGAGTGGGAACACAACTTCTAGCTGAGCAAAGAGCAAACATGAGTCATCAAAAATAGTTGCCTCCTCTTCACACGAGAGTCTCTGTATGCATGTCACACATACTGAAAGCATGTGAGACCTTGTGTGCTCAGACTTTTCAACAGTGATGGTTCAGTTAGTCTGAAGCATTTTAGGAAAGAAGAATGATGCTGGTTGGGAGAGATGCTCCCCCCACACCTCCCCCCCCCCCCCCCCCCCCCCCCCCCCAAAAAAAAAAGAATAGCTCTGTTTAGTAAAAATCTTTGAAACAACATGAACAGCATGTAGTTGCTGTTGCTTCTTGGATTCCTTAGATTTTCTTCTAGTGGTGAAATAAAAGAAAAACACAAACCAACTACGTCTTCATTAGAATTTCTGTTCACCTAGGGATGGCTGCTTATTTTCCTAAGTTGTGATATCAAACTGATCTTGACAGGTTTATGTTGCTCTCATAATAAACTAAATTATTAGGCCTTGGCAGGACAAAAGCAATTAGAAAGCCCCTGATGAACGCTGGCCTCGACTGGGGGTCTAATCTGTAAAATCACACACATGCATAAGCAGTAGCAGCACCTGAGTTAATGAAGACAAGGCAGTGCTCTTTGCCTCATTAAAGTGGCCAAGGTCTGTACTCGAGGGAGGATAATACTCCCATCAATCGCATCTTTGACACACAGTTCAGCTGCCCAAGTTTTTTACTCCACCATTCAGGAGATAAAACAGGCCATTGTACTTATAAACACTGAAGGAGAATTTAATATATACACTCACTACTGTGGATAAACAAAATAAACTGGATGCGTTTAAAATGTCACTTAAGTTAAAGCACAGAGCTTCTTTTTTTTCCTATTTAAAGAAATGTACACACATGAACGCACACACAAATCACAACAAAAAAAGCACATCAACGTTCAGTCCTGCTGTATTGGCCTCACTTATCCAGCATAATGGAAAAGGGAATGTTAGCTGCTCCAATGAGAGTTCAAGGCAGCTATCCAGAAAGGTAGGTGTGTTGGAGCTGGGTAAATATATCCTTATCAGAGGATGCCAGCCAGTGATTTCCTCAAAGTAAATCACATTCACAGCAAGAAGAGGCTTCTGAATTTCATGGTCAGGAACTAGGATGCTCAGTGTCGTGAGAATTAATAGAGGAGAGAGAGAGAGGGGTGTGTTTTTGTGCTGCAGGATTGAATCAATGCAGAGAACTGAAATGGAGAGGCATCCATTGTTAGAGAGCCTCACTGTGAGCATAGGGATACAATGAGAGGGGTCAGAAGTCACTCAGGAGGTGGAGGTCAACAGCTGAAGAGCCAGCAGTGTTGCGAGATGGCCAGGGTGAGATTAAAGACGCATGAACCCATTTATCATGCTCCTCACAGTAGGCCTGCTGCCCTGAGGTGACTTCGCAGAATAACGGGTCCGCTATCCTACCGGGATGTGAAAACACAAACTGTCTTTTCATTAACAGCCTTGAACAATGCCCAACTAAAGCCGAGAGAAAGGGTGGCGGCAGAGCTAAAGGACGCCTGGCAGTGTGTAGAGGGTGAAACAAAAGGCTGCAGCAGAGACCGTGTGCCCAGACCACCAGCCTCAAATTGGCAAGCTGGCACCAAAACAAGGGTTGGACGAAAACTACGGACTAGTGAAAAGCATCAAGGGGAACACAAACACAACCCTGTTTGTAGCAGGTGCCAAGACCTCAATGCCACAGTGGGACAAAACACTGTCAGCAGTCCCATCAACATCCTCCTGAAATAGCCCAATGTCATGCTTATGTTTTTATGAACAACGTCCCCTCTGGGAAACCTTGAACACTCATTCCGCATTACACATAAATATTTCCAGTTAAACTTAAACTAGAAAGGGCATTCCTTTGCAAATAATTACTAGAGTTATACCAAGCAGTGGCTGCTGGGTCAGCCCCCTGTGGCTCTCCTGTGTTCTCCCCCTGGTGGGGATCAGAGAATAGATTTACCTCGCTGGCTGCACTGGAGCTCTGACACACACCCACAGTTTGGTTTGATCTCAGCAAGTCAAACACATGAAACTGCTTAGCAAACAATGAAGACACAGAAAACCAACGCATAGCCAAACCCTTAATGATCCCATGAACATGGATTAAAAAGAAAAAGAGAGCAAAGAAATGATGCATGGCTTAAAAACATCAGAGAGGACGAGGTTTTTGAAGAAAGGGCAGGATAATCTGGGTGTGAGCCTCACTTTGTTTCCCTTTTATTTATCCTTTTATTTCTTTATAAATAAAGCAACCGGCTTCAATCAGTGAATACCAATCAGAAAGGCTTTAAAAGAAATATAATATCCACAGAAATGCTAGAAAGCATTCATTATTTTCTCATTCTGTTCAGTCATAGCAGGTAGACAAGATTAATGAGCCTCTAGCAGAGCTGCTGCCTGTAAGGGAATCAATACTCACAAAAGCTGGTTTCATAGTGGCTATTGGATCTGTGAAGTGCGAATCAAAAACGAAGTTAAAAAGTGAAGTGGGGAAGTGGATAGCGGCCCTCTCCTGTCTCTGTCTAAAGCTCGCAGTCTCCTTCCCTCTCCTTCCATCTGTGGAGCTCAGAGTGCTGGCCCACACAAAGCGCCCCCCTGGATTGTCATCTTCAGTCTGATTGCAAGGACCAGCACCAACCCACATTAGCATGCGCTTTACACACATGCACACACACTGAGAGCGCCTTAAAAGGAGAGATGCATAGGCCAAGACCTCATGCAAGTCAAATCTCCTTGTCTTGAAACCCGAGGCAGTGCATCCAAGGGTTTGTCTAGTTGAGAAAGAGGGGGGGATGACTAGGAACGATACTGAAAGGAAGGGGAAGAGGGTGTGAGAACCAGAATATTTAGCAAACCAGATTAAAAAGGAAGAAAAAAAGATGTTTTTAGAAGAGGTGTGTCCATGCACTTGGGGGTGGGTTTGGTAATGTCCAGGGACCCCAAATGCTGTCACACAGCTCTGTCGAGTGCTCCAGAGCAGCCAGTCGTGACCGGCAAGATGGCTGCCACAGCACATCAGGGAAAGCAAGAGTAAGCAAACACTGCAGATGGAGAGACAAGGGCTGAAGAGAATGCAGCAAGAGAGAGAGAAAGTGAATAGAAAAGGGAGTTTTCAATTTTCAGGGGACACTCCCAACATCAGTAAGAAAGTGTAGGCAAGGCTACGCCCAATGAAACTTTTACTGCTTTTCCCACACACTCCTCTCATTTGCTATGCACTTTAAATCGCTGGTGTGAATATTTCTATTTCAAGCAGACACAGGCTTATTCCCTGAAAGGAAAGAGAGAGAGAGAGAAAAATGAGCTATTGCGCTTTGGTTTGAGCACAGAACTCACCGCCATCTAAATCACTATTCATGTGAAAAGAAAAAAGCTTTCCGGGTTCATTAACTTTAAGTAAGGCTCAAAAATTGGACACAAGAAACTGCTTTTCAAAGGCTTTTAGAAGCTTACCAGCCAACCAAGGCCTCTAATAAACATCTAGTCACGATCAACCGAATCGAAAATGCCTAATGCGATTCAGCATGCTTTCAAAAAGTACTAAAACATGGCTTCATTGTTACGGAAAACTGTGCAAGCAGGGTAGTGGTAAATTCTACAAAGCATCATTTCATGACAAGCTACATTTTTTATTTATTTATTATTTTTTTTTGGTTTTCGGGGCTTGTATTTTAAATTTTAACTTTCTACATCACAGTACATGTGCTGCGACAGGGAGCACGACAAGGAACCTGTGCATGTGTGAGCTACATCAGAAGCTGATATTAGGAATATTAGGGAGTACGAACACATTTTATTCCGTAGCACCACTGATAGCAAAAGAGAAAGAAAAAATATATCTATATTTTTAAGGTCAACTGTCTAGTAGTAGTGGAGCCCTAAAACAATTTTATTACTTGTCTGGCTGAATGACTGGAGAGTAAATAAAATTTATTCCCAAGAGAAGAATGAAATTAACAGAGGGCAGCTCTCTGCCAGCAGCCAACTTAACGATTTTTTAAAAAGCCTCCAGACATTCAGATGAACTCAAAGCTGCCCAATTCCCTTGGTAAAATACACTTGCATGGCACATACAGGAAATGGGGGCACTGCTTCAAGTTCATCTCCTTTTAGCAGACCAGAGCTATTTTTTTTCAGTTTGGAACCAATATCACCATCTATTCTCCTGCCAAAGAAATGCAGTTTGTTTTGGCTCCTCCTCTTAGGCCACGTTTAGTCTGTTTACTTCATCTTTCTCTAAGCACCGGGGAGAATACAACAGGACTCGGGAGCTCCAGGATTATTGTGAGCTGCTGAGGATATCTAGGAAAAGCAGAAAGCTCCAATAGCCAAGTAATGTCACAGCTGGCTTAATCCTGTCACTCTCTCACGGGCCACATCCCTCAAGGTGCAGTCTGAGGAGGTGAGGTGTTCATTAAACTAGATAATTAGAATGAACAGTGACCTGCCAGTGACCAGACTTTAAAGGGGAAATAAAAGATCCAAGCACATACTTGATTGAGCTCATTACCCACTACGCCACATTCTGTAAAAGGAAGACAATGGGAAAACCTCTGGATGTCTTTTAAATAGACATCATTACACTTTAGGCTATGGTACATTTCCATTAGTATTTGTCATAGTTTGTGACTGAATTACAAAAATACCACTAGATCCAAATGGTAATGCTACATTGCTACAGGTATAAATTGGTGGTGCATATATGTCGGCCAATCAGCAACCAGAAATTGCAAGAAGTGGGCAGCCAGGTAGGTATAATACAATCAGAGACAATAATGCACAGTTTGCCCACCAGAGGGCATAGACATGTTGATTTTAAAACTAAAACAACCCATTTAGTACATTTGATAAGAGACCCTTTTGGTGAATGTTTATGGAATTATCTTATGTAAAAACAAACAAACCAGTCCCTATAGGCCCCTATATATTGCTAACCAGTCTTTTTTAAATAAATCATAATCCTTTCAAATTGGACTCACATTTAGTGAGATTGAGAAGCTGAGGCGGGCACAAAAAATTCAAACTCAGCTGACCATAATGCTCACCGAAATCACCTGATGGCCTTGCATCTGATTAAGCTACATAAGTAGCAGCCCTGTAATCTAGTCTATTAGTCGCTATACATTTGCAAGCCACTTTGAAACCCACACCCACCCCTTTTCTTCATGCCATGTTTGACTGACTGACTGACTGACTGACAGACGAAACTCAAATATGAATTGTGTTTAATACACAAACCTGAATACAGAGTATACCTGCCTGCAATACTGAGTTAAAGTCACTTATTAATATACTAACAATACTTCATCAAATCGGTGCATTACCTTAGTGTGGTGGTTAACACATTTGCCTAACACACGCAGGATCACTAGTTTAAGAGTAGTAGGAGGCACAAATCCTTCAGGATTGCGTCAATAATTTAAAGTCTGTGGATCCATCCACTGTGGTGACCCCTTGTGAATAAGAGAGCAGGTAAGTGTTCACTTAGTGTTCAGGATATTACAGAACAGTTCCTACTGGCTAGAGCTGAGAAAACATGGTCTAGTACACTTTAATTGAGGCGAGGCATTCACTCGGCTGCATACAGACGAATACCAAAGGTCAGTCATTTTCCACGAGTGTTTCCTTGGCAGCCTTTGACAAAACTATAAACTAAAGTAATGCCTGCAAATGCTGAAATAGCTCAAGAACAAACCCTCTTTGGAGTGCTCCCATACATAAAAGCTCAACAGCAAGGTTATCCCAGAATGAGTCATATTACCATAGTGGAAGGCAGCTGTGATCTTTCTCATGATAGAAAAGCCTGTTGAACTTGGATAAAGCACATGTACAAGGCCTCGGGCCTCTCTCCTTCCAAAAGCAGCTAAAGATGAAAGTGTTGACAGCAGTATTTCCATATAGAGCCAATATCGTGTCTGTTCCTTCCATAAATGCACATCAAAGATGTTTTGAACTACAGTATCCCCTCTGTGGGCCGGTGCAATATTTTTTATCATGATCTAATAGTGAGCAGTAAACTGCAGCAACATCAACACAACATCTGGCACTTTATGGTAGCACAACACTGCCAAATAAGAAAGTATGACTTTGTCGGACAACAGTCACATACCAGCATCTAATGACGAGGACATAAATTGCACTGGCTGCAACAATGACGCATAATCCAGATTGCTAGCGTGCAGTCTCACACATGAATAGAAAAAAAGAGATTCTTAAAAGCTTCAGAATCGCAGCACACCACAGTGTAATTACTGTATCGGTGGCATAAGTTGGCAGCGTCTAAAAACTGACCACCTGCATGCAAACCATGGCCCGCAGTAGCCAAGACATTGACCTCAAATCTGCAATTAGCTCACTGTGGTTGTTCTGACAGGGTCATGTAAAGGAACACTAGGCAGCAACGTGAGCTCCTCACTGTGGGAAGAGAAAGCATTAGTGCTATCTGAGCCTGCGATTTGCTCAGGATGGACAGGCATCACAAATAAAACATACAAGTCACTTCTGGACTGTGTGTAGCAGTGCAGTTATCAGTAACAGAAATGGAGCAGAACACAAACAGAACAAGGGGAAATTACTGAGAGGCTAGTGGACAGCTTATGCAAAACTTAACTGAGAAGCTTACAGAGGATTTCTTTAATTCTGCCAACAATAAGATGATTGTTTTAGGATAATGGTAAAAGAGCCAATGAGGAAACCATGCCAACTGTATCTTGTGTGGCTGTTTAATGACTGCAATACTAAAAACCAAGGTTTATAAAACTTATACCTTCTTGGTAACTTGTGTCTTAAAAGAGTAAAATCTAACAAACTCTGAAAAGGAAGGGTTCTATACTGTATTTGTTTAGCTGTGTGTTTTTTGTGTTCTGATGGGTTGTCAGTCTCTACAGAGATTCAGGTCGGAGTTTCACGTCTTTACAACAGGAGGAGGCAAGAGCCGAAGAGACGGATCTACGGCTTCCACGTCTTCTCTGAATCTCAATTTCCAAATCTCTGTCTCTTGTCTTATTTTTTCAGTCTCTCAGTTGTTTTATCCCCATCTTCTTGTCTTCTCTAATCTCTTCCCGCTGTGTCTCTACTCAGCTCTTTATCTACATCCCAGACAAAACATTAAAGCGCTGCATGCATGGGGAATATATTTAGATGTGAATATGCTCTGTGATACTAACACATAGTGGGATTGAGACAAATTTAAAAAAAAAAAAGAAAAAGTTTTAAACACAGAATTCTGAAAATATTTTTATACACTGCAGTTTTTTAACAAAAGAAATGTACTAATGCAAATATGTGCAAAGATCATTCCATCATTCCATCATTTACTGTTTTGCCAAAAAGTTTATGTTCCAGACAAGTTTTGACCTAAATTGCATGATGAGACATCAGGCGGGCCTTTGAGTCTTTGTTGAAGTTCACAATAGTTATTACAAATCCTTGCAGTTGATACACTTATTGAAGGAAAACCTCAGTATGTAGCTGCAACCAAAACACAAGCTGAGTTCAGGGATAACAACTATGGGTTTGTGAGAAAAGGACAGTGCAATCCTAGCTAATACGCTTATGCTCTAAATCTATTGTTAAACAAAACAAGTCAACTTTTGTACTTGCTTAAAAACTGTGTCCAATAATGTCAATGTCAATACATTTTAGAACTATATTAACCTTATGCACATAATATTAATCGTTTCCATCCAATGGGATTCATGACAAATGTTTTAGAAACAAAGTTCTTTTTTGTTTTTACACGTTACAATTGGGATGAGTGAAATTCTTCTAGTAATGAATGAGTTTGTTACCTAGCACATACACGTGTCTGTGCCTTTTACCTGTGCAGGTTATGGCAATAACATCGCAACAGCCTAAACACTAACACTGAGGCTTCAAAATGCAGAGTCCAGAAACCAGTGACTGATGTCACGGTGGCTACATCCATCTTTAATATACAGTCTGTGGTTTCACCTGCTGTCACTCTGCTACCTTGCAGTTACATTGCTGTGAAAAAGGTCACCTTTATTCATATTAAACATCTGTGAAACATGTAATTATTATATACTGGCCTGCATTATACAATATTTGTTTGTACATGCATAAACACTAAACGGTACAGACACTAAATCCTGTTTTTTTTTTTCCTCTGTGTGTGTCTTAAATATTTCAAGCAGAAACACTTACCTCATCCCATTCTGAGGTGAAAGAGGGAGATTTCTCAAGTCTCTTCTTAGCCGTGCTACAGTTAGAAACAGACTCGCTACGGTTTCCCAATCCTCCTTCCTCTTCATTAGGAGGCGACACGAGCAAGTCTGAGTCAGACTTGGACAGGCTGCGTGCCAGCTTCAGGTCCCCAGGAGGGCGCATCTTGACAGCAGATACAGCACCAGCCACCGAGTCCCTGGGCTCCTTGTTCACAGTAGCATAAATTGCTTTTGGATCACAGTCTGTCAGGATGGCGGCCATGCTAGGACGGCTAGGTGGCGGTGCAGCTGCCGTCACTCCCTCTTTAGCTTTGGCCCTCTTTTTTGTTTCTGGCTGGTCTTGGTTGGGTGGCAGAACACCTGGAAGCCGGAAGCACTCCTCACGGCTCTCAAAGACAGGAGAAGATCCGTGTAGGAGGCCTGTGAACTGCTCTGGTACACCTGCTTCCTGGTCCTGGCTGAGCTGAGAGTGATCTAGACAAAGAGAAAGGGAATAGACAAAGTCAGTGAAGAAGGAAAGCAGTCTGTGAGGGCTGGAAAGTAGACTTCCAACTGAGGGGCTGATCCTTACAGTGTGGCTAATAAGAAACCACCCACACAAGCCCTGAAACAGATCTGTAATTGTTTCCTACCAGGAGTGACGAAGAGAAAAAGGGGGAGAGAAGAGATGGAGCAAAGAGAAGGCGTATGTTGGCTAGAGAAATGACTGAATTCCAAACTCAGCTTGTAGCCGTCTGACAGCTATCTGCTGGTGCCTGAATGCCTGTATTTTGCAACAGGGAGTTGAAGCAAGTCATCTCTGTGAGCAGCCTCATCACAGAGGCCTACTTGTCTGTTAAGCCTGTTTTCCTAAAATGACATAACACTGAGAATGTCCCAGAGTTTCTGACTAAACTTTCAAACAAACCTACACATAAATTCCATGTATGCCAGAGAAAAATGAATACAACACAGCAAATATCACAAAGAGGAGTGAAACTTACTGTTTGCCGTCTTCTCCAATAAAAACAACTCCTTAATGAGACTCAATGGCAAGTGCAACAAAGAACAATGAGATTTTTTCCTCCTCCCCTCTCCCAAGGACTTACTGCCACCTAAGCCTATTTTCCACAATCAAATCAGCCACAGCTTGATAGTACCTGTTGTCATCGATACATTGGATTTAGGGAAGAAGAAAAAAAACTAACTCGTGCCGAGCCTGTCTTCTTCAACTGCAGTGACGCGTTTTGTTGTTTAAAGTGTGCGCCCTCTGTGTTTTCTAGCTTCTAATTCTAGCGCCTAACAGAGGGCGAGGAATGGAAATTTGAATCACCCCGTCCTCCAGCAGCCAGACTTCTGATAATTAGTCCTGTGACACATGGTGCAGGAGTGTGTGGGCTTGTGTGGTCTCTGCCAGGGTGACAAGGGTCAGGAGTGTTTGGTGACAGGGAATCTGGGGCAGAGACACCGCAAGAAAAGTAGTGACCTGTTGCAGCACTTTGTTTGTCCTTCACAAAACAGCTTCCTGCCAAAAAATGTGCCCGGTGCAGTCATTTTATCAGTATAGGAAAAGAATTAAAAAAGAAACAGCAGGCTGTGAAAAGAGTTTTATCTACACCAAACTACCTCAGTACTATTTCAGGGATCATTTCCAGGGAGGGAGTGTGCCAAACAACGCCCTAAACTCCCTTTTCACAAGCTACTAAACACTTGACTCTTAGGAAAAGTGTGTGTGTGTTGGGGGGTGTTTTGTGTGTGGGTGAGTGAGTGTCCTGCACACATATGTCAAGATCACAGCCAAACACCCACCCTCTCCTTGGCAGCTAGGGAGCGTGAACGCCCTATGATCACATCCATGTGCTTCCAACAAACTCACGTGGTGTTAACCCTTGCAAAGACCACCGGAGCCCCTTTCTATACAGTTCTAGGATGGAAAACCTGCACATATGCAATCTGATGTTTTTGCAACTCTTATATACTGGATGAAGTCACCACAGACGTGGGGTGTTTATTTCATTTGGCAGTGAAGCTCCATAGCGCCCTGATGATGTCATGTTTGGATTGCAGATGCTGTGGAATCACTGCTGGTTGTTACTTCACTAGCTACACAATCCAAAGTCAGTCTATATGTCCCTGGAAAACCTGCACTGTTTCTGTTTGAGTTTCAAAGACATTTTAAACTCTTGGTAGTGCACTGCAGCCCAACTACAAGGTACTAAGGCTATCTTACTGACATGGGGACATTTGTATTAAAGAACATAATTTGATCATATTCAGCTCACTGCAGCGCAATGAGCCTCCCCCATAAAATATATTTTTATACACTGCAAAGTGCCCACCCCTGGACAAACTATGCAACATCAACACTTATTACATGGTTCAAGGCTGTTTCTCCCATCCCTTTTTTAGTTTTTTTTTAATTATTGTTTATTAGTCAATATAATCTGCCCCACTGATTTGTTGGGCTCCACATAGCATCATATATAATGATGCAGAAGAAGTGTAACAAACACACAGGTGCTTTCTGTCTTTAACTTCCTTACATCTATCCTTTGATGTGCTACAGTTCATAAAAGCAGCACAAACAAGTTTAGTTAAGTATCAAAACTACAGAAAACAGACTCTGGTTGTGAACTAATGGAACAGCATGTATACTTTGAGGTTTATTTCCTCACCAACGTTGCTTATAACAGCGTAATATTTAAATTCAATGTTTTTTTTTAAAATTATTATTATTATTATTATTATTATTATTATTATTATTATTATTATTATTATTATTATTATTATTATTATTATTATTAATTATAATAATAATATCATCATCATCATCATCTGTGGAGAAACTTCTGATCTTACAGGTACTGCTTTGGAAAAGCTATAATACATCAGCAGCAGGTCTGTTGCGAAAATGTGGATTGCTGCTGAGAGCAGGAGGAATGTGTTTGAAGATAGACAATAAACACCATATATCGCTGACTCGGCATATGTCCTCCACCTGCCACAGAGATTGCTGAGGTTTGGTCCCTGACCGTCCATAGACCACATAAGTTACAAGAAAGATCACATCCACATGAACAAAACTAAATATTTAGGCTCCGCCAACTGCCTGGGTTTATGTAATACATAAAATAGGAACCAGGTTTAAGTTGCTGATCTGCAAAACCTCAAAAAGTAAAGAGGAAACAGGTCAGAGACAGGGTTATTTAAGTAGAAACCAAATTTGTGGTTTTGACAAATGAAATGAAGAGTATAACTTTAGAGTTCCCAAATATAAAAAGGAACCAAAAAAAATGAAAGGAACAACATTTTGCCGTGTGTTTTCCTCTCTCGAAATGATTTCTAAACTAGAGTTGCTAATCCTTGAGCTTTGTTAAAAAAGAATTACTGCTCTTGTAGAAAATTAATAACATTTTAATGTTTAAACTCATTACAGTTAACCATCTGAGGGGCCAGCTGTTCACAGTGGATTTTTAAATCAACTCAAAGAGGAACAGTGACACGACGGAAACACTGAATATGCGAATAAAGATGCTAAAAATGTATTTCTAATTCATATCAGCAATTAAAACAAATAAGATCACACTCTTATTTTCCGTTTTCCAATTTGTGTTTATTTTAAGTCAAAGAAGTCCCAAACAGACAGACTAATGTTACTGCAGCTGGCCAATAATTTTTTACGTGGTGAAATTACATAAAAACAACTCAAGAAGCCTAATTGGCCTAATTTCCAAACATGTGCCAAAACTCAATTTATTCAGTGAAGACATCTGTATATGTATCAGCAAAAACCCAGCAGCTATACTCCTCATCTCTGCTCCATGCCTGACTGGATGAAGTGGCATATCCAGCTTTAGGCGGGGATGTGGATCTAAGATAGGAATGTCACGATCTGATCAAGAATTCAGTTTCACATTGGCAATGAAACGAGTCTAGCCCACTCGCCAACGAATGTCAGTCAACCTGCCCCTGACGAGCCAAATCCCCTCTGCTGCCCGAGAATACCAATCGTGCACTTCCCCGGCTGCGCTAATCCAAGCCAGCCTATCTCAAATGCATCAAACTGAGATGCATTTCTCCTATTTCATTGACATGCTTGGCTTGTAATTTTCCAAGTCTGATGTGTCAGGTCCATCTTTCCTTACCCTCATGCAGCTTTACCAGCAGCAGTTGTTGTACCTTATTAGGTATCTAAAACCTGAGGACAGTGACCGTACTCACCTCCCGGCGCCCCTGAGCCCACTCTTCCTGGAGGGTGCAAGGTGTCTTTCGTCTTACTTGGGGCTCTAAGGTCGTTTGGGGCAGAAGGTTTATGCTAAAGTAGGACAGCAAGAAAGAGCAGATGATAAAAACATTTTCTGTGATTCTAAACAATCATAGTAGCTCGTCTGAAGCCCAGTTAGCAAATAACTAAAAGCCAGACTAATTATCCTGCTGGTCTGTTGTTAAGTGAAGACATACCCTCCCTGATCAACTGCATTATAATCGTGGTAGCATGTTCCCTTACAGTAGTTATGGTGTGGCTGAGCTCAGGAGACTGCAGATGAAACCACAGACGACTATAAGATTATTATCATCAGGCAGGTCAGAAGCACAGCCAACTTAATAGGAGCTTGCAAATTAAGACACAAGTATATACTGTGTGCAGCAGAGGGGCTGTAGAGGTGGTTGACAGCAATAATAAAATGCTGCTAACTGGATGATAGATATCAAAGGGCAATAAAAAAAGACAATGGCAATAAATAAAGTAGGCAGATTTACAACATTTAAGACACACTATTATCAGGGGCCGTTTAAGATGACTTCTGCCTTCTGCTAACATATGACTCAGTTTCTGACTCTGAAGAGACCACCATCTTAATTTTAAAACCTGCTATCATCACTTGGGTTGGGTCAAAAATTATCCACTCATTCACTATTCAAACCAGTATATAGGAAGCTTGTTGTCAAACAAAAAAAATACCTCCAGATACTACCTAACATACAAATTAGACAGATTATCATCAGCTGTAATCATGCATTTTTATACAGTATAATTTCTCAAACATTCTGT